>NW_016690306.1:2357009-2637750 GCF_001604755.1 Lepidothrix coronata | reverse complement strand
TCTGTTATGGGTATCTTGGCTAGCCCAGAAATGAGGCACCAGAGATTCATTTAAAAATACCATTACTGGATGCAAAAAACTGTGTGCAGACTTCTCACGGGCAGCCTGCTAGGAGGCAGCTTTGGAGCTCACAGTGAAAACCTGTGTATTTTCTCTCCTTGCAGGAAACATAGTGTTCAGCAGACTGCAGAAATAAACAGAATCCTTGCTTTGTGTCATTCACAGCTTTTGTAAAAAGGATGATCACAACAAAGAGAATCTCTTCAACAGCCTAAACTATGATGTTGCTGCCAAGAAGAGAAAAAAAGACCTGCTGAATAACAAAGCCAAGACGCAATGTAAGATGTATTTTTGTGCCTTCTTTCTTTAAACAAAAGTTGATGCAGAAGAATGGAAAATGGTTCATATCTATGGCTTTTGCACAATGCATGAAGACTCTTCTAGAGTCTTGAAGGGCTTTGCACCCATGTTTGACCTAAGCAGAGAACTTGGATACAGTTTAATGTGAAGATTTATGCCCCTGTTAGTAATCCCTGTTCTGAGGAGCTGTGCTTGTTGTGTTCAAATTTTTGTCATTTGTGTTTGTCAGAAGGAGGGTAATTTTTTCCTATGGTACATTCAAATGAACCAGTTCCAGGGTTTTTTTCCCCTGTAGACTTCCTTGTGCACAACGGACTAAATTTATTCTTCCTTCCATATGCATTTTGAGCACTAATCTACATTACTGGAGGCTACAGTCCTGAATGTAAGCTTTGATCCTATCTCTGTGTGCGGAGTGCATGAAAAATGAAATAAGATTTCAGCTCACTCGAAACAATAGAAGTCTTGAAATCTTTCTGTAGGCACAGTGAGCAGCCGGGGTCTCAGTGCACTGTGGGAGGACTCGGGGGAGCCTGCAGGGACAGCAAGGTCTGTGTTGGGCTGATTGCAAGATAGGTACTGGAGTTACATGTGAAGGCTACAAATGTAAACAGACACAGAGGAAATGAGTTACAATTCCCACACTACTATTAGCTCATTGTGCATCCCCCAGGATTTTGGAAACCGATGCCAAAAGTTGGCCCCTTAGTGTATTCGGTTCTCTGAACAAACAAATGTTACCATGACAGTTTTTGGCTGGATTCTTCTGTGACTTGCCATTAAAAAGGGCTTGATGCAGGGTCAGCGTGCCTGTAACTGAGACTGGGTCTGTCCTTGGGTTCACAGTACCAGGCAGTAGCCTCAGTTCGTCGGTTCACAGGTTGCTTCAGGAGGACAATATTTACTTTAAGGAAAGGAGTCTAGCAGGGTGAGGAGGAGAACTTTTTTTACCCTAGCTGTTGAATTGCCAGTGTGTGGAGGAAGTAGGGTCAAAAGCCCGTGTGAGAATAGAGTGGGAGAATGAGCAGCATAACTGCTTATAGTACAGGCTCTTCTGCAAACTGGGTTAGCAGCATGTGGTGGGTACAGGGAAGTTATTTTGGGGAGTGGATGGGACAACTCCCATTCTGAGGGAAGGGAGGGGCAATTAGAAATAGGAAAATTTTGGTCCCAAATAGTTTTTTCTTTTTTAGCAAGTTAGCTGCAAGCACAAGCATGTTCCTCTGAGCCTGACCTCACTGCTAAAAGCTCTCTCCTACATGCCTGGTGTCTCATGACATTTTTGCTCAACTTCAAATTTGACATACAATCCCAAGCCTGTAACCAAGGTAATGAATAGTTAATAAAATCAATAACAACAAAACCTGGCTGTCAGCCACACTTACTGTCTGGGACCAAAGAAGAGGAGGTGCCATGGTATATCTGTGGCTGGCAGATTAAACATTTACAGTCCTGAGCTGTGTCAATGAAACAGAAGCCCTTTCCAAGGCTCAGGGCCGCAGTCTCAAATGAAGCTATATGGAAACAAAGCAGCTCAGCAAGTTGCTAGATTTGGTTTCAAGTGTGGTGGTGTAAACAAAATAACTTCATTTGTACTAAAAGACAGTGAATATTATGAGCAGAACAGAGATCCAGCCCTCTGATGTGGAAGATTAACTGAGCAAAATGTCTTTGTCCAAACAGATTTCCACCAGGAGAAGTGGATCTATGTTCACAAGGGAAGCACAAAAGAGGTGAGTACCTTCATAGGTTCTTTGTTCTCTTTTCTACTGGTTTTTACAAGCAGTGGAAGATCCTGTGCTGATATAAATCAGCAGAAGCTCTTAAGAGATAAGTGGAAGATCTGGCTTGTGGTTGGAATTTCAGTAATGATTTTAAGCCCCTATCAGGGGATCCAGGGCTTGCTGTACAAGGCTTTGTACATGTGTTTAAAATATGACTTGTTTGCTTCCCTCAGTTAAAAAACCCAGCCATTTGCAGGCCAAGCCATAATACTGTTCTTGGCTTTCACCCAGTACAGTCCTAACATGGAAAATCATTGGAATTCATCACAATGGCTCACTTGCACTCATGGAGAGAAGCAGCTGTAGGAGACTGCTCTGAACTCACACTATATATTGAACCCTAGGAATGTGTGGCTCATTTTCACCCATAAACTCATGGGTCATGAGCAGAGCTTGGGTCACTCTTGGGAAACTACCATAGTCTCCATTGAACCTTGCTCACTCTTGATGTCAGTAAGTGCGGCTCAGTGGGAGACAGGCCTGGCTCCTCTGGCTGTCAGCTGCTCCCATGTTTGTGCAGCTCAATTTGAGTTGCCTTGGGTCGTGTCTACCTGGTTCTGTCTCGACTCAAGTCTGCCAAAACATGACCCAGGCTTTTTTCCTTCTCAGCGCCATGGTTACTGCACCTTGGGAGAAGCCTTCAACCGTCTTGACTTCTCCAGTGCTATCCTGGACTCCAGGCGATTCAACTACGTCGTGAGGGTGAGTGAAAGGCCAGGGTTTCTTTTGCTGTGAGGCTGGTGGAGGCTCTGAACTGAGCACCAGTTGGATAATGGGAAGCACTGGCAAAGAAGAGATGTCTGAACATGCAAGTGCATGTGTTGGGCTTTGCTGCATGAAATAATTCATGGAAGTTGAATGGATAGGTGCCTAAAACCTTGTCTTTGATCTGTTAAAATGAAGGTGAGGGGAAGTGGTGATAACGTAGATAAGCTGTCTAGCATTCCTACTACTTTTCAATTGTGTAATTCATTTCTAAAACCCAGAAAGCTTGGCTTCTGAGTATGATTCTGTAGCCCCAAAAGGGCTGTCTGCAGAGGCCATAGGGCACTGGAGACTTCTTTGCACAGGAAGCTTCAGTCTGAGGGCTGTGGGGTTTTGTTTCTGTTATAGTGACACAAGAGTCTCAGAGGAGCTGAGCATTTTGGGAATGAGGGAATGGGCTGAACCTCTTGGAGGCACTGATCTAAATTTCTTTGTTAAGGATCATGGTTGCTCTTAATCCTGTGTGACTGTCAGTGGTTTCAGTGGGTGAAGCTTTTGGTTAGCCCTGACACCATTAGTTGGTAGGAAGGAGTCATCAGCCTCAGATTCCCCATGCTTGGCTTTGCATAACAGGTCAGGGCTTCTGTTTTGGCCTGGGATGGCCAAGGAGGAGGTCATGGTTGGGGGAGCTCCCGTCCCGAGGGCTGTGGGTGCTTGTATGTTTATCTGCATGTGATCTGCAAATTGATCTTGAGTTTCAGAATGCTTAGCAAGATTTGGAATTCAATAAGCTTTAAAAAAATCTGTTATTAACTTGAGGCTGTTTATAAACAGCTCCTTTTCGCATCTCATGAGCAGCTGATCACTGGTGAGGCAACAGCTGTTCAGGTTTTAGGTTCTGGAGCAGGCAGCATTGGTATTGCTTTCCCTTTGAGTCAAATGTCATGAAAAGTGTCTAAGGAAGAAGTGATCTGAGCAGGTTCACCTCGGTTTGTTCAGCTGTTGTCTAGGTGACGAGTCACCTGTGAAAACTTCTGTCACCCTGGGAAAGGGTACAGGCATTGGGGGTGATGACCCACCTGCTGTGCAGGAAGGGCAATCATTAGATATTCCACTGCAGAGGTGGTGGCAGGGAGTGGGGATGCTGAGGGAGGTAAAGCATGATCTAAGTCCATGTGAACTCAGGCTGCCATAGCTCTGCTGATCTTGGGACAACTTGTTTTCCTGCACCTTATGCAGAGGTGATCAGCAGTGCTGAGGTACTCGGTGTTTCCTCATACTGGAGATATATATATAGATATAGATATCTATATATATATATATATACATACACACACACACAGTTGTGCCATCTTCAGGTGGATTATTGTGGAAGAAACAATTCATGCCAAGGCCATAACCATTTAGTCAAATATGAAGAAGAAACATAAAATAAAACTTGCTTTTGGTGCTGCAGGTATCTCTTTGGCAGACTTTGTCTTATGGCAGTGAAGAACTCCAAAGACTCTACTAAGCCTGGCCTCAGGTCATGCTGTGCCACATGACCTCTTCTGCTGCTCAGCCCAATGTGATGGGTGTCTCCTGTGGGACTGCAATGGCTGAGCAGAAGTCCCATTGTTTTTTGGAAGAAAAAACTCAGATTTCAGTGAGGTCAGTGTGGTTTGGTGGGGGAGCTCAGGCTGATCTTGATATGAGGATTTGATACACAGCAGATCTGGGATCCTTTTATCCAAAATAAGTGTTCTGTTATGGAAATTGACGTGTCCTTGTTTCTACAAATCACCTTTCTTCTGAGCTTTTAAGAGTAGCTTCCCCCCCAGTAGTTTTACAGATACAGCACTACTGAGAAGTACGAAACTTTCTAATTGAGGCTGACTTGCGGTTTGGCGGTTTAAAGAACATATTAAATCTGGTACAATGGATCAAATATAAAACTGACTTCTTAAAATGAAAGGCTTGTATCAGCCAAGTCTCCAGTGGATAGTAGCTCATAAAACGCCTTATGCCAGATTTACTCATGAAAAGCTCTGCCTAGATGTGGATCATGTTTATGGTCCTCTGCAAGTCACAGGCCTCCTAGATCACATAGATGAGCAATCTGTCACATGGAAAATGCCTTGAACTTTGGCAGGCAAAACATTTTTCCCTTCCCTCCCTCGTTCTCTTTGGTTCCACCCATTGCTCGGTGTATCTGATTAATGTCACACTACTTAATTCATCAAGCAAATGCTTTTCAAGGAGGGAAGTTCAGAGTTAGAGGCTCAGAAAGAATATGGGGATGTCTGTAGGGAAAGAAAGGAGAGAAACAGCTGCAGGCTTCAGGTTCTGCTGGCTACACCCAAGCTTGTCCTATAGAGCTGCATCACTTGCTGATAGCAAAATGGGCTTTCAGGCTTAACATCAACTTGCCTTTTTCAAACCATTCTTAATTTCTCTGAACTTAAGTGCTACAGTGTCTTCAGTGCTGACTTCCTTGTCACAGAAGTGTCTGCTTCAGATACAATCAAAGTACACTCATAAAATGGGCACCTCCTTCAAGTGAGGAGGAGTTGTGAGCTGCAAGAAGCTTGGCGGGTATGTTTCATGGGCAAATACCATCAGCCGGAGCCAGTGAGTTCACTTAATTGAAGTGAAAGAAATTTTCCTCCAACATTAATCTTGTCTTAATTGTCTGCTGATATAGTGCTGGAAGTGCCAAGAATTGGTGCCATAACTTGGTCCTTGCTGATCTTTCAAACTTGTGCATCTGCCTGTGTGTTACAGGACAATGTGTTCCCTTTTCAGGGCTAGTAAGGAAGTGTGTGGTTGACCCAGAGGACCCAAACTGTTGTTGGTCTTTGAAGCAGCCCTGGTTTCTCTGGTCTTACAGATTTAATGAAAAGACTGGAAGCATTCTGTAAGCATAATTAATGGGAGCAGAGACAAATTGCCTGCAGCCCAGAAGTTGTTGGTTTTCCTTCAGGAACACTCTGTTCAGATGGCAGGTTTTGCACGCTGTTTCCTTCAGAAAGACTTCTCATGTGGTGGTTGTATAGTCTCAAGGGAAGGTGCTGCTTCTGATCATAAAAGCTTAGGTCAGGTTAAGCTGCATGGGCACAGCTCTTCTGGAATAACATGATCTAGGTTGTGCGCAGCCTTCTAGAGTAGTCTCTTAAATTTGTTTCTTAAGTTTTAATAGCAGTTAGCTCCAGGTGTTCTGGATTTATGCTGCCCTGAAAGAATATCAGCTGGATGCTATCTCATGGAGATCTGTCAGCTCCTGCACTGTAAATCGTTATAACTCGCCTTGCTCTTGCTCTACCTCTCAGTTGATGGTCAATGTGACATTTCAGCTACAGAAAGTGAAGGGCTGGGAGAGTAAGGTGGGGCTGGAGAAGGAATTTTTCATTGTGATACTTTTCTCTAAGCAGTCCAGATGTGAGGAGCCACATCCCCAATCCCTGGGACCTTATGGATCCCCACAGTGCAGTCCAGCTTCCCTATAGCTGGTTTGGGGTATTCAAAGGGGGATTTACACTTCAGTAGTTTGAGACTTGTGATTTTAATCACTACACAGCATTTCCCTTTTTGAGTCAAGGTTGCACCCTGCTCAGTGCAGCAGGACTGCTGAGAATTTTTTGGCTCTATATGCTATAAACCTCTAGCAGTGGTTATTTGGGGTGTGAATTGCCTGCACACCCCTGTGTTGAACCAAGACAGTGGCCAAAGTGCCATCTGGCTGTAGCAGATCTAAGCAATGCTGCACACACTAGTCATGGGTGCACAGCAGTGTGCTTTCATGGCCCTGAAATGGGGGCCCTTGTTCCCTGCCACATGCATGGCACTGTTTGCTGTTTTCTTCCTTGTGCTTATGGGAGAAGGACAACATGCTCTGCTCCTGAAGCTGAGAAGCTCGTTGTACCAACTGCTCCAGACCAACTGCTGGTGTGGTTTGAGCAGGAGCCTCATCACACTCATGGGGAAGTGAGCGAGTTATTGCCCTGCTGTGGAAGATGCTGCCTCCTGCCAGCTCTTCAGGGGCTCTGGGATAGCCCACTGCATCTCTTGCCTTTTCTCTGTAGTTTTGGCACACCTCTGATGGCAAACAAAATAGGGGCAAGGGTGTAGGAAGATTTTTTTTTCTTCTTCTTTTTAAGGAAACTACCAGGTCATCCTTTTTTCAACTTCTGAGGAGTTGAAAGAATGAATTGGGATCTAATGCCCTGTTTTCCAGAGGTGTTGTAGACTTCCCAGCTCCAGTTAAAATCAGTTGGAATGCAATTACTTCGTGTTTTTGAAAAGCAGACCTTTTAAAATTGCTCTTAACCTTTCCCTGTGCACTCTCTCCTACCATCTGTCCTTCTCAGTTGAGCGTGGGCTGGACTTAATGCAACTGCATCATAACACATGCTTGCAGCTCTCCAGCCTTTTTACCCTACTCAGCATTAATCTGAATTCATCAGTCTGCTTTTAGTCTGTATTATGCAAGTGGCAGCACTGATTTAGTTTTTTTATAATGCTATAGACCCCAATTTGGCAGTCCATTAACTGAGACCATACTCCAGGCCTGTGCCAACACTAAAAGACCCCCAGTGCACTGGAGCATGTGTTGCACAGATGGACTGAATTGCTTACCTGTTTTTTGTATATGAGTACAGAAGAATAAAGAATGTCTTTTGCTGTGGAGAGCTAGCTAGTCGCTTCAGCCAGCGGTCCCTGGGGAGTGGAGTAGTCCTAGAAGTATTCACAACATAGTTTTCATATGGAATTTCATCCTGTGTTTATTGCTGCAGGAGAAGGGAGGTGACACATGATATCTGAGCTGGTTCACTGAACATAAATTGAACCTTGATAAACACAGACAAGGCAAATTTGAATCTGTTCCTTTGGCTAAATTAATTTTGTACCAATTTAGCACTCTTCAAGGAACTGAGATTTTTATCCTCATTCTTGAGAGGAATGGCCCTGGAGTCTAACCCTTATGGTATTACATTACATGATGCTTATCATTGCATGCATTTTGGTGTTTTTAGTAATGGGCACAATATTGCTAACACTCAGCCTGGAGAAAGCTGTCTCTGTGCCAGTTCTAGAACAGTGCAATCTGGAGACAGCAGTTGTTTGTGCACAGAAGAGCTGATCTGGGTGCATGTGTGGCTAATGTACAGATGGAGTCTGGCAAATTGATCACTATAATCAAAGGTCTGAAGGCTAAACAGTTTAGTGTAAGCAGAGTATTACAGACTATTATGGGACACTGGTGGTTTTTTTTCCTACTTACTCATCCAGTATTTCAAAGAATGAAGACGTTTTATAAACTTTTCAAACATCTTCCAAGCTGCCTTGTTTTTAAGAGTATTTAGTTATTGTGGTCTCATTTAGCTGATATAGCAAGAAGATTCACTGATGCCTGTGCACCAAATATTACGCAACTCTTCTGCATCTCTTGTTTCCTCCAAAACAAGCAGCCTGCCCTTCACAGGAGTTAGCACAGGTCTTTTTTCATCTTGGGATTTTTTTTGATCATGTGAGGTGCAAGATATTAATAGAATGTAAACTCAAAGCCATCTGATGATGGTGTTGGCCTGGATATTAAACAGAAGAAGAGATCGGTCACTCTAGGCGACTTCACTGCTCCTAAGTGGCAGTCACATGCCAGTGCCCCAGATGAGCAGAGCAGGCGAGTGGCTGCAGTGATACCTCTCCCTGAGCTCCCCGCTTCATGGCAAGCTGCCGGTGACTTTTTGGATACGTTCCTGTCATTCTTGCAGCAGGGCAAACAGTTCAGCTCATGACTTATCAAGTCTTGTCAAAAGCCATCTTAGTTACTTGACACAAGTAGTTGCACCTTCTCTGGACTCTCTGTGGTGCCAGCAGTGGGATACTGGAGCTGCAGATGATAAAGGATTAATAAGCCAGTCATGCGGTAATGTGTTGATTGATTTGTAGCATAAAAGGTTTTTCCTTTCCTTTCTAAATTAAAACAGAAGGCTGTGTACATCCAAAACAAATGGACTGACACGTGGACAGTCTGTGCATTTATATAATGCTGGGGGGAAGGGAGGAGGGCTTCTAAGATCCCAGGCCACATGTTCTGCAGAGTATGATCCATAGGAAACTTCCACAGCTGTTCTTGAGGCAGAGGGATGGGGAGGAGAGGGCATCCTTTCCCATGGGAATGCTTCCTTTAGCAACTGCAGCCCAAATTCAGTATTCAGCTTGTACATGAGTCAGGAGGTCAATGAGTCAATCCTAATCAAAAGTAAAAGCAAGATTTCCATTAGAGGGAGGTTAACAAGTAAATAGGACACACAGGGAAAGGTGGTTTGGTGTTGCAGCTGTAATAGCTGAATAGGGGAGGAAATGTTGAGGGAGTAGGGGCTTGTTGCAGGGAGAGTTTGGTTTTCCTACAGTACTTAACCTTTCTGTCATGGTGACAGCATTCTGACAAAACCCATGCAACCCTGGAGTTGACGTAAATTGTGGAGTCTGATTCTCATTAATGCTCCATCAATAATGTCCCCATCCAAACAGGCATTTGCTCGTGTTCCCTTATGACACTGCTTGTTTATGCCCCAGTGAAAGATGGTGACGTTGGCTGTTTGTTCCCTTGGTGTGAATAGCAGCTGTCAGTCTGACCACTGCTCTGTGGTTTCTCTGCATCTCTGAACCATGAAATCAAGTTTCCCCACCCCCCCAAAGATAATTAAAATGCCTCTTCTTTTCCCCCACCTCTTTTGATGTGAGTTTAATTATTTGACCTCTGCTCTCCTCCCGCTTTGTGTTACTTTGCTCTGTGGTTGTGTCTTTATATTCAAGCAGCAAACAAGTCTCTGGACTGTTTTGCTGTGTCATGTGACCAGGAGTCAAGATTAGAAAGGTATCTCTGTGCTCTAAGGCTTGCAACTTCTATTTTTATCCACAGCTGTTGGAGCTGATAGCAAAGTCTCAGCTGACGTCACTGAGTGGCATTGCCCAGAAAAACTACATGAACATTTTGGAAAAAGTGGTGCAGAAAGGTAAGAAACGGAAACAGTGAGGGGGAGTCTGATTTAATCTGATGTATTTTGTGTGAACCACATCCTTGAGAATAGTCAGGCAATGCAAGATGGGTGAAGAGGGGCACCACTGCTTATTTCTGTAGTGCAGTTCTGCTTTCTTTTCCCTCAATGAAGGACTTGAGGGGAGTGGAAAGAAATGTCTGTAGGTATCTGAGAGGTGATTCCTCCTTCTCCAGCTTTCCTCGCTACCACCCCTTCTGCATCCTACTGAGTCCTGTTTCTGTCTGCAGAAGAGCTGGCTGCTCCTGCCCCCGGCTGGGCATATCTGCAGTCTCTGCTGCCGCCTTGTTACCAGCTTGCTGTCTCTAGTGCTCCCACTGCTATGGAGGAAAGGACAGCTTGAGGTGTATCCTCACCTGTTTGGGGGAATGAATTGTGGCTGAGATGTGGCACTTCCCTCATGGAATTTTAGCTCTGGCTGAGGTCTGGGAGTTGAGCGCACCCTGTTAGTACACATAATGAGAGAGAAGGTTCTGAGCTGTCTCCCAGCACATCAGCTGGGGTAGATGGGGAAGAGGTGCACATAGATAACCTCTCGCACAATGTTGGAGGGGAAGACTGGCTGGTTGCCAGTGGCTGGAAATGGGAAGTGCTGCAGAAATGGCAGATCTCATCTGCTTATCCTGGGAGGATCTCTTTCCATCTGCTGTCTAACCTGCTATGCCTGGCTAATGTTTAACTGCTTTCCTCTATAAAGAAAAGCACAGGCTGGCTCTCTTGGCCTGTGAGGTTAAAGCAAATAACTTGGCTTGCCTGAGAAACATGTAGATTCAGGGAAGGATTTTCACAGTTCCCAATTTTAACCTTTCCTGTTCTTCCAAAGTCCTTGAAGATCAACAGAACATCAGGCTAATACGGGAATTGCTGCAGACCCTCTACACATCCCTCTGCACGTTAGTTCAACGGGTTGGCAAGTCTGTCCTGGTTGGAAACATCAACATGTGGGTACACAGGATGGAGAGCATTCTCCACTGGCAGCAGCAACTGAACAACATTCAGATCACCAGGGTAAGCACAAATCCTGAAAGCTAAAAATATTGTGACTCCTTCATGAAACCTTCTCGCGTAGCAGTTCTTGTTTGGGTGACTGCTTCCCACTGTACTCCCAGTGCAAGCACAGAGTGGAAGGACCTCGAGTTGCCAAAATAACTGAATGCATTCCTAGCATTATTTGCGTCTCTTAATTCAAACTCAATGTACATAACCCGGGATCATGCTCGAGGTTACTGGTCACAGACTGTGGCTTGACTCTGTACTGGCCGTGAAGTGCTGTGTGAACAGAGCTGGGCAGGAAACCACCTCCCCCTCTTCAGTCTTCAGAGACAGGGCCTCAGTATGAAGAGTCAACTCAGTCTTTTTCGAATTGAGAAATTGACTTCAAAACTTGTTTATCAGATAGTTGAGGTTTTTAGATTTGTTTAATCTGTAAATTAAATGCAAATTTCTAAATAGCTGCATAACTTCATGCTTCCTGGCTGAAAATATCAATTATTCTTCCAATAGTCTGGAGCTACCTGTTCCAGCTGGACGAGTCCTGCTTTCACAACATGTGTTTTTTCAGCAGCATCTGTGGGGATGGGAAGGATGTGTTAGATAAATTCCTAACCTGGCTTTGCATGGGAATCAAATTTGAACTTGCTCCATATCACAGAAGGTTTGATCTTGGGATAGACCATCTGGTCCAACCTCCTTTCTGAAGCAGGGACACCAATAACATGTTGCCCAGGACTACATCTAGACTTTTTTTTTCCACCTCAAATGGATGCCTGGTGAGCACTGAAATGCTAAAGCTTTTCCTCAGTGCTGATACCTGTGTTGGTGTTCCCTTTTGTAGGACTCTTCTGCAGTGAACTGAACTGTGAAATTCCCATTTAGGGAGACCAAGGCATAGCCCGAGGGAATATAAAAATCACCTCTTTCCCTGGTGGCTCAACCAGAAAGGCATTCGCAAAGGAATAAGCAAAGGGCCTGCTTTCAAAATTTTACATGATTGTGTTCTCTGGGAACACCAGGAAACAATCTTCAGTCCTTCAGTTAGAGTAATGCAGGGAATAAGGTGTAGAAGGTGAACTGTGAGACGTCCCCAGGGAGTTTGAGGAGCTGCAAAAGTAGCAGTGCATTATCTGATGGTGGTCTCTGCCCCACCTCTGCTGTGTCTCCTGGAGTCCCTCTCTTGAAAAGGGCTGCAGCTCCTTTGCCTTGCAGGGGAACCACTGGCCTGTGGTGGGGTGGCTCCTAGGGCTGTGAGCTGGGGAGCCATGCAGTGCCTGGGCACTGCCAGGGGCATTTTCACCCAAGTATCTGCTGCCCTGAGGGCAGCAGAGGTCAGGACCTACCTCCTGCTGCTCAGCTCAGTAGTACAATGTGGGGTTTTCCCTCTTGGGATTCAAAACACAGACAAGCATGCCAAAGAACTCTGCCTATCCAGACAAAAGTGTGTCAAAATATTGCTCGTGAAAGAAACAGCCTTTTATGCATACTTACTTATATATAGGTTTAGAGACACTCTTCAAAAATAAAATAGATGTAGAGCTTGGAAAAAAAAAATTCACGTGTCTGAAGATAACTTCAGGTCAAGCTAGAACAAAACCAGCTGCGTTCAGAGAAAGGACGAACAAGCTCAGCTCTGTGCAGCCAGTTACTTACAGTGCACTGAGTGCTTGTGGTGTTTCTGGATGGGGGAAATGTCTTGCAACACCCAAGACCTAAACCATTTTAAAAAAGAAAAATTTGCAAAATATTGTGTGTGCTAGAGCTGCTTTAAAAAAAAAAAAAAGACAAACCTCTGTACAGAAAGTGACAGCATACCAATCTGTTCTGATCTAATCTGTGTTCTTTCTCCAAAAAAAATAATGTTTGAAAAGTTCTGCAATGGAACTGTGAGAGAAAAGAAGTAGCCGATAAGTTTTTGGCCCTGACTCAGAAAACCTGTAAGGATTTGTTTGAATCATACAGGTTTCCTCAGAAAAAAGGCAGAAGCATGAGCTTTGGGGTTTTTCTGACCCAAGAGTTCCTGAGGTTATTCTTGCCTGTTGTGCCCTAGCAAAGCTTATATGTGGAGAGAGTGCAGGAGAAAGCAAAATACAGGCTGGCAAGGAAGATTACTGGGAGGTGGACATCAAGGATCCAGCGCATTCTTCCCACCTCAAAAAATGACCCAGGCTGTCATGGGAGGAAGTGTCCTCTGGAGATGGTGAAGACAGTTCACTCCTTCTGGAAGGGTTGTTTCAGATCTGCCTTGCTGGTGGAGATGGCCAGAATTGATGTCTTGGTTGAAAAGCTGTGGTCCTTGCAGGCACTGGGCCGTGCTGTGTGGTCCAGGCAGGAGGGAGCTGCTGGTGTACAGGCATACTTGTTGTTCCTATGGAGTCTCACATGCAGTGGGATGGCTGGAGACAGAACTGTATGATTAAAAGCAGCCTCATGCAGTGTTCCCCTGATGATGGCAGTCTGTGTGCTGCTTGTTTGAAACAGTTAATAGCTCTGCCAAAGGCGAGGTGGGTGCTGTGACTCTGCAACTTAAAATAGCAGCATTTCTGTGCAGGGTAGATGATGAACTTGGCACATCTATCTAACATTGTTTCTTTGTTGGGGCCCAATCCTAGAAGCTGCTGTTTGCCTTAATAAGGCTGGAGCTGGTTTTGAAGCAGCTGGAGCCTGTGTTATGGCCCTTGCTGATGCCTCACTCCTCTGTATGCCTTGGATTTCTGCTGAGTGCAGGACCTGCAGATCCATTTTGGTCAATTTTTCCTGGAACTGTGCCCCTTGTGGGCTTGTAAAACAATCCTGTGTAGACCAAGCAAAGGTGGATGGGAGTGGCTTTTGTCTCTTAAGGCTAGGATGTGCTTTGGTGTGGCTGAACAGCATGGAAAACCAGGGCTGCAGCTGATGGGAAGGGGGCAGGTCCTTCAAGTGTTCCCAGAGGAAAAGTTAGCCTTGCCAGCAGTGACCTGAGAAGCCATGCAGGGAAAAATCCTGCTGTGGGTACTCACCAGCCACTGCTGTGGTTACAGCAGGATCCTGTGATGACAAGCTAAAACACGTCAGAAAAGTATGAGATTCCCAGCAATGTGTGTAACTGGAGCTGGACTTGAGAAGTAATTCTCATCTCCCTCACAGTGGAGAGATCTGGATGGTCAGTAGCTGATACCATGATGTCCTGCTGTAGTGAAAGCTGATGGTGGTGCTTCTGGGAGCAGAATTTCATGAGTAGGGAGGTGGGGTGGACAAAAAGGAGTGAAGGAGGCTTGGACTGTAACTCTGCTTCTAACTATTGTAATACAATTATGTGTCCTATTCCTTAAAGATCTCAAACTGTTCTGGGGTGGAAGGTCAAATGTTTTTGTATAAAATGCCTTCTATATTCAGAAAAAGGAACTGCTGCTTTGTTCTTTGTGTGAAGAATAGTGCTTAAAAAGCAGTAACTCTACTGCAAGCTAGGATTTCTTGGTTTTTCAGCTTCCTGGTAACTCAATTTTGTCTGTCTCTTCCAGCCTGCCTTTAAAGGAACCACTTTCACCGACCTGCCATTGTGTTTACAATTGAACATCATGCAGCGACTGAGTGATGGGAGGGACCTGGTTAGCCTTGGTCAGGTGGCTCCTGACCTGCAAGTCCTCAGTGAAGACCGGCTGCTATGGAAGAAACTCTGCCAGTACCACTTCACGGACAGACAGGTACAAGGAGGGATGCATCAGGTCCTTGTTGTACCCCACTAGCAACCAAACACACAGGGGAAGGACACTCTTACTTGACTATCTCTTGGATCTAAGGACTGTGTTGATAATACAAGCTGGCGTGGGAATGGCTGTGAAGATGATTTATATAGAGGATTTTACATGCCACAACAATGATTCCTGAAATAGGAGCTTGAGGAATTAATCTTACAGGAACTTCACCTAATCCAGGTGGCAAAAACTGCAAGTCATGCAGTGGCTCCTCACCCCACGTGTGCAGGGAAAACACGCAGGCAAGCTCCAGCAATCACCCTGATGTCCCAGGGACTGACACCTCACAGAGGGTGGGTGAGGTCCATGAGCTCTTTTGCCCTTTAGAGCAAGAAATCCCCTCTGAGCTGTTTTGTGAGTGACGGAATGGTATGTGGAAAACAGCCCTGCTGCTACCCACGTTGTACCTGTGTAAACATCTCTGGCCCTTTGCAGGCTGGTAATCGTGTGGGTTTGTCTAAACTTAAAAACAAACAAAAATCTCTGTTTATGGGTGAATGTCTGGGGTGTTTATGGGAGATCTCTGCACTTCAGGGGCTATGTGCCAGATTTCTTTACTGACTCGGCTTTATTTACTCACTCTGGATCTGACTTTGACTTTGGGGAAGTTATTCCTATTAACAAGCAAATTCAAATCCAGCCTCTGCAACTAATGAACCCTAAAAGAAAGATGGGTATCTCCTAAGCTAATGTAATAAATCACTGACTCTTAGAGTCAATGAAGAAGCAAAATACTTCAACTTCTGAAACTGTTAAATGCAACTGTATTTGCTGTCCTGCCAGCCAGAAACAGTGGCCAAAGTAGTATGAAATAGCTCCCAGGGTTTCAGGCTTCCTACAGTAAAGTTCATGAAATGGGAACAGACCCTCATAATGGTATGTTCCCATCAGGAAGGTGCTTATAGCTGGATATTCAAAGAGTGAGCTTTCTTGGTGTTACAAGGGAACTGTTATGGGACTGGTGAGGATGACATGTGAGGGAAAGGGGAATGTCATAAGCTGGAAAGAACAAATCATTATTTTTTTGACCTGCTACAATTATGATTATCTTTGCTTTAAGATTCGCAAACGGCTGATCTTGTCTGACAAAGGACAGCTGGATTGGAAAAAGATGTACTTCAAGCTTATAAGGTGTTACCCACGGAAGGAGCAGTATGGTGACACACTGCAGCTGTGCAGGCACTGCCACATCCTCTCATGGAAGGTAAGAGGTGCTGGTGGGACAGACTCAACTGGGATAGGAGCCATGGGGCACCCAGTGCTTCCTCTGATTGCAGCTGATTTAGGGTCCTGCAGTTCCTTTGCCTGCATAGCCTAGTGAATTGTAACATCTTAGTCCTCCCTCAGCTATTAAGACCCTTTCTCTTTTGGGCCTCACAGGGATCCCATCTCTATCTTGAACAAGAGTAGTGTCCATTGGGGCTGGAGGGGAGGGAGTTGGGCATGCTGTGGGGCTACCTGCAAGAAATCATTTTGGCATTGCTAGCAGCTTTCTCCACCCATTACATGGAGGTCTTGGCAACAGGATCAGCTGGAGTGAAAGCTGATGGCTACAAAATGGCCCAGGACAAAAATCTGCTGGCCTCTGTGGTAATATCCAAGGCATGTCTCTAGAGTTAAACTCCTGTAGCTGATGGCAAGCTCTAGCCTCTCTTCCCTCAGAAGAGAGGAAAAGAATGAATTGGATCTTTGCTGATTTCTTTTTTTTTTTTTTTTTCCCCCACGACTTGCCAGTAGCCCCTAAAATATGAAGCCCAGTTCTGAGCTGTCTGTTATTCTGGGCTCTACTCTGTTTGCACATGGGATGTCTGGCAGAGGGGCAGTGCTAAGCTGACTGATCCTTTGGCACCCTTTCTGCAGTCTCTCTAAATGGAATTGTTTTCTCCTTTCCCAGGGTACTGATCACCCCTGCACAGCCAACAACCCAGAAACCTGCTCCACCTCTCTTTCACCACAGGAGTTTATCAACTTGTTCAGGTTCTGAACTTGGGTCACTGCAGCTTATGTGATTCTTACAGGACACTTTATGCCACTGAGCTTGGACACTCCATTTGTAAATAGTGTAAATATTCGTGTTTGTTGGAAGCTCCTGAGTCAAGGAACAAGAAGATCTTGGAGGTGAAAGGTGAAATTGCTCACTGACATGCAGCACTTAAGGAATACAGACTTCCATAGGACTGGTGTATAAATACAGTGTGTTGTACAGAGTCCCTTTTTTATCATCAGAGTACAATATACAGGGCAAAAAACTTCATTTTTTTGTCTTTTAGAAGTTAAAAATGAATTTGCCCCACAACCATTTGAGAACTCTTGGTTTGTTTCTAATAGAGAGAAAGCAATATGAGGCTAGGACTGTTGAACTGTTCCTCCATCTGGTTTTATTTAGCATACATATTTATAAATATGACGTTTTAAAAATATTTATGAAAAATATCCCTGTGACAAGTTTAATAATACTTTTATGCTTTTAAAAGGACACATTCTGAAATACTTAGGATAGAACTCTAGCCTACTTGCAAGACAGAATCGCAACATACCACTTTCTACCTCTAACAGATTGAGTACCTTTCAAACAAAAATCCAGTGTACAATGTGAACTTTTGTATTTTGTACAATGATTTAAAGGGAAATGTTTGTGATAGTAAGCATCTTTTCTTGTACTAGTGCTTACCTCTTTACATTAGTTTTCTCGCTCTACTCAGTGCTTGAATGCCTAGATGATAGGCACCATATAAATACCTAAGACTTTACTCCATCCTCTTTAAATTTGTTGGCTTTATGAAAGACTAAGTAAAAGGGAAAGGAGAAACCACAAGGATGACTATTATCTATAAGGGAGGAAGTTCTATTATAGGGGAAACAAAGGACTGGATTTAATCTCACAAGGTAGATTTGTATCAGCTCCACTGGGCGAATTGCACTGGTTTAAATCCCAAGTAAAGTTAGAGTCTGTTTTTTTTAAGCCTGTGTTTTCCAGCATAAACACTGCTCTGTATTCCCACTGCTGTCAAGTGAATTCAGTCATCTGGGAGCTGGTAAAATATAGGGAGAACTGGGCCATTGAATCTTGTGAAATGATGCGGTTTTTAGTCACTGGAAGACTGGCAGCAACATGTTTATTTTCAGACTATTGGAGTTTAGGGAGTGATTATTTAGTAGTCAGGACTGGGGTCAGCAAGGGATTTCCAACAGGGCGCTTGACACATCTTTGGTTACTTCTTCATGCTAGTGGCAAAGACCCAAAGACCCTAATCCCTTCTGCTTCCAGTGCTGAGCTGCTTTATGGGATCTTCTAACCCTAAACTAGAGCTAAATTTTCAGTCCTACGGAGTAAGTGGCCACTTTGCTGTGGCTGTGATCTGGCTCACTGTCTCCTCTGCATACGATGCTTCACTTTTCCCTACAGTGGAGCTTGAAGCGTCCAGCTCATACAGAGCAATTTGAAAACCTGCAGTGGAAAGTTTTTGCTGTTTGCCAGTAGATGTCCTGTATAGCACTTTCTCTGTGCATGATGTAAGCAGGATACCTCGGAAGGGTAAATATTTAGTGGGTTGTGTGTGATTATGTACAAAGAATTGTGAGGAAGAGGAGTACTCAGGACAATTCAGGAAGAACTACTTGAGTTAATTACTGTTAAATATTCTGTTCCTTTTTTTACATTTTTATAACTGACTTTCAACACTTTTCTGCAACTGTTTGTATTTAAAAATTATAGTATTTGCATTTTTGCAAACTAAATCACTTTGCATACTCTTGGAAGAGACACAGAAAGGGAAAAAAAGCTGCCTCTAGATGGAGCAGTGGGGAACAGGGGAGGAAAACAAGGAAAATGCTGACAAGAACTTCCCTTCTCCTGCCACCTAACAGCAAATCCAAGTTTTTACTCTTCCAGAGCCTGTGCCACCCTTAGCCATGGCCCAGAGCTCAGCAGTCTCCAGAGATAAGGAGAAAACATGTGCAGGATAGGGAGCTTTATCTTAGTGTCGATGCCCCCTCCATCAGTTTGACTGCTGGTAGAAAGCATAAGCCTGCTGATCATACTCATGTCAACTGAAAGTGATTTAAAAGCTGTTACCTTGGAAAAATAAACTTGTGCTTGTCTGGGGGAATGTTTGTGAGTGAAGGAGGCCAGTTTCTGTTTTCATTACTGCATTGATGGTGAGTAGACAAGGCTGAAATCTGGCTTGCTGAGTGAGGACACTAAGAACAGAAACTTGCAAGTGAAGTGAGTGAAGCATTGCCACTGAATTGAATTTGAAGGGTCCTGTAGCTCCTTTTTTCAGCAGTGAGAGGATCTGTCCCTCTTGGCATCTTCTGTTTCCAGCTCTGACTTGGGATTGGTTTGTTTCATAGTTTTGTGTCTGCCACCCATCGTGAGCCAACCTGTTGTGATGGGGAGGCAGGAGTATTTTGGTATGAAATGTTGGGGGGTTATGCCCAGTCTGCACCTGTGCTTAGCAGATGACACCCACTGTGAGATGGTGACACTGAATGAATGTTAAACTCAGGTTTGAATCTGGCCTAGTGCATTGCCTGTACAGCAAGACAGAAAATCTCAGCATTGAGCTGCGATTGGGGAATGTCTCAGGTGTAGCCATCGCCTCTATCAACTCTTCACTTGCCTTGAGCAAAGAGTTTATTCTGTCTTCTGCCCAGAGAGTGTGGGTCGTGCTGACATGTGCAACTGAGGCTCCTATTTATAAAGCTTACCTCAATTAGTGTGTTTTTTACTTCCTAACACTGGAAGGGTCAGAGTGCTGAAGATGATTTGTTAATACATAGACACTTGTGTGTTGCTTGTGTGAGGTCTTAAGATATTGCTGTCAGTGTCCAAACCAGCAGAACACCAAGCAACTACTGTACTGGAGAACAAAACAGGCTAAACAAAAAGAAACAGAATAAGCCTTATTCAGTTACTGCCTCAGTCATTACCCTTCTGCTGCAGTAACTGTCAAAGACGACCTTGGTCTCTTTGGAGACTCATTGTTTCTCAAGTGGCTGGTACAGGGAGATGTTGTGGTGAATTCAGTCCTCTTAGTTTGTATTTAAAACAAAATGCTGTTGCATCCAAATACCTTACTCTAACCATTTATAAACAAAGCAATCAATATTTTAGCAGTGCAAAGGCATCTGCTTGGCTGAGGATGGCAGAGTAACAAAACTGACAGTGATAACAGGGGTTCCAGGCAGAATGGTTTTAAGGCTGCTCTCATGCAAAAAGGACCTCTTTATTTTAAGACAATTGTGGCAAGGCTGTTGTTGAAGGGAAAACAGACTTTTTCTTGTATTTTGGAAATAATAGAATGTTCTTTACAAATGACATTTCACCTTCCAGTTAGTTGATGCATTCCCATTAGACATGGATCAGTTCTTATACTAGAAAAGGAGAGTTTTTCCTCTCTTCGGGGTTTTCTCTTGCCAGCATATCCAGAGAAATCTCATTGTCTTCAGAGGATGTGTTAACTAGTACAACAGCATAGAACATGGTGCTGTGAAGAGAAAAAAATAGATCCATGCAAGGGAGGAGGCTTAGGAAGAGAGAGATCCCAGGGATCTGTTTCAGCTTTCTAGAGGAGGCAGGTGTTTGGAGTTGGTTTTGGTGTGATGGCTATTTCAAGAGGCACAATTTCAGCTGTACATACCTTAAGCCATTTATACTAACTATGGTATGCTAAAGTTTGATCATAAAATGTGTGTACCTCCTCTTATGTTTTTTGGGTTTTGGGGTTTTTTTGTTTTTTTTTTAACTGTGGGAGTTTCTACATCCTTTTATTATGTAAAGTGATTAGGAAAATATGTATTGCTCTGGAGACATTGCTTTGTATGTAAACATTTAATTGCACCCTGCCACTTTCTGTATATGGGAATATATTTTTTATTATTTGTCTTTGCCCCTGGGTTTTAAACTGTTTGTATTCCCATATCTGTTTGACTTCAGTTACTCTTGTGAATCTGTCACCTTCTAGAACATATGCAGGTACTAAACCAGCTTTTCTTGCCCAGAAAATTCCTTGGCCTTCAGTAGCTCAAATTTCATTTAGAGCAGGAACATTTCAAATTCTGTTGTGTAGCAAACAAATCAGGTGTGCTGTTTCACACTGATCTCCTGGTCGGTACAGCAAACCAGCATTGTCCTCCTTTGTTTTTACAAACCTGTTGCACGGCTTCCCTGTAGATCAGCACCTTGCCAAAAAGACATAGCTTTAAATTAAAATGCCCTTCTTTCTAGCTGGCCTGTTTACACAAGCCCTGTGGAGCTAATGGCTGATCAGGTTGGTATAGACTGCCTTGTACAAGGTTTGGGACTCTGGTGTTCTGCTTGTACTGCTTTTCTCAGCTCACTGGTTATAATGATGCTGGTTAAAGGCTCTGAAGCCATGGTCAGCCATTCACACAGCTGTCAGCACGTGGCTGCTGGGCTCTATGAGTGTCTTTACCAGCACCTAATTTCTATTCTGTATCTTCCTCCAGTGATTTCACTGATGACAAATTGGCTTTGCAGGATCTGGCCCTAGGGAGAACAAATCCATCTTGTCCTTGACACATGCAGTCTCTATTACATAAATAGCCTGAACCCCCTCTATTGACCAAGTGCTGCTGCTTCTCCTCCTGAGAGGGCAACTGAGGGTAGAACTTGCATTTGTTTAGCCATCATGTGCTGCACAGAATGCTAACAGGTCTGCTACCAAGAGAGCATTTTAATTCGAAATAGTAAATATGCTCATCTTTAGGAACTAATCTACAGTAATTATAAATATGTACTTATATATGGAAGAGAGCGTGTGTTGTTTTTTTTTCTTAAAGTTGTAACTAGAGATGATATGAAGTGAAAGGCATCCCTTATATAAGACTTCTGTTTAATATTATTGTGTGGTTAAATCCTTCCATTATAAATTTGCACACTTTTTTCCTCTTCCCTTGCATGTTCAACTCTGATTTTTACAGCTGTTCTGTGCAGACAGTAATGTATTTTTGTAAAACATTTTTGACACTGAATTGCAATAAATGTTCAAACAATGTGAACCACAGAATTTGTTGTCTCATTGCTTCCAAGTTGGTGACCTTATCAGCCTTGAGCTTTTGGTGACTGTAAGCAAAGACTTCTGCAGGAACATCCAGAACTTGGCTTGTTGTTGCAGCAGATAGAGCTGTTGCTTCATCATGCCTCAAAGGGAAATGAGCCTTCGTGTCTTAACAAAAACTATGCTCACATGCAGCTTGTCCTTGTGAGTCTGTACTCACCCAAAGCACAGGAGTGATTGCTGGTCCAGAAGAGATTGCCAGTGCTCACACTGATCTGAGACCTTCAGCTCCAACTTCTGGCTTACAAAATGTTTTTTTATGGACATGTTATTCAAGTAACTTTGATTTTTATTTTCCTTTAATCTTTTTTTTTCAGGTGCAATTGCATCTCGTTAGTGTCAGGACTGCAAACAGTCTGACTCAGGCTCTTGCTCAGAAGGAATGTGAGTAGGAGCCCACTGAAGCAACTGCTAGTAAATTGTGGAAAAGCAGTTGAAAAGGCAAATGATGCATGTCTCTATTTGAAACAGGAGAAGTTATGATGGTAAAACAGGATTACTTGCCTTGTGAAAGCTATGCCAGCTATGAAAATAAGTACAAAATGCAGATGTTTTGTTTTCAATCTCATTTGCACTGTCAAGTAAGGTATGCTTGAGTGCTTCCCTAAGTCTTTCTGCAGTTATGCTGTGACTCGGGTCTACAGTTGCCCTCCCCAGTCAAAAGTCTCTGGAAACATGGGATGGCACAGTTGACAAGATCACCAGAGCCTTTTAAACAAGGGGATGAGAAAGCTGTTGTCAAGATACTCAAACTTTCTTGAAAATATTGAATTCTACTTATTTTAATAGACTAAATGTACAAAGACTAAATCCTTTATGGAGAATATGGGATCTTAGGAATATGTTGGGTCACTGAGGTCTGATTATAATTCTTCCCATTTTCATATTAGTGCTGTTAACACCTCCACCCTTTTAAGAATACTCAGGGATAGATGGAGAGGCAGCCTGAAGCATGGATGAGGTCCTGCCCTGATCAATGGTAACAAGTCACCCTGTATAATTCCTTGGAGTGCCCTCACTTTCTGGCTTAGAGCCTAACAAAGAAGTACAGTTAGGGCAAAAAGCATTTTGAAAACTACACAATGAATATTAAAATTATGACTTTGCTTTGCCCTACCTTTCCCTAATCTTCATTTCTGTTTCTCTGCTTTACAAGGTGGGTGGAGTGAACCCCAGTGAACCATGTAGGGGGTTGATTGATTTATTTTTGACAAAACCAGAGCTGCTTCTGTGATCCAAATTGCAGACATTGGAGAGAGCTGTTTTCTAAAAGGCTCTATAAATAACTCATGTGGGTTCAAAGGCCTTCCCTAAGCTGGAAGGACACCAGTTCACCCCTCACCATTCTTGATGTGTAGTATACTGCACTTTCTAGTTGAAAACAAACTAATGTCTTTTTAATATGTTTTCCTTGGATAGTTTCAGTCGTGGTCAGAACAGGCCTTGAATGCAGAAGGCAGCACCCACCAGTTTGTGACCAAGGTGGCAGGTCCATCCCAGCCCCCCACAGAGGTGCTGCTGCTTCCATGCAACAGCTGGAAGTGGGTGGCAGGACGGAAAGACAACCACTCCAAGCTTCAGGGGATAAATAAACAAACCACCCCACAGGGTTTGCGTTCATAGACAGAGAAACGCAGTCAGCACAGGAAATGTGAGTTCTTCCTTGTTACAGCACACCAGGAATTTGGACTTAGTTTAACAGGGCTTTTGAGGATTGGGTTAAGCTAATTCTTACCAGCATTTATTTTTGTTCTTGAAGTGCATAAAAAATTATGTCTCTGTGGGTAATCTCTGATGTGAATGGTGCGTGTGATAAACTGTCAGTCAAGGAGGTGCCTCACTCCCTGTCTGTGCCCTGCACCAGGCCAGGGTGGGCTGCAGTTTTGTTTTCTGCTTGCTTTGCCTCCACAGGCAAAACTCACACTTTTGTGAGGCGTTTAGCTCATGTTCCAAATCAGAAATCTCTTTCTCTCCTTCCTCCCACTTGCTGTGGCAGCCCAGCTGGCGAGAAGTGTCAGAGGAGGATACACACCCACAGGGGGCAATTGCCTGGCTTAACCTGGGGCCAGCCTCCAGCCCAACCACGACCCAGCCTAAGCTGATGGGAGCCCCTTTGGATCTGGTCATGACTGTACAAGCATTTAAATGCTGTCCTAGGCTGGGACCCAACATGCTGTGGCCTTGCCTTCCCAGCATGAGGTGCTTCTTGGTATCACAGCCATGGCTTTTTCTTTGGGGTTTGGGGCACATTTTGTCCATGGGTCTCCCACCAGTATCTGACCATGGTTTTCAACATGGGTTCTCTCTTAAATGACTTTCTCTCGATCTTTTTATAGCTCTCTCACTGAAGTGGAATTTATTCTTTCTTTTTTTAATATAGCAGGAGGTGTAAATCCAGATAAATATAACTCCTGAGGGGGGGATCAACCTGTCCGTGCCGTGGCTCAGCAGCGCCTGTGTTGCTGCTGGTGTATATAAAGCAACCAGCAGCCTTTTTAAACTTCTGAAATTGAAGTAATTTTTATTTTTTTACTTATAGAAAATTAAATGGTTCTCATTTAAAAGAGCTGGCTCCTGGTGGTAGGTAGAAACCTACAATCTTACCACACACTTTTATATTTAAAGCCTCTATTTTTAACCCAATGGTGGGATTCAGGGTTAATGCTCGTTAGATCTGTGTCTAGACAGTTGTGAAAAACAGGAAATGAATTACATTATAGTACGAAAGGAGAATTTAACCTTTTCTCTCCTCACTAACACATGTGACTGGGGAAAATATGTTACAGCAGAGTATTTTGGAAAGTTTAAGGAAGTAGAAAAATGAGAAGGAAAAAAAAAAAAAGCTGTGTTTCCACAAGGCCTCATGGGAATTATTTCACAGAAAATAATGCGCCAGACTCTGCCCTCATCTACACTCGGGCAGTAATTTGTTTCCTCTGGTCCCTGTGGAAAAATTGCATTTTATTATTCCCTGCTTATGCTAAGCATTCAGAAGGAGGAAAAGCCAAGTGAGCCAGTTTCACACACATGCATGAGCACGTGAGGCAGCTGCCAGAGAGCAGCCACCGCACACCACCCGTCCTGGGCACAGGGAACCAGGCTGAGAGCTTTATAACACCTCTGGCCATAACAGCACCTTGCACCCATTCTCCTCAGGCTGCCTAAGGCCTCCAGGCTCTTTAAAAATATTTACAAAGTTATTTATACTTTATTTGAACTACAGACTGCAAAAATGCAAAATTCCCTTGCTTAGCCCTTCAGGAAAGTAAGAGCCTGAAGGCTCATTGGCCTCAAGGCAGCAGCACAGTGATACTGCTTCTGGCTGCTGACCTCCAGGGTAAGACCCCAGCTTTAAAGGGCTGTTGCAATGAACCCAGAGTGTGAATTAAGCCTGAACCGGTGTGGACAGCTGGCCTGCTCATAAAGAGCTGGAAAGCAAAGGTCTGGGTGCTCTTTACCCACTTATCCTCCATTCCCTGCAAAATGGCTGTTGTTTGGACTGCAAGCATCTTCCATACTGCTTCTGAGCTCTTTCCTCAGCCCCCAGTGTGCCCCCAGTAGTGTATTTTTAAGGCATTCTCAATAGTCCCCAGGCCCCAGGAGGCGGCAGAGGCACCAGGCAAGTGCCTGCTCCATTGCAAAATCACTGGCCTCCCCTGGATCCTACATCTCCCTCTGTGCCCACTTTTCCCCAGGGATGCTGCAGGCCCTCACACACAATCCCACTCCCATCTGCCACAGACAGCGCTTGCCCAGTCGGCTGCCACCACAGGGGCAGCCATGATAGCACATTTCTTGTGCCCGACTTGCCTCCCTTGTCTGCAACTCTTTGCTGGAGGCAAATGTTTACGCTCACCATACACACTGTCAACTGGCCAGAAACATTAATATCCGCATGGCAGAGCAACAAAGCCTTCCCAAGGATCCTTCGCGCCGCTCAGCCTGGGCTTTCCCACCCCTGCCCTCCTGGGACACCCACTGGCTTCAGAGCTGCTGGGAGCATAGAGAAAAGGGATTAGGTCCTCCTGAGGACTGTTTATTTGCTTAGTTTTATCATGATTTCTTTTAATTTTGAAGGCACATGAATATGAAGTGTACAAATCACTGGGATAATACTGCAGCTAATTTTATGGCGTCTTTAGCACCATCCAAAATGAAAAAAAACCCCAACCAAGAAAGAGCCCTCCCCACAATGGTGCAATCTAAATAAAGCTTTTTAAGCAATACAATATTTGCTTGTATAGTTGTCAATGTTTCCACTGCCAGTTTGTCTTCCTAACAGGAACCAAGCTTTGGCACAGCTTATATCAGAGAAAAATAACATCTTTAAGTGTTTCCAGAGGTATATGTGATGAGGGGGAATTATGGGAGTTAAAATCACAAGAAGTGTGGTAAAATGTTGGACTAAGAGCCCCAGAAATGAAAGAGCCTTGATTTCTCCAGATTTACTTGCCCATGCTTGTGCCAGGGTGGGAGGGAGCGTAGCAGGACCTCTCACAGCATTTGCACCTGAGCAGGTGCCAGCAGCCAAGGTGTGGGTCCTCCTCAGGAAGAGCCAACTGATAACAGGATATAATTTAATGTTCCCATTGCTAACGCCAAAGTGAGCTTAGCAAGCATGGGAACTGATACCCACTGCAAAGCGTGCTGCTGTGGAAGGAGCCATCTATATCCATACACATGGAGAGGCCCACGGACACACGCGTGCCGAGAGACAGACACCCCATAAAAGCTGCCTTTCAGAAGTCTTGCTCTGGAGTGTAAGGAAGGTCGATAACTTTCTTGTCAGCAGCAGGTCTGCTTGAAGGAGAGGCTTTAGAACATGGCTCATCCGGTGGTAGGGAGGGAATGTTTCTGCATTAACCACTAATCTCTTTTCTGTTTTTTCATTAATATCTTCTGCCTGATGCCAGTAGAACCTGCTTGACAGTCTAACACAGCCAGGAATGGTATTTGATTTACAGAAGATGTGGAAAGCAGACTAGAATAGGATTCAGATATTCCAAGGATCCTCATCTTGGTCTCTCTCCATGACCACACATATCACCCCTGAGGTCTCTTGGCTCTGGAAACTGATGGAGGAACCCCAAAGCTCCTCTTGCTGGCCAGGATGGGTTCCCGTAGTACCCTCTCAGGTGTCTCAGGGAGCCACTTTTACCTCCATCCCATCTTCAGGTTACTAGATGAACTGCATCAGCTGAGATCTTGCATCCCACTTAATATTTAATCACTCTTTGCCCTCATTTTCTTAAGGAGTCAGTGAAACCCTAGCCAGGCTGTGTGCCCCAGCACAGCGGTATTTTGTTACAGAAAGCTCAAAAGAAAGCTTCCAATTGCTAATCCAGCCATACCAATGGCTGTGCCACTGGAGCTCCATAGATCATTCTCCCAATGGCATTAAGCAGCAGTTACAGTGTTATTTGGGAGCAGGTTCTCCTTCTCTATGCAGGCTGGGCAGAGGACCTTACAGTGAGATACAGCGATGCCAGCTCAGAGAAGACCAGGTGTCGGTGAAGATGGTAAGGCCCTTTTTGGACCCCACACGTGTGCTTTTGTCACTTGTTGGGCCTCAGATGTCCTCAGTGCTGGGCAATCTCCACGTGTGTTTTTTTGCCATGGACTCCACCTGCTAAACCAGGGCCTTTGCTCATTAAATGACCACAAATAATCCCCATTTCTGAGGATTTCTGTAAGCCCAGCAAGCATCCCTGCTGGGTTGGATGGGGCTCTTAGCAACCTGGTCTAGTGGATGGTGTCCCTGCCCATGGCAGAGGAGCTAGAATATAGATGATCCTTATTTAAGGTCCATTCCAACCCAAGCCATTCCATAATTCCATGATCCTATGATCCTGAGTGGGGTGGTAATGTCCTGCCACCTCCACCATCTGCATTGTCCCTGCAGAGAGCCAGCAGTGGGGATACCATGGTCCCTGGCAAGAGCTGAGGACCTGTACCCATGCAGCCGGGGTTGGGCTGAGCCATTCCTCAGCTGTGCCTTTCCACAGCAGTTCAAACAGCAAGGCCAGAGAGAACACTGGCAGAAAGGTTCCCTTCAGGCTCTGCATCCTGAGGAGGGCAACTGCTTTGCCCCTGCTCACATAGCCCTTGGCCTCAGCTTGGAGGAAACTGGGGCTTTGCCTCTGCACAGATCCGACCTCCATGCACAGTGTGAGCATAGAGAGGCTGGTGAGCAGAGGCTGCTGAGACTGTGCCCCTAACCTGACCTTTCAGATATCGAAAATACCCAACCTGTTTTTTTATTTCATAATTATCAAATAAATGAGAATGACAATTAAATTAACAACCCACCTAGCAAAGCATCTCTGACAAATGTCACAGAATCACAGAATATGCTGAGTTGGAAGGGACCCACAAGGATCATCAAGTCCAACTCAGTCCTGCACAAACATGGCAGGTAGGGCATTGCAAATCCCCTCTGAGTCCCTTCTTTCCAACTTACTGCTGGAAACAAAGCAGGGGGAGCACCTTGCCAGTGACCCCAGCCAGGAGCAAGGCTGGATGCCACAGCACTGGCTAGTTTGCATCTCAGGGCTCAGCTGTTTGAGCTCCTCTTACTTTGTAGCAACTCTTTGGAGGATGCATTTGAAAACAACTCCTGGCCAGACACATACCTTAGCACATTAAAAGGTATTTTTAGTATCTCTGGCAAAGCAGATCAAACTCTGCTTTTGCTGTACTAAGACAACTCCATGGACTTTGCTGGCAGCCCTGCATATTCATACCGAGGTAGCAGCTGGTAGAGGTTACTTGACTAAATAGTTGCATTTACTTCATGCAAGACAAAAACACAAGTGCAGATAAACACTGGTGGGATTCCTGAGTTACAGTGGGCTGTATTTTCTTCCTAGGAGAGTGACTCTGCCTGATAAATGTTTGAATTGCCAAAGAAAGAACATCACATAGCAAGAAAAAATTACTCTGAATGTTGCCTCCTCGATTTGTGATGACTTTGTTTTTGTACTGGTATAAATATAACTGTGACCATTTCATACAGCAAAGTGCTCTGTGATGAGTACAGTATAAATAGTCAAACTGATTACACTCGCTATAAACAAGGACTGGCAACCCTTGCTTCACTCCAGCAGTTAGAAACGGTGGAGGCGGCAGGAGCTTTACAGCTAAATGGTTAAAAGCCACAGCAGAACATTTTCTCGGGATGGCTCCAAGCTGGTGCTCTGCCATTTCAGCAGCCAAGCTGAGACGGGGGGAAGCACGCCACCACAATTGCATACTAAAAAGAAGGGAAGGCTGAGATAACTACCATCTTCTTACTGTGTAGGCTGTTTGAGAAAAAAAAACCATATAATGATTCCTGCCTTATTGCAGTGTTTGGGTTCCAGATATAGCCTTGCATGGGAAGGCCAGTATGACGCTGAACCAGGCCAAATGAGCATTTCCTGCTTTTAAGTAATATAATGTCAGGAATCCAGCTCATTGGAAACACCCTGCTCATCTCCCTCTGTGCCAGCCAGACATTTGTCACGAGTTTCAGGTGAATAATGCTGCTTCACTTGGACTTTGTCAGTGACAGTTCACAGCTCAGGCCCTTAATGCTTGTTTTTATTACTATAAAATGAAGCTTGGTACACCTCATGCCAAGGAAGTGGCTTAACTTGCTCAGAAACTCAGGGACTTGCCAGAGGCCTTAGATAACTAAGTAAGATTTGTTTTAACTGCCCTCAGTATCCAAGGTATTTCCTACTGTAAGTATAAGGAAACACTGAGGATACTTAAGCAACCATATTTGTTTATCTTAGGTCAAACTGAAGAGATTTTCCAGAACCCTTACTGCAGCTGCACTTAACTTATTGAAAGACTGCATATGTACAGAATGCTTTACTTCTGACTCCAGGATCACAAATGAAAACCTTTCCAGAGACCAGAGCTCCATAGGGAAGTGGGCACAAACCTGGGCAGAAGTTTCCAGACAGTCCCTCTTTGGGTACACTTCATTAACCTTGGCCTCAACTGGGCCAACTCCTGCATGAGGAGGAGAGAGAAGGGAGTAGAAAATCCTGCCAGAAGGGAGAAGAAAATCACCAGCATTCCCTCCCTCAAATCTCTGAGTAGGTAATTACCTGAATGTGTGTTTTACATCCAGACAGGTTTCGCCTCAAGAGGAGATGAGATTCTCCAAGCCTGTGAATCCAAGGTGTCATATGAGGGCAGCCCCACCAGACCTAGAGCCATCTGCTCTGCCAGGTGATGCGTGAACTGATGCTCTGCAGGTCCTCCCCTCCAGCAGCGTGGCTCGTGCCAGGCACAGGGGACAGCCACCCCCTGGGTCATCGACAGCGTCTCGGTATTGGTTCTGCAAGGCACTTGGTGGGAGGTAACTGTGACTACTGTACAGACAGACACAGTGGGACTTTCACACCTCATTCCCATTCCCTGGTACAGCTTTCTCAGGTCATTCAGTCTACAACCCTTGTTTCCTGAAAAGATGGGTGAAAAAAACCATGAAAAATGAGAAAACTTGTACCAAAGGCGTTCTAACAAAAAACGTCAAACAACCAGACCCTAGAGATAGCCATTTTACTGTAGATGCTTGGAGATCAATGGTGCTTCAGAGCACACATGAGGCTCTAGCTGGACAATGAGGGTATGAGGAGGCCATATAGGTCAAAATGTCCCGATCAGGGACACCCGGGTGTCCCTTTGCCTCCTCAACAGTCCAGATCAGTTTGCAGCATCCCAGGTACCCAAGTTTAGCCTCCAAAGTCCATAAATTGATAGCAAAGCAATTGGTCAGACATTCTAAGGTGTCATACACCCATTTTGGTAGGGATTGTGAATGTCCCCCAAAAACTGGCAGGTGGTTTGGAAGCTGGCATATAGCCCTTGATGCGCAGGAAGGACTTGCACTGACCTTACAGGTTCAGGCAGGCAAGGGCAACAGGTAACCCGTCATCCACAACATTGTGAGATACAAATCACCTCTGCAATGCTGTCAGAATTATTTTTTTTAACTGTAACAGCTACTGGCAAGGCTGAGTGTGCAGGAGATCACCTCTGTCCTGACCTGCCCATCCACTGAATGCTGACTGCTCTCTCTGCTGGCCAACTGAGAAATGGGATTTTCTCAAGACAGACCTGGTCACATACAAGTTTGCAAAAATGCATTGACCAAGCAAATGCATGCCAGGAAAAAGCAGCCTTTCTTTTTCTAAAGTCTCAAACAGGCAAATAAAAGAGGTTAGTTACCAAATAAACTAAATTCTTAAGTAAAAAGCAGCAGCAAAGAAGAGGAAGAAGACAGGAGAGATGTGGGTGTTCCATCTCATGCTGCAGTTTACTGCTGCAATAGCCTGATGGAGACCTGTGAGATAGGATGTGCCCCCCATTATAAGGCTAGCAGGGTCTTGCCCTATGACGTCTAGAAGCACAGGTGTTGAAGAATTTCCAGCAGCCAGATGAGATGCGTGGATGAACTGAATCCAGAAACTGGGAGACCATGGGATTGAGAGTAACTGACGTAAAGGCAGAAGGTTTCTCCTTGCTTTGTTCAATGCCTGACTCAAGAGTCACCTAGTCCAGAAAGCCACCACTTAAGGGCTCTCAGCACATAAATACTGTAATAACTGGACAACAGAAAGACATCACTGTGGAAAAGGATGAAGTAAAGAAGGCTGAAAGGGAATGGAAAACTAAGCTGCACTAAGAAATCATTGTACTGAAAGTGCATAAGCAGCATATCTTTGTCTTGGGCACATTGGGACAACATCTGGACACAGGAAAGATTAAAAACCTCGAGGGCTATGGACAGCACGGACTGCAGGTGTGCACATGCTGACCCTACTGTGCCAGTGCACCCCAGCCAATCAGCCTTGCAGGAATGTCAAAGCTTTCATATTATTTCATATCTCGTAGTGGCATAAGCCCAGCCCCCCTGCATCAAGAAATGAGGCTCTCCTCAAGCACCACATCACCGGGGTGGCTGCACCAACTTTTTACAAGAGCTACCAAAAGGTTGTTAATTATAGAAAAGCTATCATCACACACACCCAGCCTGCTACATGTAAAATTAAGCACCTGTTCAGAATGATTAGAGAGAAGAACAGACTCTTCACATTGATTTTTTTTTCTGAACTTGCATATTCTGAATAATGGTTGTGACTTTTCTCCTTCTTATCAGCCTCGATGCTGAAACTAGATTAAACCAGGCAGACTCTTGTGTCTGACCCCCACTAAAGGGAGTGTGCCACGGATTTCAGGCACCAGAAACCAGCTGAGGTTAAATCAAATGACACACTCAAGTAGGGAGGGATGAGAACCTAACGTTCTGTAACAACTTAAAGCATCTGTTGAGCAATGCACAGGAACTCTGTGTGTATGAGAATCAATCACTTGAAGGGTAAGAAGTGCTTGACATAACCCGTTCACCTCAACCACGGATCTTTACATTCTCACTTTTGCCATGTCTAACCCGGGCACTGGGTTGGCATCTGCAAAGACCTGAGCAGGCAAACTGCTGCTGCTCTGCACAGTCACAGCCACTAAGAACATCACCCAAAAATGGCAAGTAACAACATCTTCATTCACTCTGAGATATCTGCCACATCAGTGTCATGCAGAAAGAGCTGCCATTTCATCCAAACATGGCTAAATCAGACCTTTTACTCAGGTGTATCTGGTTAAATCCAGAGCTGTCCCCTCTCAGGAGGGTTCTGTGCAACAGTTTGTCAGGAATTCTGAGATTCATCATAGTCTCTTCTATTGAAGCTGGTTCAGAGTGACAAAAACTGCAGATCAACTCTCTCACTCCATAGATGAGTGCCCCAACAACCAGCCTCCTATCCATAGTCTGTGCTGGCACCCAAGGAATCTGTGTGGCAGCAGCCTGTCTGCATAGTCAACCAGCTGTGCTGCATCTGGCAATAGAAAGTTTAAGTTCCTTATTATTAAGTTAAGCAGCCCTTATGACACAGAAAGAGATGTGTGGATGAAGTGAATCAACTCCCCAGCCGTTCAGTCAGCTGTGCCCACTGTTAACATACTGAGTAAATTCTCTGGAACTGATGGGACATACAGTAATAGAGTATGTATATAACAATACACCTATGTAACAGTAATATACATATAAGTTTCTTTGTAGTTTTTATATTTTTCTGTACTTACAAATAAAACAATCCCTTAATACTTAAAACCTTTACTGTGCTTTTCCTCACCGGGACTGAAGTCCATCACAAATGTTTATTGTAGTCTCAACCCCAGTAGGTTTCCAAGGCCTGACTGGATAAAGTCCTGAGCAGCCTGGTCTGACCTGATTTCAACAGGAGATTGTACTAGAGACTGCCTGACCCTTCTAACCTGAATTATTCCACCAGTCTATGATTCTATGATGTGCTACTGGGCAAAGTAGAACAGGTCCAAAGCTGAGAATTAAATACCCCATCTTAGCCTGTTTCTGTAATTCCATGTTTAGGCCACTCTTCTACTAGGTGGGAGACTGCTTCAAACCCCTGATCGGCATGATGGCTTTCCTGGGATGCCCTGCAGGGATGCAGGTTGGTATCATCTCTAAGAATACTCAGCAGCAAGTGACCCTGATGGGGGAGGCTTTCTCATTCCCTTCCCCCCAGCCATATGGCCCTGCTGATTTCCTTACCCCAGCAGGAGCAGCTGTCTGACCTCGTGGCAGGCCAGCTCAAGGAGCTAAGGCGCAGGAAAAAACCCAACAAACTTTCCTGCTTTCTGTCAGTTGAGCTTCCTACCCTGGATTACCATGGGGCCAGACTAACACCAAGCACAAGATGGAAGCAGGTGAAAACGCACAGCCAGCCTGAGAAGCAAAAATAGCAACTGCATCTTCCAGTAATGTCAGCACTGGAACATTTAACTGAAATGGCAGGATTTAATCCTGCCCTCATACAGCACAGAAACCTGGATACTCACCTGGTTTTACATAGTGCATGGGAGTTCAAGACTGTGCTACTACATCAACGTTCCCTTTAGGCTTCTGCTAAATAAGGACTAATCAGTAAAGCCAGTGAGTAAACTGAGATGCACCGTCTGCTTACATAAATGACAGAAATCATAACATGAAGAAAACACATTTTATCACACTTCTAAAATGTGACAATGTGCAGCAATTTGAGCTACAATGTTCAGTATTTTATGCACATATTTTTCCAAAAGCTTTTCTTACAGCTCTTCTCAATTTGGGCACACTAGCTGGAAAAGCAATATGCTTATGGTGGGATGTCTGCCTTTGATTTGACATTAAAAACCAAGTTCATTCTTACATAATCAAAATAAAAGTTTTTATTCGGTTCATGATATTTCTGACTGGGTATTCTATTTTTCCAAGTACTTATTCCATGTACAGAAATGTAAACCATAAACACCATGTAAAAGCAGCAAAACAAAACACATCCACGCAAAACAGAAGCAGGGAGAACTTCCTTGTTCACTTCACTGTTCTTCCAAGGAGTAGCTGTAATCAGTCTGTCTGCCAAATCGATGCACAAAGTCCGGAAGGGGGAACACTGAGCCCCATCCCACATTGGGATTCATACTGATGAAATCATCCAAGTTCATTTTGGAGTCTAAAAAAGGACCAGAAAAGGGAAATATTTAAGTTCCTGGTGCAGGTTCTGTAGCACAGGTATACATCTATCAAGAAAATGCCCCAAACCCCTCTTTGATAGTTCAGTCCACTCTGGAAGGATATTCTGCAAATTGTATGATGTTACAAAACCTTCTATTTCCAGTCTCTGAAATGTTGCTTTTGCCCTGATTCCTCTTTCTGCCCATGGCAATAATCACATTACCAGATCAGTAAGCATCCTCAGTCATTAGAAACCAGTATATGTAGGAAAGGGTAAGATTTTTCCCTACATCAGCAGCCTAGAAGGGTCAAGTAGTGTCACAAAACTGGAGTGCAAATAACCACCAACCCAGGGAACTGCAATGCAACAGGTGCTCATAGTCTTCCTGCATTCACACAAATGGGATTACTCAAAATCAGGGGAGATACTATTCCCTCTTCTAAATTCTGAACTAAAGTCAACGGAGTCGAGTTTTGCACTGACCACAGAGGAACTGGATCACAACACCAGTCAGAACTCGAATTTGCTTATTGTCTCTTAGAATTGACAAGCCCCTTCTCAAACCTACAATTTGTTACTCCCAGATTACAGTATTTGCTTTCCCTTCAGCCCTAAACTTTGTCCTTGCTGTACACCAGCCCACTGCAGGGCCAGAGTATGCAGAGGGGAGGAAATGTCGATCTAACATAGCCCATGGCCTAGAGGGATGCTCAGGCAAAGAAAGGCACAAACCTAGGCTGGGGGCAAATACTTAAATTTATTTTTTGTGAATCCTGAACGAAAAAAGAAGTCAGAGAGGGAAAAGTTTAACTGCTATGATTTCAAGAAAAAAATAATCATGACTGCTCTTTGACAAGACTTTAATCTGCTTTGTCCCCTGCAGGAGAGGTAGAAACCATTCTGTCCCATTCGTGGAACCCAGAGAGCACATTGTAAAGTGCTGGTGTGAAGTTTTGGGTTTAGGTGCCTTATACATCCTTTTTCTAAAGCTGGCCTGGTATAAGCTTTGCTGACTCAGAACCAGGCTGGTCAGAGGTTCAGCTCTAACTACAAACATCTGACGGCTTGTTGTTTTATGCTCTCACTGATGATGTGTGCAAATAATCTTTTTAAATGCCCATTAAAAGAAAACTGGAAGAGAATGAGTTTAAGGAACAGAGTGGTAAAGCCACTGTTACAGCTTTACAGATTTACTGTTAACAGCTTTTCCACTGCATTAAGTATTTATTTTAACATGGATGTGTGCATTTAAGGATTAAGAACCAAACAAGAGGAGGCTCTAATGAATAGATTATAAAATCCAAAGGACGGAATTTGCTTCAGCTGCAAAAAGCTTGTGTAATTAGGCTTACCATTATGGACAGCATAAACAAGGAAGGGAAGATGATGTTCAGGAATCCCAGACCCGGGAATCCCAGACCCAGGAGCCCCAGCCATAATCCAGCCTCTGTTTGTACCACATCTACATTACAGCACAGCTTTGTGATTTGCCTAATCTCAACTCTCACCCCTTCTGAGGTCTGGCCCCTAAATCTTTTATTGTTAACCTGTTTGAACTTTGTATATGGAAAATCCTTATGTCCAGCCAAACATTGTCCTACTGCTGAAATAAGTCTGGCAGAACATGGACAATTTCTGCCTGTGTGGGAATTTAAAATAGCACAAGCTTAGCAATTTGCTGTCACAGCTCAAGCACAATTAGCAGTGGATAACAGCTCTTGCTTGCCGTTAGACTGGTAAGTCTGTTTTCCAGTTCCAAACTTGACTTTTCCTCACAGATGTTTTTAAGCTAATGTGATTCTTCATATACTTTAAATAAATGAATAATTCTCTGCTTTATGTGCACCGAGCATAGTAGAATAATTTCACAGAACTGTTCTGTGAATGGTAAAGCAGTCCAAAGGGGATTGTTCCAGTAGTTACAAACACAGCTGCTGTTAGCAAATTGGAAGTTGCTGTCACAATGCCTGTAAGAAGTGAAATATCCTCTTAAATTCAGAAGGATTCTGGCAGAGCATAACACAGTCCATCAGAGAAGTTTAATGAAAGGAAATATTGTTTTACCAAAGTAAACAAATCCATTCCCGTGAAGCACAATGGCCTAAGAACCAGTCGGTAGATGGCACTGGAGCAGCACAGGAGATATCCATAGAGAAAAACTCAGTGAGACCTCTCCCGTTTTATTCGTGTAATAACAGTCCCTCTATGCCGCTCCTTTCTCATGGGCTCTATCTGAAGGCCGTGCATGTTGTGTTAGACCTTACAGGTTCAGAAAACAGCTCGGCAAAAATGCACAAAACCACCACAAAGTCCTCTTCCCTAAATAGATGAAGAGTGATGAACATCAGAATTTACAAAAGAGACATCTGGATACTACAGTTAACAAACCAAGAGGATTTCTCCACAAAAGCAAGGAGCACATATTATACAACATTTCTGCAAGATCAAGAGCAGCACAATTATTTTTTTTAACATTTATATTACAGTTGCAGTCCTCCTCAGGCGCTGTAGCTATTACACTAGCTTGCATTTGTGCATGCTCAGAGCTCATCTTTCTCTTTGACCAAACACATTTAGTTACACACACACTCCATCAAAGAGACCTATCTGGTGAATTCTGGGATTCCTAAATAATTTTATTTTTGTTTAAATCAAGTCTGACACTTTTACCCGGAGCAAGGACGAAATAAAAGGCCATGCACTATCTTACAGCATTGTTAGCCATGATACTTGTGGCTTCTGCCAACAGTAGTTAGAAAGCAACGTTTCAGCCAAGCCTCAGCTTGGCTCACAGACCTTGGACTAACTCAGCGTAACGACAGCTGCCGAAGGGCTGCTGGAAGTGAGGAAGTCTGGAACAAAGCCTCCAAGATCAGTTCTGCTGATGCCTAACCTTGGGGGCACCTAAAATACTTAGAAAGTTGGGCTCTTCACAGACTTGTGTAGGTGTCTACAGTTCTCTGCAGATCCCCTTCCCTTGTCTGAGCAGGGAGATAAGTCAGACAGACTCTTCCCACACTCAGCTGGAGGGTGCTGTCCCCACAGCTGAGATATAACTGACTGTGCAAACCGTCCTGGTTGATCTCAGTGTAGAACACAGCTCATCACTTTAAATTATCTTTCACACTAATTTCAATAAGTCACTCTGGGAAATTAAATACTTCTATCCTTAGATGTATCTTAATTGTCTCTATCCAACTTGATTCATTACTTCCACAAAAGCTTAGGAAGTAAGGACCTAATTTAACAGATTGGAGTTTTATTCTCAAATGAGAGGAGCAGAAGGTTCCCATTAAGCACAGAGGAGCTACTTTTACCAGTATCAGTGCTTTCCTTCTCACTTTCACTAGGATCCTACCACCACCTCTCAGAGAGGAGATACAGAAAGCAACTGCAGACATCTGCCTGGCCTCTTGTCTAGCAGCTTTCCTGTTACACAGATGTGTAATACACAGTGCCGCCAGAATTTCTCAGCTGTCCTACTCATGCTCTTCAAAACAAAAAAAAAACCCCAACCCAAGTAAAACCCTATAATTATTGACTACCAGGGATTTTAATAATAATAAAAAGAACAAAAAGTCTTTATAAATCAATCCTGTGAGTGTGCTACCAAACACCTTGGGAGAACTGAAATTCAAACCAATGCTTTTCAGTGTTAGAGCTGCTGCTAACAGTTGTCTGTAAGCTGCACGACCATCTGTTCTGAGTAATTTTGAAATGTGCTGTGCAGGCTGTATTTTACACAGGCTTGCAGTAAGGAGGGCTGATCTCATCACGACTCATAAACTAAGCAGAATCAGACCTCATTAATTTGTGGAAAGAAGATTTAAAGGAAAACCGGAGGCTGGGCTCACCAGCCCTGGAATAATGAATCTGTGCACCAAATCGTGTTTTCTTAATTTTCAGTATTTGAACAAAATACCCTGTTTTCTTTCAACAGGAGGTCACTGGCAACCAGGTGGAACCAGGGGAATCTGCTGCAGCTCAGGTATGTTTATTGCAGCAGAGCTGCTTTGAGGACAGGGCAGGGTGAGAAAGCACCAAGCACCCAGTTAGGTTAGCCAGCTTCTCCTGGCACACATGGCAGGAGAGCAGAACAGAGGCCAGAGCAATGCCATAATAAATAGAGAAGCCTAACTCTGGGAAATGGCTAGAGCAGAGCCAGTTCCGAAAGGCTAATGCTCAGCATGTGAGTTCTGAGGAGATACTGAAGAGCTTGAGGGAGTTGGAGGGAGGGTTTCTTCTGCTGTTTAATTGGTTGGACTGCAGTTGTTTGTGTTTTAAGAAACGTTTTTAAAAAAAAATTTTGCAACCCCATGAGCAGAACAAATACAGTTTTAAGATTTATTCCCTTTGAGTTAGTAGTAGGGAAAAAATGATTAATTGGTCACTGACAGAGATTCCTCAATTCAACTACAAAGGTTTTGGTAGCAGGAGGGGAAACAGGGGTAGCTTCTCTGAGAAGTTGCCAGAAGCTTCCCCCATGTGCTACAGAGCCAGTGCCAGCCAGCTCCAGGAAGGACCCACTGCTGCCCAACGCTGAGGGAGTAATGCCTCTGGGATAATTTAAGACAGAAAAAAAAAAAGCTCTTCCACAGATGTAATTGCGGCCAGAGAAGACCAGAGCAAGAATCTGTGAGAGAAACAACTCTGCAGACACCAAGTTCATTGAAGGAGGGGGAGGTGGTCCTCCAGGCACTGGAGCAGAGATTCCCCTGCAGCCCGTGGTGAAGACCATGGTGAAGCAGCTGTGCCCCTGCAGTCCCTGGAGGAGCCTCATGCCGGAGCAGGTGGATGCCTGAAAGAAGGCTGTGACCCAGTGGGGAAGCCCGTGCTGGAGCAGACTCCTGGCAGGGACCTGCAGACCCATGGAGAGAGGAGTCCATGCTGGAGCAGGTTTGCTGGCAGGACTTGTGACCCCATGGTGGCCCCACACTGGAATGGCCTGTTCCTGAAGAACCTGCAGAAAGGAACCCCCGCAGGAGCAGTTTGTGAAGAGCTGCAGCCCATGGGATGGACTCACATTGGAGAAGGTCGTGGAGGACTGTCTCCTGAGAGAGAGACTACACACTGAAGCAGGGGAAGCTCCATTTCCCATCTCCCTGCACTGAGGGGGGAGGGAGAAGGTAGAAAACTGGGAATAAGATTAACCCCAGGAAGGAGGGAGCGGTGGGGGGAAAAGGTGTTTTTAGGATCTGTTTTACTTCTCATTATTGTGCTCTGATTTTGATTGGTAATAAATTCAACTAATTTTTCCAAGTTCAGTCTGTTTTGCCTGTGACAGTAATCAGCGAGTGACTGAGTGATCTCTCCCCATCCTTATCTCAACTCATGAGCCTTTCACTATATTTTCTCTCCCTTGTCCAGCTGACGAGGAGAGTGATTGAGAAGCTTTGGTGGGCACCTGGCAACCAGCCAGGGTCAAATGCCACAAATCACAAAGAAGACATTAGGAAACAGAAGTAATTTAAAAACCTTACAACTTTGCAAGAGTTTAGGAATTTGGCTACTTTAAATGAAAGAAAAAAAAAAAACAAAACAAACCACACTGATATAAATGTGCCTCAGAAATAAACTGGTATTTAAACAATATTGGGTCAATTCTGTCAGCCATTAAACTGCAGTCACCTCTAACATGAAATATGTAAGCAATTTAATCTTATGCAAACACAAAGCAACATGGAAAGCAGAGTACTCTATCTAAGTGAAACGGCAGGGAGAAAACAGTTATCTGCAATGGAATTTGGCATGGACATGAATATTAATACCCCAGGCTCTTCTATGATAACAAAAGGTCTACCACCCACTTCTCCACCAAGTTAAAAATAAGGCACTTTTACGCCTGATAAAACTGTGCTGAGACATTACAGTTAAACCCAGACTCCTCGCAGACTTACAGCACTGTGCACATTGAAGCACACATCACAATAAGGTATCCCCAGTGAATACAAAGGGAAGACAAAAAATAAAGCTGGAGGAACTGGTACTAAGTGAAAGACAACTTGAACTAGACATTCTAGACATGAGACAATCTATCCCTGTTCTGACTCAGGCCTTGAAATTCCCTAGCAAATGACCTTCCACCTTCATGGGTGCAGGGTAACAGGTTTCTTTCAGCCACCTGACCAGGAGACCAGAGCCTATGAGCACAGAGCTGGAACACTGTGTACATTTGGAGCTCCTCAGTACAAAAAAAACCCAAAACATGGACATACTGGAGTGAGCCCAAAAAAAGAACATCAAGTTTTTTGGGGCAGGACAACATTATATTCAAGGAGAGGTTGAGAGAACTGGGTCTGTTCAGTCTTAAAAAGAGAAGACAAAGGGGAAACGCTACTGCTGCCTACATCTACCTGATCAGAGGACGCAAAGAAGATGGAGCCAGAGCTTTCTTGGAGGAGCCTGGCAAGAGGATAAGAAGTTAAAAAAGCAAGTTGGAACATGGGAAATTCAGATTACTTACTAGGAATTTTTATTGATTTTTTATTTACCACGACAGTCATCAAATATTGGAACAGACTGTCCATAAAGGTGATGGAATCGCCATTCCTGGAGGTGTTCAAGACTACACTGGACAGAGCCCTGAGGAATCTGTTTTAATTAGGTGTTGGACTGGATGACCTATGGATGTTTCCTTCAGCATGGTAAGATACAGAGCAAAGAACTAACACATAAGAGAAATGAAGAGCTATGTATCTTTCACTATCTACCAGTATCACAATCTGGAGGTTGGCTGAGACCTGTGGCTGCTGCTCCTCAGTGAGATAAAGCTCAGCCAAACAAGAGAGGAAAGCGGAAGAGTTACAGGGTTTGTAGCTATGGAGTCATTCACTCAAGCTACAGGTACAGGTACACATCTGCAACTGTTTGAGTCATTCTGTAACTTACTATCCACAAGTAAATGGTTTTTACTCTTTCGATTTCAGTAGAACCTTTTCACTTTCTTGGCCTGTCTTCACCTATATTTCTCACACTTTCATTATCTCTCACTTATCACAACAACAACGTTTCCACAGGCAAAAAGTTCTCAGCCCCTAGGAGGCTTCAGCTAACAGTGAACCATCCACTGTAGTTCAGGCATTCTACACTCCCTACGCTACCTTTGCATAAAACTCTACTGCAGATAACAACAAAGACCTAGAATTTAAGGCATTTCATAACCTGGGTTGTCAAGAAAACACCTGAAGTTTCATAACTAAGACTGTGTTCCTGCTTACTCACAATTCATTTCTACTCTCGTGTGAAACATCAAGCTTTCCTAGAAGCCAAAGCAAAGACTGGGAGTTAACTTCTCAGCAACTGAAAACTACAATACACTCGGACCTAAACACAAAACATGTTTCTTTGACCCTGCCTTCTCTAACATAAACACACAGCAGTACTGCATTATTAAAAAAGCAACAAAACCAAACATGCAGAGGAGTAACATCAAAACTCTTTCAAAACAAAACTTCGCCATGCTTTCCTTGGAAGAAAATGAGAGAACAAACACACGGCAAATGTTAGTCAGCTTGCCAAACACATGATTAGAATAAGCTGAAGTGCTGTGTGATAAGAATGGTTTAAGCAGCTCTATAGAATAGATGGCAATAGATCTTTACCTCTCTCTTTGCCTGGCCCAGAGGCTATTAGCTAGACTACCACCCAAAAGAGGCTTAGGGAAAAACTTGCCAACTTGCCAGTGTGCCTTAAAGCAATCCTCAGGTCCATTCACCTGGAACAGAAATCTCAAACATCTCATCCAGGCAAAGCCATCGTGCTGAGCAGAGCCTGAAAACTTCCTCCTGCCAGCATAGTCTGCTCTGCCAGAATGGGACCTGCTGCAGTGTGGTATAATCAGTGTGTTAAAAATTCACTTTGTGACCCCTAAGCAAGTTATTTGGCCTCTTTGATTTAGTCTCCTGCTGTAATGAGAGAACAGTATTACTTACCTCTCACTCTCTGCTCAGCTTATGAAGATTAATAATTAATGTTTGATAATGGTAAATGCCAGAAGGCATGTTAGACTACATGTCCAGAAAAGGGAGAGTCAAATGTTTTTAAGCCCTAATTTTTCCCAGCTAGCTGGACAAATGTTATGGAAGTATATTTATTTCTGATGTGCATCCTGGACTATGTTATTTGACACTGTAAGCAGAAATAAGGAGTCCTGGGAGCTTACCTGCAGTTTCAATGCAAGGGTATGGAGGGGGAGGTTTCTGCCATTTCCCATTTGCATCCTTCATATGAGATCTGTCTGAAGCAAATGTCTTCAAGTACAAATCTGCTCGAACCATTCTGATTTTTCTAAATAAAAATGCAAAATTATATCAAAAGATGCGTGTATACGATAATGCTTTAGTCACTCAGAACAAGAGTGCTTTCCTCTCATTAAGGAGCATTAATTTCATTAAATACACAAATCAGTAATATTGTGCTAAGCAGTTAACAAGAAACTACAGTAGGAAAAAGGGCTTTTGATGACTAAGGTAAAGAGCTTTAGAAAAATAACACAGTGCCTTTATTTTACTGGAGTAAGCAAAAAACCCTCTGTCACTACACATACCCAAAGAGAACTTCGAGTTCACAAAATACCACTCATAGTCTTTATATTTTATGTCATCACCTGTGAAATTCTGGACGAAGGCTGTCATCCAGCCTAAAGGCCTCCACGCTGTACACATCAAACGGACACGGAAACGGCAACACTGTGTCAAGATCATAAATGAAGTTCTGCTCCCCGCTGGGAACATGAAGTAGAATAACATGGTAGTCCTAGGAAGAAGGGTAATTGCCATTAGTCAAACAGCAATTAATGAGAAACTGGCAAAAGGAGTGAAAAAAAAAAAATGTTTCCTAAAAGCAGAAGTTCAGATTCATTTTTTAAAGCCTGCTTTCTGTCCTTGAATATTAAGCCTGTAACATTTCTGGCACCAAGAGAGAGATTTCCTAACACCTGTCTTGCCCATCATGCTTTTCCAGACACCTTGGTATTTGCCCCATTCCTTTGCAGTCTCCTTTGATTTAAGACAGCTAAACTACAGAGTACACTACTCCTGAGACAGCAAATCTCTTTCGTGTTCCATACCAAAACACAGAAGTTGAATGCAATAAGGACTTTTGTCTTAGACCCAGTCCTAAACAAAAGCTCACAGTAAGATATGATGATAGCTTAACATTAAAATTTTCTAGTGATCTCTTCTAATAAGAGATTTTGTACCTGTTGCAGTAACGTGGTCTGTGAATTTGAGTGCCGAGTGTTCAGTGCCAGAAGCACATGAAAAACCAGCATGTTACTGAAAAACCAGCAAATAGCTCAGATCAAGAGGACCGAAGGACTAAGACAAATTCCTGTAGCAGCTCTTGAAGCAGGGAAAAAACACAGGGGTACTCTAGCACACTTTTTCAAGGCAACTATTTTGTCTTGACACTTGGGTTATGAGGTGCAGTTTTATTCCTTAACTTGTAAGAAACACAGGTGTGGTGGAGGTTTGGGGACACTGCAGTTACTTATGTCAGAAGTCAGGTATGTTCACTGATGTTTTCCAAAATTAAACTGAAGGCAGCTGTTAACAGCTTACTGAAGTTTACATTGAATCCACTCACAACAAGGGTTTAGAGCACTGTCTTTTGACACTTTCAATATTAAAACCACAAAGGGATTTGAATGAAAAGGCTTTGGGAAAGATACTTCACCAAACCAAAATTTACAACTGTATCCAACAGTATTTAGAATAATCTCTTAAAATGTATAAGAAAAAGTACCTACAAGCTTTACATATTCTACAATCCACAGAAACAAAGTTAAAACAACTTTCAATCCATGCAGTTTTATGAGGAATCCACATTCTGCCATGGCCTTTCCTGACTCTCCTATTCCATTTTAGGTCATATCTGTAACACTTGGATCTCTTTTTAAACTAAACCTTTTTTTGTGCTGCAAAGAGACCAACATTTTGGGAGAGAACAAATGATTCAGAAATCAGAGAACTTCAGAAGTTTGTAGATTATTTCATAGAATTTCAGAAACAGAAATTGCCATAAGAAATAGTTTTTTCTGTGCCAGATAACTGAAAGGACTCTGTAATGATACCAAGGAATTCTGTAGCAGCAATTACTGAATTACATTAATTGATCAAATGACACTCCAAAGCCACCATTTATGGGTTAGTTTAATTGCTGACACCTGAATACATAGATTGCTTATATTTTTCTGTCATCTAGCAAGCCTACATAAATATTTTCATCCATCTACTTCTTACAAGTACAGTCATCTACTTATAATTCTACAAAGCTGGCAGTCTTGATACCCAGATAATAATTTTCACTAATCTGTATTCTTACCAATAGTAAGGTTTGTCACCTGTAGATTTTACTGTCTTGCTGTTAATTCATGATGGCTGGTACAAAGGAGTGCCAGATTTAAGTTATCTATAAATCTTTTGTAAAAGAATAATAAAAATTAATACAAAACTATACAATGCTGGAGGTTGGAAGGGACTTCAGGAGGTCATCTGGTCCAACCTGTTGCTCCAGCAGGCACACCTAGAGGCAGCTGCCCAGGACTGCATCCGGACAGCTTCGAAATATCTCCAAGGATGGAGACTCCCCAACCTCCCTGGGCAACCTGCTCCAGTGCTCCATCACCCTCACAGCAAAAAACTGTTCCTTTATGTTCAGACAGAACAATTTCTCACAAGATGCCCACGTCTGATCCTGCAGCTATCAACTACAGAGGTATGCACTCAAAATTACTGAGAGAGAAATGAACGCCTTACCCAGACAACAGGCTCATCTCCATGTCCAGATTTCTGCTTCCAGAGGGGAATCTGAAAGTTACAGGTGAATCTGAAGTAAATAAAATCTTTCAGATTAATACAGATTAATTTCAGGTAAATTAGTTAGTTCTTTGCTAACCTATCAACTTCCTCATTTTACATCTGTGCTGCAGTCAGATTTTCTCTAGTTTCTCTCTCAGAAGCATGAAGTTGGAGATACTGTTCTGGGCCCCATTACAATAGGCTGTCCAGAAAAGTGGTGGAATCACCACTGTGATTCCAAGTGTCCAAAAGACATGTGGAGGGAGCATTTGTGGATATGGTTACATGGTGAATGCAGTGGTGCTGGGTTAACAGTTGGACTTGATCCTAGAGGTCTTCTCCAACCTTATGATTATTAATGGCTCTGTGATTCCACAAAGATAACCATTCTCCTAAACTGACAGATTACAGGGAAGAATTACCCCACAGCTCACAGGGACACCACGCCTCTTTCCCGCTGTCCTTAATGCAGTGCATAATTAAAATATCTCACGCGGTGCGGTTGGCACACCTCTGAGCCAAAGTGAGCTATAACACGGGTTTGGACTGTGTTTCACTTAGAGGTTGGGCTAAAGGCTCACTCACCTACACTGGGCTGTGGCTGAAATCGCTGGGGCCACGTCTCACCTACTCTGGGGCTGCACTCTGAAGGCCCGAGCCTCTCCATAGCTGACTGATCACATCCCACTGACTCACCATCCTCCTGTCATTGGATATGAAAACAGCATAAAACTCTTCTAAAGGGTACCGATCCTGACTCCTGATGTAGTCACAAAGCTTCCAAACATTTTCTTCGCTGCAAAACACACAAATTTTTTTTTTTCTTCCAGCTTTATTTCTGGTGTAAAGAAGAGAGCTGAGAGCATAGCTGAGAGCTATGAGACCAGCCGGCAGCCGCGCCACTCCCGCCGGCGGCTCCAGCCGCCCCAGCGCCTCCCCAGGGTGCGGGGGGCACCCGTCCCCGTCCCCGTCTCCCTTACCAGTAGCAGCTGGTGTAGGTGCAGGCGGGGCGGGCCGGCACCGCCGCCTCGTAGGCGGCCGCGGGCCGCGCCATGGCCCGTGCGAGCAGGAAGCGCTGGGCCCGGTGGGGGCAGCCTCTACGCCGCCCCTGAGGGACCCGCCGCCATCGCGGCGCAGCTCAGGCGCTCCCCGGGAACGGCGGCGACCGCGGGGACCCCTCAGGCGGGGCGGGACGAGGCGGAGCCGCCGCGTGAGCCCCGCCCCGCGCTCGGCGGGCGCAGCGATACGAGTTTTTGGGCGCCAAACGCGCGAGCAGGGGCCGCTGTGCGCCGCGTGTCCTTCCGCCGCGCGCGCCGGCAGTACCGGCCGGAGGGAGAGCGGAGCGGGAAGGAGGGGTCGGGAGGGCTCTGGCGGAGCGCAGCGACTGGGCCGGGCCGAGCCGAGTCTGGTCCGTCCTGTCCCGTGTCCGTCCCCCCACCACCACCATGGTGGTCCTGCGGAGCAGCGTCGCCCGCCCGGCCCGCGTGGCCTCTCGCGACAGCCGCTGCCGCCGGCCCCCCTTCGACCTGCTGGACTCCAGCTCCGACTTCATCTCCCTGGAGGGCCCCGCGCTCAGCAGCCGCGGCGTCTGGACGCGCTCCGGGTCCGCCAAGGCCGCGGGATCCAGGAGAGCCGCGGAGGCCGTGAGTGCCGGGGCGGGGGGAGCCAGGGCCGGGCAGCGCTGGACTGTGGGCCTGGGGGGGCGGCTGGGAGGTGTTGGGAGGAGCTGGGAAAGCGGCGGGAAGCAGGGTCCCGCGGAGGGAAAAAAGGAGGAAAAGGAGTGTTTGGGCTAAGTGCCCGCGGCCGGGTGCGTGTGGAGGAGCAGCCGGGCCGCTCCTGTTCCGGCCGCCCTGCGGCTGAAGGGGGCTCGGCACCGGCCTTGGCAGCGGCCTGAGAGCCGGTCCCTGGGAACACAAACCTGTGCTCTGCCTCTCTGCCGCGACTTTAATAACTGAATCATCTCATTCGGAGATGTTCAAAAGTTGACTGTTTTTAACATAGCCTTCAAAAGCTAAAACTCTTCTCCGCTCTTTCCAAGTCAGGCTCTTCTCTGCAGGCTGTCCTGCATTTCTGTGACAAATAAAAGCAGATCAGATGCAACTTGGAAGTGGTCTGCTCTTGAGGGGAGCCCTGCCTTGGAGTGATGCTTCTTGTGGACTCTGTTTCCTTCCAGCAAAAGTCTTTCAAAAGTTTCAGTTGTATGGATTAATTTTAGGGTTTTTTTTAATTTTTTTCCATTATTTTCAAGATTACTGAACTAAGAAGGAAGAAATCCTTGGGGTGGTGGGGTTTTTTTCTCCCCTTGCAAAGAGTCATGGAATTTGCTTAAATATCACTGCTTTGTTTTTGCAGTCTCCACTGGAAATGGTTGTCAGGGGCTGCCTTCAGCTGCCCTTTGCACTGAGGGGAAGGTTATGAAGCAGATAGCACAGCTGGCAGGTGTTCTCAGTGTGGAGAACAGGAATGAGGAAGCTAAATGTAAACTTATCCCTAAAACCAAAGAAGAATCATTGTTATGAAACAGGGTGTAAGGTTGTTCATTGGTTTGGTGTTTTTTTTTCTTTTTTCCCTTTTTGTAGACCTTTTCCATGCTTTGAGCTATTGAGTCATTACCTCATTTATAGGATGCTGTGCTCTGCTGGAGGTTTTAACTGTAGAGATAATGTAGAAGTGCCCCAGCTGACAGAGGTCATGATGCTGGTGCTGGCTGCATGTTCAAGCCCTAATGCCTATTTCCTGTCTCATCGACATGTGAGGACTTGCTGGTGGCAGCTTTTGCAGTTTTTTTCTGCAGTCATCGTGTGGTTTATCTTTAGTTATACAGCTCATTGCATCCATAGACAGTAAGGAGCATACAGGAGAAAGCGTAAGGTAGACCAACATCTGCTGTGTTCATCCTCTTCCAAGTTTCCAATCTCATTAAGTTTCATGAGTGAGTTTCCCAGTGAGATCCAAAGTGGCTGCTGCCCCTTTGGAACTGTGTATCTCCAGGTCTATAACGCTGGTGTAATTCCCCAAGCTGACCAAGCTTCTTGTCTGGTGACCTATATTTGAGGCCAGTGTGCTCCAGGAGTTCCCTTTTTGTCTGGGCATCCTGGCCTGTATAGAAAATGGTGTGGCCAGCAGGACCAGGGCAGTGATTGTCCCCCTTTAATCAGCACTGGTGAGGCCTCACCTCACATACTGTGTCCAGTTCTGGCCCTTCACAACAAGAAAGGCAATTGAGGTGCTCGAATGTGTCCAGGGAAGGGCAACGGAGCTGGTGAAGGGTCTAGAAAGTAAGTCATACAAGGAGCACCTGAGGGGGCTGGGGTTGTTTAGCCTGGAGAAAAGGAGGCTCCAGGGAGACCTTATCACCTGAAAGGAGATTGAAGGAGGTTGGCCTCTTCTCCCAGGCAACTAGCAACGGGACAAGAGGATACAGCCTCCAGATACAGCAGGGGAGGTTCCAGTTGGACATCAGGAAGAAATTTTTCATGGAAGGGGTGGTACCCTGAGGACTGCTGGTCTTGCTGTTAAAGGCTGAGGCATAGTACCTCTGCCTTTTCCTCATCCTTTGTCATATGTTTGCCTGTGCATCAAGTGAAGGATGGAGATTCTCCTTAGCCTTTCTTTTGTTGCTGATGTATTTGTAAAAATGTTTTATGTTGTCTGTTAAAGCAGTAACCAGATTAAATTCTACTTGGGCTTTGGCCCATGTAATTTTCTCCCTGCATAACCTCCTGACATCTTGTAATCCCCCTATAGTCCTTCCTCACTCTTCTGTCCTCTCCATCAACAAGTAATGGAATTACCTCTTGGTAATATTAGTGTGAAGAACTAGAAGAATCTGGTCAGTTTTCTGCCCTTTTCAGCGTGAGATTTAGTTTGGCATATTTGTAACGAAACTTTGGGTTGTAAACAGAACAAGCCCCCTCCGTGGTCATCAGAGCTTTCCTCACATAGTAAAAGTCAATAGTATCATCTTCCTTGCAGAAACACCAATGCAAACAAGACCAACAACCATGAAGAAGCGTATATTCAGTTCCCTTTGGTTTTCTGTGGATAAATGTCATCCTTCTGAAGCAATTCTTTTTATGTCCCTCTGAATGCCATTATAAATGGAACAGAGACAGGAAAAAACTCTTCCAGGACAAGCCATTTTTCTGTTGCATTAAAGATAGAGAAATTTGGCAGAAAACTAACCCCTTGCATTCCAGCTGGTCCTCAGAGATCAGAGGGGCTGGGTGCAGCTGGGCCTAATTTCTGACTGTAGCCAATTCGGCACTATCAGCCTGGCCAAGTTCAGTAAGAACTTACACGGTCCAGGTTCGTGAATAGCGCAGTTCACTGAAGCAACAGGAAAGCAGATTCTGAATTGCTGGTGGTAAATGCAACAACTACAGAGTGTTTGTATGTGCTGCTACAAAAGGAGTAGTGACAGATCTATTAGCAATGTATTTGTCTATCTAAATGAGTATTCCTGGGTCTGCTCCAAAACAGTTGGGAGGCAGAAAGGTCACCTAAAGGCATCCCTTCAGGGAAGAGGAGAAACACAGTCCATCAGCCGATCCAACACAAGCAGAGAGGCTTCTTCACTCTCTATTGCTTTGGGGGTTTTTTGAATCCAAACCCCTCCTTCTTTTATGGTATAATTTTTGGCCCTTCCTAAAGGGGTAGAAAAATTGCATGTTATAGGTGAGCTTTTGTTTACTGTGGTCACTGTACCAAATTTGAAATCAAAGATTTTGGGGTTTTTTTCTTTGAAATCTGATGTGGGTTTTTCTTCCTGAGAGCTACTTCTTGGTGGAGAAGTGGTTCGAGGCTTACCTACAGTCAGTCACATCACTCTTGAGTCAGGAGTGTAACAGACTAAGCTTGCCCAAATGAGACAATAGGTGTGGTTCAGATAAACACATTCTTCCTTCTTTTCCTAGGATTTTTCCTCTGGCAATGTTGAATGTTTCAATGGACACTGTTTAAGATCAATGAGAAAAAACATGCCGCCCTGTTCAGACTCCAGCTTTGACAAAAGTATGGAAATATTAAGTGAAAATGTCAACCGACACTTCTCCAGGTATTGTATTTCTGCTTAATCTCTGTTCAGTTCATACAGTGAAAAAGAAAAGCGAAAGCATGCACAGTGAGTCTTCTCAAGGTAAATCTACAGCTAAAAATCTGCAGGGGAATATGAGTATGTTAGTGCCAGTGTCTTAGAACTGGAATCACTCTTCTTAGTTAAAGTTTTCAGCTTGTATAAAAAGCATTTTATCTCAATGTCCTTTGAGGTTTCTCCTCCACTTTGGTTACTGAGATATTACTTGCCCTATTGAGACATCCAGACAAGCAAGTTAGGAAATGTCTGTCCTTAGAGAACTGTGTGCATATGGTACACAGCAGACTCGGGATCTGAATCCTCCCTGGGGTCCACAGGCTTTTCTTTGCATGATGTGTAGCACCAGATTATAAACCTGGAGAAGTTCCCCAGTGTTGAGGGGAAACTGTACAATGCAATGCAATATAATACTGCCATACAATACTTGTAATACAACAATTCTGTTCTCCTTTTCTCTGCCCTCTTTCTTAATGTAGGCAGCCGAAATCAGGCGCAAAAAAAGAAGACTATAAAGAAGGTAAGTAGTGATAACTCCTTAGGATTCCTTTTTAGTCTGTTTTCTGAGAAGGATTGCATTTGGTCACTCTGTCCATTTAACTTGGCCCCAAAAACTTCTGAACTCATCAGCCAAAATCAACTGAAGCTATGAGAATAGATATGTCAAAGATAACAATTTCCACTGAGTTCTATCAAAAGAGGTAGGTACAAATAGGAGGAGATATTATTAATTCCTTTCAGGCTTGGGAAGAACGCAGTGTGAATTCCTGAATTCTTAGGCATTAAAGAATCTGTTCCTTAAGTCAGTTTTGTTTTGTGACATGGGTTTTCTGGAGTCTGTAGAACACAGGTTAAGTGTAAATCAGTCTTGTAAGTAGGAAAGAGTTGCAGTATTGTAATACAAGTGAATTAGAAGTAATTCAGTCATAAGATGTACAGACCCACGGGCGTGGGGAAGGTGTCCCTGAAGCTGAGCACTTTACCTTGGAGCTGAATTGCCCTGCTGAGTACACAAGTGCACTTAGTGCCATGAGGCCACTTGGTGGCAGCTGGAAAAATCCTTTAGGTCTTGACAGCATCCTGCCAACTACAGGCTGAACACAGGAAGGGACCCAAAATGCACTTAGTGTGTAGTAACTCAAGTTCTACTTGTGCAATATAAAATATTACTTAGTGAGGTCAAAGTTAGTTTTGTAGTTGGTGATGATGAGATCAAACCCACCTGTGTTTAAACTAACATGGTGATACATCTCATACTCTCTCACTGACCTCTTAACTGTTTTAATGATAGTGCAATGATGTTTTAATGATAAGCAAACCTGGGGCAGAGGATGCTGTCTGGTAAATACTGGGCAAGTCTCTTTTAAAGCAAGCAAGCATTTTGAGTTCTTTTGTATCTGGGAGTTTATCTTGAGGCATTTCTCATCTTCTAGGCCTTTTGTGTCACAACACAGAAAATGGAAGAGATGCATGCTTAAATAGTATACTAAAAACATGCCTCTTTAGAGACTTCCACATAAGCAATTTTTTAGAAAAAACTATCAGATACAATTTTACATGAATGGAGTGAAAACACTTTAGAGGTAGGTATTCGTTGGTTTCACTTTTCCAGAGAGAAGTAACTGGAATAAATTTGCCTTCTGCATGGAACAAAAGCTAGGTGTTTGTTTTCATCATATTAGCTTCCCAGTCTATGAAAAAGCTGCTATACAAATCACACTTTTAAAGAGGTAGTTTAAGCATAAGTACTTTTAAGTTGAATGCTGTGATCACAACAGTAACTTTTAATTCAGTATTTAAAGGCAAAAATCAGTTAAAGGCAGGGGTTTTTACATTTTCCTAGAGCAACAGTAAAATAAAGGGACTGACATATTTTCCTTCCTAGAAAATTTTATGTATTATTGCATTTTAGTGACCAGAACACTGAAGACCAGAGCTGATGCAAAAGCTGCAGAACATGTCCATGAAGAAAATGGGGATTTGGAGGTCCGCCGGAGCTGCAGACTCCAGCAAAGCCGTTACACCTCTACAAATCAGTCTGTTTTGTTTGACAAACTTGTAACAAAGTAAGTAGTTTTTTCTCATCATCTTGCAAAGCTACTACAATTAACCTATATTAGCAACTCCTTGTCCTGTGGCAAAATACTAGCTAGGGACTTCCTCCTTTTAACAAGGGAAAAAGGTATTGTTGTTCCTGGCAGCAAGAGCTAAATGCATTCAGTGGTTTGGCTGAGACTTCCCTGCATACCACTATGTATATGTTAGATCCTAGTGATTAGATTTTAGGAAGAAATTGTTTACAGGGAGGGTGGTGATGCATTGGAACAGGTTGCCCAGAGAAGTTATGGATGCCCCATCCCTGCAAGTGTTCAAGGCCAGATTGTATGGGACTTTGAGCAACCTGGTCTGGTACGTATTGGTTGGGTGGGTTTATGTGTTTTCTTGTGAACCAAAACAATTAGCTTCTGTTGTGACTTACAGTAGATTTAGCTTAAGATGCTAAGGAAGTTTGGATACAGGCAAAGTGAAGCAATCCTGGTGTTTCTGCCAATCTGTCTGTGGTGTAATTCTCTCTGTGAAGCCCAAACTGACATTGTTTTCCTTGAAAGGTTTGTGAAGTGTAACAGCAGTAGGGTGTTTTCTCTAGCATATACAGTTACGTAAAATCAATGCAAAACTTAAATTGCAGTTTAGAGATGAGTATGCAACCTGTTGTCTGAAGAAGGCTGTGAACCACAAGTAACTTAACATTATCATGCAGAGCAACTTAAATGCTATGAAAACCTGTCATAATATCTGCTATCTTACTATCTGCAGAATTCCTTTTTTTCCTACTGAAACAGTTGGGGGTTTTTTTCTGTGTTCAGCAAGAGGGGAAAATAAACCCAAGCAGTGTATGTTTGCAAATCCTCAAACATTTGTCCTTAATTCTTTAAAAAAGTAAACATTTGACCTAATTTTTAAGTATTGTTGAAAAACTTGTCTAAGGGTCAATGACTTGCTTTGTGCATACTATATTAAAATGTCATGATGATTATGTGTGCAGTTTTAAATGGGTTTTTTTGTACTTGCCTATTTTTGCTCTTATATGACAACTTTGTATCTTAGTACTGCAGAAGCAGTCTTGCAAAAAATGGATGACATGGAGAAGATGCGTAAACGCCGAAGGATGGGAGACCTGGAGGTGTTCCACGATACAGAAGAAGTACATACTAATTTATTTTGCTGTTTTTGTATAAGTAGGGTATTTCACATAGGGAAATTATTTAGTCGTAGTTTTACTTTAGCAGAAAAAACCTTCATCCAAAGCATAGTGTTGTCTAAAATAACATTTGGTTTTGCTCTGTAATGATACAATTTAACATCTTACTGTTACGGTCATGCCACAACTATGCTGTAAGGGTGGAAGAAGTAACTTCGGAAGACAAGAAATAGCAGTGAAAGATTGCAACAGATGTCTTATGCTACACTTTCTGAATTGTCTTATGATTTTTGAATGGACACTGTTTACAGCTGTTTACAAACAGCTGGACACTGTTTACAAACAGCTGTTTCAGGGCTTGGATTTTCACTTCAAATCTTACTAAAACCTGAATTCACTGATACCTGCTTTACCTGTGTGGTGTTGTGCCAGTCTTGCCTGTGAGCTCAACTAGTCTTCTATCCTGAGAGGAACTACTGTTAAAAAGATAGCCATCATATTTCCTCTGTCTTAATTTTGCTTTATTAAATTAAGTTAGTCCAATGTTCTTTTGAATGGCAGTCACTTTGTTCTTAAACATCTTCATAGTCTGCTTTCATAAGTTTTTGTTTGGATCTGAATTCCTATTTTAGAGCAGAAATCCTTGTTATTAATCCTGGATGCCAGAATGATGTTCCACTTCTCTCTTGCCATACAGTAATTAAATCTTTTGTGTATATGGAGTGCCTTGATAATGATATTGTACAGGCACCAAATATGCCCAAAGGTTTTCTGCATGTTTGTGACTGGTCTTTGTTTCTTTTAATTAGGAAAGCCTCGATATGGAAAGGACTGATGAAGAAATAGCTGATAATCAAGGTAGCATTGTAGGCTAGTTCTGTTTTAAAATTTTCCTGACTATGCTCTAGCCAAAAGCCTTGTCTTAAACAACTGAGGTCGGGCAAACTACTGGGTAATTTTCATCTATTAAAAAAATCTGTGCTGCTATTGACATTACAAGCCATGGTCACAGGCTCTAGGACTGTACTGTTGTGAGCTCTGAACAGGTATTCAGAGGAAAAAAAAAGTCAGTGTTTTTCCAAAACACAAGATAAAAGGTTGTGGACACATGGGAATATATGTTGCCTAGTGCACTTCGCATTCAATACCATTCACAACAGTACTTACAGTCTTATGTTTCGTTGACGTACAGTTGGTTCATCAGAAGAAAGTGAAGCAAAAGAAGATGATGGTGGAGACACTCGGAAGCGTTACTCCTTTCGGCAGAGGAAAACTGTTGAGCGCTATCAAGCACCATTGCAAAGTAGGTTATAGGCACAGCTTCTCTTAAGAACTAAGGTCTTGCATGGAAGTGGGAGTGTTGTGGGTTTTTTTAAGAAGGAAAACGCACATGCACACACTCAGTGCTATTTAAATGTCTTTCCTTACCTGCAAGTGAATTTTATTAAATGCATGTATCCTCTACACATTCTATTTCTTTGCCATTTGGCATCCTTATTACTGTTTTTCAGTAAAAATATTATCTATGTATCCTTGAAAGAATAGTAATTGAACAGACTTGATGATCTTACCCTTGTGGGTTTTCAGTTCTCCTTAATATTAGGTGTGTGTTTTTTCACTTTTATTGTGCATTGATTAAAAAAAAAAAAAATTCCCATCCCTTCACCCTTGAAACTTCTTCTGAACTTAGAGAGGGGTGATACACATCCCCTTCTCTGCCTCTTTCACTATGCTGCTTTCTCTTAAACTTGTTTGTAACATTATTCTAAATTCTTTTCTTTCAACAGAACCAGGACAACGTAAGATGTATTTTTCGGACCGGGCTTCACCTGTCAGACAGAGAGATTCATGCAAAGGAACTAACTTAAGGTGTGTGTATGGTTAGTGGTAGCTCTTCTTTCTCAGTAGTGCTGTCAGTCACATGACTGAATAAAGCTTTCAAGGGTTTTTGGACTGGTGGTAATTAGAGATTAACAGTATGGTTACTGCTGTGGGTCTGAGGGTATAAAGAAAACAAATATCGAGGGGAGCCCATCCTTTTTATTAGCCATTAGATTTTATTTGAAAATGCAGATTTTTTTCTGGTGATGATGAGGGTTGTGGCTGAGATTGTGTAAGTGATATTTGTTTGTTCTGGAATTGAAGCCAGAATCTCCCTCTAAAAATCATACACTATTTAATCTTGAAGGATACAAATTATTTTTTTAAAACCAAAGACAATTTTGTTAGAGAGGGAGCCTGTTTTAATGATGTGATGATTTCTTTTTTTTTAATCACCTGAATACAGATTCTGGTTTCTCTTTGGAATAAGTTAAAAAGGTTGATGTTTCACAGGGTGGATACATAATGTTAAGTGCAACTCTATAATCTGTGTGAGAGGGAGTAAATGGAGAAAAGGAGTAACTTGGTTAAGAAATTTCTTTGCTAAGAAAATCAAATTTTCTGTCACGAGGAAAATCACATAATGTACTTTGAAATCAGATTCATAAGGAGTACAATGATCTGGAAACTTAATAGATCTCACTTTAAATTTTGATATTACTTACTCTGTATTTTGATTTTTTCACATCTTTGTTTGAATGTTTGCAGACGGAGACACACAGTCCCCAGCAGTGATTCCTCTTCCTCGTCTGATGATGAAGAGGATTTTGAGAGGCAGCGGAAGAACAGAAATTTAAGAAGGTTAATGAAATTGGAGAATAGGGGAGGGAGGAGTCTACTTGGGAGGACTTTACATCTGCCTAACTGTGAAGTGTTGCCATCTTCATCTTGCATGCTTTGTAATTTCTGGCAGTCCTGTCTGTTGGTGCTGCCAACTGTAACTGGACTCTCTGCAACTGCTTTTACACAATTGATTTTGATAAGCAATTTGATTTCTAGGTGGGAATGGGTGTAGGAACACTTTGATGTAAGTTCCTAGTGTAAAATTCTACTGCTCCTGTGCTTTACAGTAGTTGATTCAGAAAGAAAACCATCATAACAGAGAATGCTATAAATAGAGAAAATGATGGAGGTTTCGTTACTTACAAATGCTCTAGAAAAACTATTTTACTAACACTCTAACAAATGAGTTTTCAGCCTGACATCTTTCAGATGTGTGTCTTCTGGCACACACATTCCATAGGCCTTGGGAAGGACCAGCAGTGCCAGGCAGCCTTTATAATGTTAATCCCCACTGAAACGAGTATTGCCTTGGGCTGTAACTAATAAAGTATAGAAGCTAAAAGAATTTGAAAGGTAATAGTGTGCTTGGGGGAGGTGGTTTCTTCCATCACACAAATCAGTGTCAGTCCATGGTCTACACATAACAGAGTAACTTGTTCTAAGCTTGTACTCCTATATGTGTTTTGTTGATTGGCATGGATATTTGTAAGTGCTAAGAGCTATTAAAATAATTAACTGAGTTTAATGTCTGGAGTGACCATTTTTATTTATTTACTCATGGCCATTAAATGTAAAACAGATCAAACAAATATTTAACTATTCAGGAAGTTTATGCTCATTTATAAGACTGTCTGCATTCACTTACTATCATTAGAAAATCAAAAATCTGCATCATAACTTAGAAAGCAGCTTTCTCTTAAATTCAAATCAGGTCTCTTCCTGGCAACTTTCGAAAAGGTGATTTAAAGGGAGCTCATAAGGATCGCATGAAAATTGGAGCAAGTCTGGCTGATGTTGATCCAGTGAAAATAGATTGTTCAGTAAGTATTTTTACTTCATTGTGAGATGTTTTCAGTATTTATGAAAGCTTTCAGTAATGGGCTGTCTACACCTACCCTGGCTTACAGTTTTCTTTCAAGAGATTTGAAAATTTGCACAAACGTTTCCTTTGTGCTGACATCTGATTCCTGGTGGAACCTTACAGAAGTTGCAGCTTTCTTTAACATGTAAAATGTGTTCTGCTGATTTCATCTTTAGGTACGATTTGATGGCGTGGGTGGTCTTTCTGACCACATTTCAGCTTTAAAAGAGATGGTCGTTTTTCCATTGCTTTATCCAGAAGTCTTTGAGAGGTTCAAAATTCAACCGCCAAGGTAACAGATGCTGTTTAAAACTGTAACTGTATTATAAGTTTTCAGGAAAATAGTCAGCTGAGGTATTGTTATGTTTCTATGCTTCAAAATTTTAAGCAGTGTTGATGGTGGGTTTTTGTAGCAGTAGTAAAAAGTAATTTTTAAAAAATGGATAGAATCCAGTGATCCAGAATCCATAGATCCAGAATCTCTGTAGAATCAGAGATTTACTGTGTGGCAAGACTATGCTTTAAATGTGTGTTGCCTTTAAAGGGGGAGTTGGAGTGTTTTTCTTTTGAGTTCTATGTGCAAGTGGACTTGATCAGTTTGTAAGCAGGAAGGAATTATCTATTGGTAGTGAACTGCAGTTTGTTTTGTGGAAGTCCAGTTGTCTCTCCCCCAACTCTGTTTTTTTTTTCAAGAGTTCCAGTATCAGTTTTACAACTGATTGAACTTGCAACTAGAACTTTGCAGTGTTTGTTGTGCTTGAGCTAAAATAAGAATTTGACTGCTTCTTACAGAGCTATATTAGTTCTGTGTTACGAAATGAAATTATAGAGATTTAATTGTTAGCTTTATATTTTCTTGGTCAGCAAAACTCAGTCATGGTATATTGAAATAGGACTTTGGATCCTTTCCTTTCAGTAACTTTAAAAATATTACAAACAGTTGAAAGAAAATTTTATTTAGGCAAGAATAGTTCTATGTTTTAGGGATGGAGGTTGTAACAGGTACTTTTCTATGATGTTTTTTTCTTACATTAATTTTTTTTTTTTACTTTTTTTTAAATTCCAGAGGTTGTCTGTTCTATGGTCCACCAGGGACTGGAAAGACACTGGTTGCTCGTGCACTTGCAAATGAATGCAGCCAAGGTGACAGGAGAGTAGCCTTTTTTATGAGAAAAGGTGCTGACTGCCTGAGTAAATGGGTCGGGGAATCTGAACGACAGCTTCGTTTGTTATTTGATCAGGTAAGGTTGAAAGTGCCTTGTGTTCTGTCTGAGCTGTAACTAATTTTCCGTGGTCAAGAAGAACTCATTCTTTTTCATATTTTGTCAGCTCCTTCCACTGAAATGGGATTGTTAGTGTTTCCTTTGTCAGTGGGGTTTTTAGGGGCTTGAAGTTTTGAGATGTATCGTGAAAGATTAGTAAAGCAATCAAGAAAACCTTCCAAAGCAACACACACCTGCCACTCCTTGCCTTACAAAAAAAAAAAAAAAACAAAAAAGGCTTCAAGATACAATAGATGGTGGTTCCTTTGTCAGTGGGGTTTTTAGGGGCTTGAAGTTTTGAGATGTATCGTGAAAGATTAGTAAAGCAATCAAGAAAACCTTCCAAAGCAACACACACCTGCCACTCCTTGCCTTACAAAAAAAAAAAAAAACAAAAAAGGCTTCAAGATACAATAGATGGTGGCTTTCAATCAGAGGGAAACAGAGGCAGGCTGAAAGCATGATCATTTAAATTGGTAAAACAGGTTGCTTCCAGAACATGTAATTAAGTCCCAGCTCTGTTGTTGGTAGTTGCCAAATAGCTGTAAAAACTGCTGGTGTGATTTGTTTCCTGTTGCCCAGTCTCAGTGAGCTGCCATAGGCTGCTGCCTTCTTTTACTCCTGCCACTTTACCACATTAGCTCAATTAGCAGAGATCCCTGATGCTGCTCTGAAAAATCTAGTTCCAGTGACTTTACAACCATAATGTTGTTCCTGCATTTCTCCTTCAAATAGTTTTCCTGGTGTCAGTATTCCTATGCTTCCATTGTAGGCCTACCAGATGCGACCTTCAATTATTTTCTTTGATGAGATCGATGGCCTTGCTCCTGTACGGTCCAGTAAACAAGACCAAGTTCATAGGTAGGACATGTTTTGTATCTACGTAGAAGGCTGCTTGATCTTTGTGAAAAGAAGACCACAACCTATTTAACTTGATGTGGCACATTCATTTATCCCAAAAACTAGTAATTCAGTACTACTGAATTTCAGATTATCTTTAAACACTAATTAAAAACCATTTGCTAAGCTTGATAGCAGCACACGAGGTCTATGTTACCTTATCTATGTGGAACTCAAGATGATTTACCAAACTGCTGAATGAAAATTGTACTTTTCTGTTAGCTCGGTTGTATCGACACTTCTGGCACTCATGGATGGCTTAGAGAGCAGAGGAGAAGTTGTGGTAATTGGGGCCACCAACAGACTGGATTCTATAGATCCTGCTTTACGACGACCAGGACGCTTTGATCGAGAGTTCCTCTTCAGCTTGCCAAACAAAGAGGTCAGAACTTCAACTCCACCTTAATGCCAGTGGGGCAGTCCATCTTAGAAACCAACCCCTGTAACAGGGCAGCACTGTGGAGCAGCGCAAGTCTCTGTCAGTGTTGTACAACTTGGACAAACGAAGGCTGTCTGGAGAGACTGTGTTGTACCATGGAGGGCAGACCTGGTACTGAATATATATCAGTAAGATGATTGCAACAGGCAGTTAGTGCTCTAGTTTTGGTTTCTCTGCAACCAGCAAAGACTATGGCATTCTGCTAGTCACTGAAATGTTTAAGAATGAATGTGTAAATAAGTTATAAAGTACTGCTATAGCTTTGTGAAAGCGAAAGAAATGCTGTACAGGCAAGAATTCCTTTTTGGTTAACAAAAACTTTGATCAAGGCTGGTGCTGGAGCGAATGAAGTATGTTGGGATGTGACATTTCTACTGGTACTTAGTAATAGGGACTTAGACAAAAATGTCAAGTCACTGCACAGGGGAAGGGCTTGAGAAGCTTCTAGTTCAATGGCAATAGCTAAGCAATTAAAAAAATAGGTATTTAGCAACCAAAAAATATTGGAGGGAGGCATTGGGCAAAACAGGAATACTCTGTGTTTTCTTTCTGGCTACAGCTGATATTTCTTTTCCTTAGTACTTTTTGGAAAGAGGATAAAAGCTATATTGGACTGAAGGCTAGTAAAAGTGCACTAAACAGTGCATTTAACACAAACTTTGTCTCCAGTTTTTATCTGCTCTCAGGAGCAGGAGAGAAGGTGCCATAAAATAGATCTAATACACAATTCCTACTATGAAAGAATTCTAGAAATCTGCCATAATTAGTCTGTGTACTAGAAAATACTTAAATAATTCAGTGAAAGTCTTGTTAAGATCAGAGATGGGGATAGGCAACGTTTGACATTATCTGGATGAGTGACAATCATTTGAGTCATAATTATTGTTCTTCTTGGTAGTAACTGTAGCAACTGAAAATGGAGTGCTAGGACTGTTTTCCTTGGATGAGCTGGCAGAAGAGCAAATCTGATGAACTAATGAGACTGTCACTGTAAAATTTTGCTGAATTTGAGAGAATTTCCTTTGAAAAATCTGTTTCCAGATAAGTGGGGTTTTTTACTACAATTTTTTCCTCAGAATTATTAGGTCTCACACTTGTGAAAACTCATTTTTTATGGAAGATGTAAATGCCTTTTATTTCACTGCAACCCCCAGCAAGAGTTTAATGTAACAGGATGAGAATACTGAAATTTCCTTGTTGAAAAAGAGGGCACATTAACTGACCTTAAGTATTTTAAAGTTTAGCAGATAAGAAAAGTATTTGTATTAGTGTGAGGGGTTTGGGGGTTTTGTGTTGTGGTTGTTTTAAGAGAAAACTTAGGGCAAACTAAAATTCAACTATTTTGTTTTCAGGCAAGAAAAGAGATTTTCAAAATTCACACACGAGACTGGACCCTGAAGCCATTGGACAAGTTTCTTGAAGAGCTGGCTGAGAAATGTGTTGGTAAGTTTGAAAATAGCGTAGGTTACTGCACACAACTTAAGTCATAGGGAACCAGAGCTTGTCCCAGGTAGTGCTCAAGCTCCTGTGCCTTGCAGAGCGAGGCAGTGGGGCAGCTGGCATGTCTTGGAAGCAAACCAAGCTTTCTTTTTTTCTCAGAACACTGATAGGGTTTGGGACATCTTTTCAGGAGCAAAGTTTTGAGTAGGAAGCTGCTGCTTAAGTGCAGGATATCAGGCTGTGAGCCACATAACAAAACTTCTCTGTGGTGCAGTAATTCTTTAAATTATTGCTTATCCTTTTAATTTTTGGCTGCATGCAAAGTCTTCCAGTGTTGCACTTTAGCAATCTTGGCCTTGACTTCGGTGTTGCCTGAGACTGACACAACATGTGCTTCATGTTTTGTTTATTAGGCTACTGTGGTGCTGACATTAAAGCCTTGTGTGCTGAAGCTGCTCTCTGTGCTTTGCGCCGCCGGTATCCTCAGATATACGAAAGGAGCGAGAAACTGCAGTTAGACGTCACTTCGATTAAAATAACAGCAAAGGATTTTGTCATGGCCATGCAGAAAACTGTTCCAGCTTCACAGAGGGCTGTGGCTTCACCTGGGCGAGCGCTATCACCTATTTTAAAACCGCTGTTGGAAAACACATTGGAAAGAATTTTACGAGGCTTGCAGAGAGTATTTCCCCACGCAGAGCTTGCACTAAAGAAGGACCAACAGCAAGGTATAACAATAACATCCATTTGTTTAAAATTCTGCCAATGCAAAAACTTGTGATCTGTTCAATAACATACACAAACCTCTCAACCCTAATGACAGTTTAATTTTATATCTGCACAGCATGGGATGGGAGCTGTGAGTGACTTGCAGTACACAGTAGAGAACCATGTTCTCTGCTGCAGCACCCTGTTTCTGAGAGTAGCTAACATCACATCATTTGTAGAGATGGATCAAAAGTTTAATATGTGAGCACCTCTTTCCAAATAAATGCTTACATGCAAGGGAGATAAGTATTGTTACATAAATGCTTCTACTTCCTGTCTGAAGAATGTCAGAACCATGGTACAAGTTGTTTAAGCTAAATACAGTTTTAGCTATCATGACTTTTAGCCATTATGGTCTCTTAACTGAAATATTTGTGGGTCACAGTGTACACTTGCACATGAGATCAGAATATTTTAGTAGCGTGTACTTTGGGGCTTGGCTTGCATAGCATAAGTGAGCTCATGGTCCTGACTGAGACAGCCCTGACCAGGTTTAGTTTATCAGTTGGTGAGAACAAATCAATATTGATAAACTCTCCTGATTAATGGAGATCTGGGAATAGTTAGTTACCATGCTAATCCCTGGAGAATATCCTCCCAGTAGAGTTGGTAGATTGTTTGCATTGGTAAAACAGGGGCAGAGACCCACTAACACAATAAAAGCATTGGGGCTGGGGGATGGGTAATTGCATCCCCTCTCTTGTCTGCCTCCCATTATCTCCTCCTTTGGCGATCTTTGAGGAGCCTTATTTAGAAGATAGGTGGGTCTTTGTATTCTGACTGACTAGTCATGGACAAATGGAAGCCTGGGGCCAGGTTCACTTCATTTCTCCACATCTAGTGGGGGAACCTGTTCCAAAAAGAAGTGGCCTCATTGTGTTCTTCAGGTGTCTATGAACTACAGTAGTTGTTCCTAATCATCTTTATTCTAAGGGAAAAAGCCTCTCAAGTTTTTGTCAAAAGAGAGATAATACCTTATGCAAATCATGGGATGTAGGACAGCTTTAGGTCTGTGGTAGAATGAACTTTTCAGAAAATAGCATTCAGTGTGTACTCTAAAATGACGGAATACAAGAGAATGGTTTCCTGCACTGATTTCAAAGGTGTATTAATGCAAGAGTGAGATTTGGACTATTTAGGAAAGTTAACAAAGATCTCATGTCTTCCTGTTTTAGGAAATGATGTGATTGACACTGATGAGGAATCACCATCAATTTTTGAAGAGAGGCCAACTCATAAAGTGCCTGATCGTGAAAAGGCAGAATTCCTCACTTTTAGCAGGTCCATGTTTGTCCCCTTTATATTTTTAAGATGGTCAGGTCTGTAAACTGTTTTGTTGTGAGGGGTGCTGGGTGAAGAAGTGATGAGTTCGGAGGGGGTGATCAATATTTGCATGAAGTAAGTGCAAAGATCCAACTAGGTGCTAATGTTCTGAGTGCACTGCCCTGACTCATCAAACTGAATGGTCCAGTCCTATTTTCCTAAATCAAAGTGATCCACAGATTATTAGAACATGTTGATTTAATCCATGGTATTCCTTGAAAGACTTGAGACCCAAAAAATGCACTGTCTGCCCTTTTAGCTTAAAAAAAAAACCCTGTGGATTTATGTAGCCATCTTTTGCCCTTCTGCCTTCCAAGACTGTTAAACCAGTAGCAGATTATGTAGCAGAAAAAAAATATAAATGAGAAATAGTTTGTTAAAACACTGAAAGAAACTGAAACAATGTCTGCATTTTGTACGTTTACCCTACTGAGTTTGTTATTAATCTTTTGATGTTTTCATTTTGGAAGTCAGTCATGTAAGCCAACAGTTGAAGCAGTAGATTATTGTTGTCACTGTTGGGTCAGTTATTCTGCCCCCTTTCTATAGCTGTGCTGTCCAGAAGATGTGACCTACTGAACTTGGTTAGGTCTCTAGGACCTTTGACTTCAGCAAGTAAAGGTACAGCAGTATTGTGGTGGAAGAAACCATAACCCTCTTCACAAGTGTGTTTCATGCTAGTAAAGTGAGGTTATTAGGGAATTAATAGGCAATTCGAAGATGGAAACATTAGAATGAAGGAATAAAATAAATGTACTGCTGTATTTTAACCAATTCAATTGTGTGCTTCTTCAGATACAGCTAACATGTTTCAGTGCCCACATTAATTTTTTTCTTAGAAATGCTGTTCTGTTCTGTGCTTCCCATCATCTCCAGGAGGTATGGCCAAATTTTAGCTACACTTCACAGGTGCAAAGTTATTTAAAGTCAAGACACACTGAAAATGGTTATGTACGGGCAGTGAAGAGATCCAGACTGCTTTATGCTGAGAGAGTTGTATTTCTGCTCCATATCCGGTTAATGACCAATTGTTATGTGTGTATTTGGCTAGACAGTCCCTCTGTGATATTTAAGAGCTGTTTCTTAACCCAGCCAAAGGAGTAACAGACATGCTGGGGACTGGCAGGATTTCTCAGCGGAGGTTTGGTACCAGTTTGTGAGAAAATAGGCTTTGATAGTCTTCCTGATCACAGACCAGCTTATTATTTGGTGGAACATGAAGCGTATTTACAATTTAAAAAGTTAACATCTGTGTGCCTATTAATCACTTGTTTTTAAACGTGTTTTCTTCTTGCTGTTGTAGAAATCCTCGTTGCCAGCCAACATCTTTCAGACCACGGTTCTTATTAGTTGAAGATCCAGGGTGTGGGCAAGCTTTTCATTTGGCACCTGCAGTGATACATGCCCTGGAAAAGTTTCCTGTTTATACACTAGACCTGCCTGCTTTGTTTGTTAGCACCACATCCCCGGAAGAAACATGTGCACAGGTATCTGTTTTTCTCTTTATTCTTGTAGGATTCATGAACTGTATAAAAACTAGTGAAATAAGCAAAATTCATTGTTATTGAAGGTGGCCTGACTTGAATATACTGTTATGTTTACTTCTGTCTGGAAATCCACTTTTCTTCTCGATGAAATGATACCATATAAAGATATTATATATAGCCATGTTTTCCATTTGAAATGAAACAGGGAGGATGTTGCTAGCAGCTCAGAAAGAAGGGAGGTGCTGCTAATAAAGCCCTCTCTGTGGCAAGAAATCCTGTTGATCTCGGTGGGATCCAGAAAGTTTTTATTGCTTCTTAAGGCTCTGTGCTCCCAGTAGATGGCACTGCATCAACCTGATGGCATCATGCACTTTCTGAAGCCTTATCTTTTATTATATTTGTAGGGCAGTCAAGGTTTTGGGGAAAAGAAGTGTTTATTTTTTTACATATACAGCTTCTACTGCTGCAGTACATGCAGTAAAGGCATTGAAATTCATGTACACTGGTGTGCTTTCCTTAACTAGGAAAATTAAACATAAGCAGATTAGTGCTGTTTTCCTCTTTTCAGTTTTAGGTAGGAAATCCGTTTTGTATTAAAATATTTTGAGCTCTACTAGCAGCACTTGGGAGCTGTATGAGTCAGGACAGACACATTCCATGACTGGATACTCGTTTGTCACATAGGAGGAACAATTCCTTTTTTGTTGTGGGATCTTTAGACATGTAACTACCCTCTCTAGTCACTGCCTGGACATACCACATGTGCTTCCCACCTTGCAATAGGAACTCCCTGAATATTTTTAATCTGACAGGGTCCATGGAGAAATTTGTTATGTGAAAGGACTGTTGGCACTTCCCTCATGGAGTAGATGCATGTTGTCTTTTGTGTACTGAGGTGCCATCTGAAAGCAGTGGCTTGTCCTCTTCCAAAGCACATCATCTCATCTGGTGGATCCTTTGGTAATGAGAAGTTGAGTGATTTAGCTCTTCAGGCAGGCTAAAGACTGGTCACCTCTTAGAAAATGTGCTTGAAAATATGAATTGTAACCAGGTGTATTGTACCGTGCCAGCCCTTGTCTTCTCACATAGGTCTTTGTTCAGTCTGTGCTCCTGTGTCTTGGGTATGTGCCTGCTCTGAACTGAAAATGCCGTGGTCACAAGTGTGGCCATTTCTCCAGGCTAATGCATCTTGCTGAAGGGTTAGTCCTGTTTTTTCAGGTACACCACCATGTTGGCTGAGTTCTGAGGCTCTTCAGGAGTTATCTTACACCTAAGTAGTTTTGAAATCAGGTAGAGATTTGGGTTGGTTTCTGTCTGCATAGCAATGTCTATATTTCTGTCAAAGTGAAAATTTTACCTTATTATGAAGGAGTTGTTCATTTACTGTTTTGTCTTGATGTTTTGACATCATGTACTCCTCTTACATAAGACGGTTTGACTGGTAGTTATGTAGTAGCCTATTTTACACAATGTAGTTTTCTTAACCAAGCTTTCATTTCACCAGCTAATGCAAGAAGCTCAAAGAACAGCACCAAGTATTATGTATGTCCCACAAATCCCTTTGTGGTGGGAGACTGTTGGACCTACAGTGAGAGCTGTTTTTACGACACTACTGCAGAACGTTCCAACGTTTGCTCCAGTTTTGCTCCTTGCAACATCTGATGTGCAACACGAAGATCTCCCGGAAGAGGTATTTCTGTCGATACTTTTCTTCCTTTTTTACTCTTCCTTTTTTGCTTGTTAATTTATAACTCCTGGAAGCCTGGAGTACTGTGCCTGTCTGTTATTACTTAGGCACCTAAACCCAGTCTCTTGAAATCTGCTTAGACAAAACAATGGTGAAAGCATTTGTCTGAAATGTTTTCTGAGTAAAGAGATTGACTTTGGCCCAACTCTTTCACCCTTCTCACACATTCATGCTTATTAGACAGATGTACAAATTTGCTTAAGCATTCATTTCAGTGATTCAATATGGTTAGGTGTGCAGTTGGTGAAGAATATAAGGTGCTTGAGATGTAGCTAGGAAAAAGATTGTGTTTCTGAAAACGTTTTTACTGAAAAAGTACAGTAGTCACACTGTTACTGATGGAATATCATTTCAAATTTAAATAACTTCATAAAAATTTTGATTTCTTTATAGGCTAGAAAGCTAGGATCTAAATTCCATCTCAGTAGCTTGGAAATCAAGTTTTAGTTATATTCCTTAACAAAATTCAGTAAGAGTACATGCTGAGCTTCCTAGACATCTCTGGTGGTACAGCTGCCCCCCCCAAGCTGTACTGTGATCTCAGAAAAAACACCTGAGAGTGTGCATTAAAGGAAGGTGTTCAAAATGTGGATATGCTGCTCTGATCATTTTGTCTTGGTAGCAGTAGGTTTTATACTGTTAATAAATGCCTTCTAAATTAAGGAATAAAATTCCTTCCATACCTTCTGGTAATAGAGATGGGAAAATGGAGTACAACTTGGAAGTATGCAACTTTGGACACCTCACTTAAATTAATTAAAAATAAAATTTATAAAGCCGTCTTACCAAAAAGCTGGCACTGGTAAGCTGAACCTTGCCTGTTCCCTCTATTGTTGCCATATTCAAGCTAAAGGACAGCAAGGCAGGTAAATACAAAATAAGCAGCCTTGGAGGTGGTGAATGTGACCCCTTTCTTAGTGGTTTATCATACCTTTTTTTTCATGGAGCCGAAACTGTAGAAGGTGTTTCTCAGAGCAGGTGTTTTAATTTGCTATGTTATGAAAATCTAGCCTTTTAAGGCCAAGAAAGATAACTTTTCATAGCTTGTTTACCCAGATGAATATTCAGTTAAATTTAGAAAGGTACTCATCTTTTTGAAATAGAATATAAAGAATTTGTGTAGCCTTATATCTGAAATACCTTTTCTCCTCATGCTTTAGATAAAAGTATTGTTTAATAATGACTGTGAAGAAGTTTTCAAAATCCAGTGGCCTACCTGTGCTGAAAGAAGAAGTTTTTTTGAAGACTTAGTTATGAAGCAAGCTGCTAAACCTCCTGCGTCAAAAAACAATGCAGGTGAGGATATTCTAAGTATAAAGTTTTGCTAGCTGTAAGTTAACAGTGTTTTGCTTTTTCGTGGATTTGTATTTGAATACCACCAATTGACTAAAATTTTCTGATTAATTGAAGCTCGGCGGCCATTGGAAGTCCTGCCTGTAGCACCACCACCTAAGCCTCGACAGCTGACAGAGGAAGAAATGAGACAGCTGGAGGAGCAGGAAGAGGATACATTGCGTGAACTTAGGATTTACTTAAGGGACGTGACTCACAGACTGGTCATTGATAGACGTTTCAGAGCATTTACAAAGCCCGTTGACCCAGAGGAGGTAAATTATTGTTGATCTGCAATACCATGATAGCTGTGTGTATTCACAGTTTCTCTGTGTGTATGTTCCTTGGTGTTTGTGTGCTCTTTCTAGGAAGATTTATCTTTGTTTTTAGGACTGTAATATTCTGAATTTCCAGGAAGCTGGAAGTGAATTTTGCTTTTACTTTTGTTGACTCCGTGGGGCTCTCCAAGGTCTTTGAGTGTTCACTGAAGTCTCTATGTTCCTTCTAAAACCTTTTTAAAACTTAAGAGTATTTCCCTTAAAAGGGACCAACAAGGATCATCTAGTCCAAGTGCCATTTACACCAAATGCCAATACAGTTTGCTCATGAAAAGGCTTTGATATGTAGGTGTGTTACAGCACTGAAAAGTAGAAATCTTTCTTTTTCTGTGTAACTATAAACAGTACCTCTAGGGCTGTTTTAATAAAGCCTAAAGCTCTTTAATTATCTGTCAGTTGTTTCTGCAAGAACAGGAGTAGAAGCAGCAGTTTGCCAAATAATTTTCAGATTCTATTCTCAGGGAGCTTTCCTTGGTGTAAGATCAACCATATGGACTTGTAGGTTTTTCAATTCCTCTGTAAGACCCCAAGTCTCAAACAACAAGCTCACTAAAGGGGTTTTACTTTAAAAATATACAAGGCTTCAACAATATCTGCCCTCCAAACATATTAGAAGAGGACTTGGTTCTTTTAACACCTCAGAGAGAATGCATAGGAGAAAAGCTGTACACGTTTTCTCAGAGGGTACTTTTACTGGTACACTTTAGAAAATAAGGGAACTTGGCAAAAGTTGACAGGGTAACATACAACCAAAATAAAGCATTCTACAAAGCATTGACTTAGCACATGCTAACACATAAAACTTAGCAAATCCAGCCCATCTGGTCCTAAGTTGCCCAAAATATTAAAAAAGAAGAGTAGGTGAAGAAAAAGTAAAGAAAGAGAGAGAAAGAGAGGAATATAGCTACCATCTCTAGATCCAGCTAAATGAGTCTAGAAAACGGTGGGTTCACCATTCACAAAAAGGTGTGCCCTTTCCCCCCCCGCCCCACACACACTTGAGTCGGTCCGAGCCACTAATGAATATAATAATCCAGTTTCTCACATATACTTTTATTGCATAAGTGTAAGCTGGGGCACCTACTTCAAAGTCAGCTGTAGTTTTGAGATACCTTTGTGTTTCAGCAAAGTCCATTCCCCTAAGCATCCACTGACTTGTCATTACCTTTGACTTGTCATTACCTTTCCTTGTAGCTTCTGAGATGTGAATAATCTAAACAAACATAGATGTCCTCATCTAAACTACCCTTTAGGCTTCTTTTGTGGTCTGAATAAAGAAACTGGCACCTCTGGGTCCAGTTATCTCATTCTAAAGTAGGTGCCCGAACAGGTGCTTGAAAGGTGAAATTCCTGCAGCCTTTCTCTTGCTGCTAACAAAGACTCTCAGGTGACTTTACTGAGAGGTTTCTTTGTTGTTATTTTCTGAAAGGAAGTGAAATGAATACCACTCTGGGTGCCAGTTCCCTTCTCTGCCTCACACATGCTTCTGACCTCTCTGCCTTTTTTTTCCCTGTCTTCTAGTCTGTCTCATTAAAGCCAGGTGAAATTGCCCTTCTGTTTTCAAGAAACTAACTGGGTAATTTCTGCATCTCTGGATGTGTCATATTGAGGTTTTTAAGAAGTCCTTTATTTGACTTTATGAAAATAATTACTCTTCATGGCTACTGCATTAAATCTACAAGCACCTATGTTTCCTCTGTAGGTACCTGATTACAATGCTGTCATTAAACAGCCCATGGACCTCTCGACAGTTCTCTCCAAGATTGACATGCACCAGTACCCAACTGCAAGAGATTTTCTAAAAGACATTGATCTAATCTGTAGCAATGCTTTAGAGTACAATCCAGTTAAAGATCCTGGAGGTGAGGATGTGGTTTTATCCCTAATTTGTAAAAATGTTAAATGTGTAAGTTGATAAACGTTATCTGTGGACAGTAGATGTGGAATTAGATAATTTTAAACATCCTCAAAGAGAATTTCTTGCTAGGTTGTGAATGCATTAAATAAACTATTTGGGAAATTGTGATAGACATGTTGATCAGTAACTGCTGCTTTTTAACTGAAAAATTTCAGATCGTCTCCTTAGGCACAGAGCTTGTGCCTTGAGAGATACTGCATATTCTATAGTGAGGGAAGAAATGGATGAAGATTTTGAACAACGCTGCCAAGAAATTAAAGAATCTCGAAAGAAAAGAGGTATGTTTTGTGACACTGAGGATTTCAAGACTTGACTCAGTATTTGTAACCAGCCACACAAGACACAATTCTTTGCTCTCTCTTATTTATTGCAAGGTTCAGACTGCGCTTCCTCTTACTTCTGTGTAACGCCAAAGGAGGACTCTGTTCCTGCATGTAAGAAAACAGACCCAAAGTGTAATGAAAAATCAAAGACGCCAGCAGTGCCTGTGGATGCCAGTACCCCCTGCTCTAAAGGCAAGATGTGTTTTATTCAGACTTTCTTGGAGAAGGTGCTGAAGGGACTGCTATATTCTCTGTTCTTGTGACCTGACGTGTTCCTGTGATGCTTGATTCTTCATGCTAGAGGCATTAAATTTATTAATATGTTTCAAAACATGGGATAAATCCAGAGGTCATTCCTTCAGTGTGGTTATGAGATTCAAGTTGACATTGTAAGGCACTGGATCAACTGACATTGAATGGCTCTTACATTGCTACCTCTTGAAGTCAAAAATGTTGTACGTGGCAGTTTCTGAATACTTAACTAGTTTTTAGTTACATGGAACAGTGTTTTCCCCTTCCCTGCCCTCTTACCATGATTTTCAATTGAAGGGGGAAGGGTTAAAAAACAGGGGATCAATAATCATTATTTCTTCACTTTCCCCGTGAAAAGGACATGGAAAAAACAAAGGCCCTAGGGTGTCTTTCAGTTAAAACACGTGACATGGTGTGAAGTTTCCTGGTCTTCCTGGCATGTCAGGGAATTTTGCCTCTGACTTGACCCATAGGCTTTGTGTGGTACTCCATGAGTACAAAGAATGATGGGGTTTTTTGGAAGACAAAAAGCGAAGTTTCGAACAAGGTTAACTGAATCAGAAAGCCCATGAGACATAAATCTTTGTGGACAATTTTTTTTTTCCAGCACATATTCCTTTAAAAGTGTCTTTTTAACTCTTCCCAACATATGTATAGCTTTTGAAGTTTACAGATTTTGAGATTTTGAAGAAGGACTCCTCTCCAAATGCTTTTCTGTTGTTCACCTGTATTAGATCACATACTAAGTCACCCAATAACCTTGCTTTGCAGTAATACTTCCTAACTAAAGTAAGAATTTTCTGCTCATAACAGCTTGAAGCTGATAGTTTTGTGCATGAAATTCTGTAGCTGACTTTTTTTTTTTTTTTAAATCTAGTAGCAAATTGACCCCATTAAATTGCAACTTTTTCTCCAGACATTCGTAGGGAGACAGACAATGGTACTTGAGTTCCTTTGGTCATTTTCCTTGTAAGTCAAGTAAGATGAGGATGCTGGATTTTGAAGGAAGAACTGTTATGGTAATGTTTTGGATGACTTTTTCTTGTATGTCTTTGTAGATAAGTCAAGAAGAAAACGCAAAAACAACAGAAAGTCGAGTATTGCAGCAAAGAGGAATGTTCAGTTCAATAAAGAGAATAAAATTCCTGAAGACCAAACTGAAGTAGAGAGTAGTGAAGAGTCTAACACGGATTGCACTGAATTTGCATCCTCTCAGGATGCTCCTATTGAAGAATATGAAAATGTACTTCAAGAGCGACAGAAAAACAGGACAGAAAATGAAAGAGAGAGAGTTCTCCTTGTGACTAAATCTCCTTCTGGAAAGAAGAGAGAACATTCAGACCTAAGAGAGCAGAGTGAAATGCCAGATTGCCAAAAAGCCGGAACTTCTGAAGATGGAGGTTCAAATGGTAAGTGAAAGGTCAAACAGGTAATTTACCTCCTTCTTCTTCCTGAGGAGGGTTATAACAATTACTAAGTTTTAGCCTTTTTGAATTCTGTTCTATCTGCTGCGTCCCTCTCAAATCAGGACACAGTGTTCTTGCATAATGGTGCTGCCCTTTGAGTTATGCTGGCCAAACTTGTGTTTTTCTGCAGCTGCTGGATTTCTGATTCTGCAGTTTTGTTTTTCAAATGGTATCTAATTGAAAAACAATTGTTGGCTTTCTTTTATTGCATGAGAATCTTCCCAGCAATAAGCAGTGTAAGTTAAAAGCTGTACTTCAAGCAGTAAGGACCCAGTCCTGTGTGAAATAGAAGAGATGAACTACTGTTTGCGGTGTAAGATGTGTTTTCTAACCTAAATTACTTTGGAGTTTTACTGTGCAATGCTGTACTGGCAGTGTGACTGGTTTTTTTCCTGGTTTTACCTGCCTTTTTGTCTAGTGCTTTTTTTTTGTGTGTGCAAGTTTCTAGTTTTTACGGAGCAGTGACTTTTGCTAGAAAGAATGTAAAAGTCAAGCATTTATCAGTGAAAAACGGTAACAGTTCTGTCTCTGTTATTGCAGAGAAGTACTCTTTTCCAGGTACAGGATACTTCATTCATACTATATATTACAAATAAAGAGAAATCCCGCTTAAGGAATCTGTGTCGTTCCAGATTCATGGGTACAGCGTGTGACTCGTGCGAGATGTTCTCAGGTGGAAGAAAAACAACTGTGTGTCAGGAAAGCCGTGAAAATTGGCACACAGAGCGTGTTTGTGGATTACTGTGAGCTCAAAGTAAGTCTAAATTTCAATTTTATTAATACTGAAGTAGAACATTTTCTTGCTACATTTAGAATTGGAAATGAAATCAGTTGTTAACCAATGCAAATTCAAACAATTTATGGGAGGGATATATGGTTTGTGAAATAATTCACCCTGTAATAGACTATGACCATTATTTCCACAGCTGGTTAGACTGCTGCTGTTGCTTTTGGTGAACTAAATTTCAGGAGACTGGGTTCTTTCCCTAGTTTTAGTGTAACAGATCTTGTTAAATTTTAAAATATCCTACTGACACACACTGCTAGTACTGTTGGTTATTAATGTCTTGGCAATTTTTATGATGGATTGGGCGTTGTTTTGGTTTGCTGTTTGCACATTTTCATTTATTAGGAATTGGAAAAGGACCTTGATTTTTAGCAGTGATGACTTTTAACCTGAAGTTAACCTGAAGTTTGAGTTGACTCAAAGCTCATCCTGGATAAAATATTAATACCTGCTTTTTCTCAAATGCTTTCAAAATCCAACGTTAGAATTTTGTGTTCATACAGGTACAGTGTCACAAGGCTTTTCCAGTCCCCTGTAGGAGAGAAGGTGTTATCCTAGGATACAGCTGGGGAAAGGGTCAAAAATGGACCTAGCTACATTTGCGTGAATTGGAGAGGGTAGAAGAAGGACCTGGTCTTCTTCAGGAGGTGTTGCAGTGAGGGAGATCTGGGAAATTGATAGGTTGAGGTCCTGGAGGTTGGTCAAATCAGGGCAGGCTGCTGTTTACATACAATGATGAGAAATGGAATGAAAAGAGGAAAACTTAACTTCTTAAGGCTGGCTTCCTAAGCAAGCAAATTTTATGAGATTTTGTTCATAGAATCATAGAATATCCTGAGTTGGAAGTGACCCACAAGGATCATCGTGTCCAACTCCTGACCCTGCACAGCACACCCCAAGAATCACACCATGTGACTGAGAGCATCATCCAAACACTTCTTGAACTGTCAGGCTTGGGGTCATTGCTACTTCCCAGAGGAGCCTGTTCCAGTGCCCAACCACTCTCTGAATAACTTTTTCCTAATATACAACCTAAACCTCCCCAGACACAGCTTCATGCCATTCCATTGGGTCCTGTCACTGGTCATCAGAGAGCAGAGATTGGTACCTGCCCCTCTGTTTCCCATTGTGAGGAAGCTCTTGTTCCTATCTGCCTGTGTGTGTAGAGAATCCACATAGGTTTCTCTAGAGCCAGGGTGCTAATAGCACGTGCTAAGTTGTTGCCGGCTGGATAAGTTGTATGGTACAGCCCTTACAGATGTTCCAGATGTGAGGACAGAGCTACAGTCATTGAAACTTGCTACTTGTGCCAGAAACCTTCTTTGGAACTCACCTGCAGTCAGTAAGCTGGGTGAACCTCCAATCTGTAGCTGCTTGGTTTTGTTTGGGGTGATTTTTTTTTTTTTTGTTTGGGGTTTTGGTTGTTTTGGGGTTTTTTATAGTTTATTTGCTTGGTAATAGGCCTAGAACTTGACGAACACATGGAAGAGCATGCAGTCACCTATATGGCAGCAGTTAGAAATAGTTTCATGTGGGATGTTGGCCATGCACCTGTGCCACGTCCTACCTTTTCTGTTTGCAGCTTATCTTGTGCTATTCTGAACTCATATCCATTTTTTTTCTTCAGCAAGTGTTGCATTCTATCGCCATGCTAACTGAGAACGTCAGTGTATTTCGCATGGAAAAACTATACGCTGTTCTTAGCCAGTGCATTTACCAACACCGGGAAGATGGCGACAAAAAGGAATTAGTGAAGGTAATTTCTTTTGTCTTAGAGCACTTTCTGCCATTATTACGTGTGTGTGTGTGTTACACATGTGTATGTGTGCCCTGTGAACATCACACTTATTATAGCATTACTCTTTACTGCTTAGTTGCCTCTGTTACAAGACTTGTTCATTTCAGTCTGGAAAACATTTATCCATTGTTGCATTTTGCTTCAGTGTTGGCAGTTCCAGGAGGAAAAGTCTTTAAGATGCTGGGTCCCCTCAGAGAGCTGTCTCAAAGTAGTTGACCTGCCTCTCACTAGTTCTGCTCCAGCACCTTTTCGGGGGTGGGGGGCTGGGAAAAGAGGATGCTTTTCTCAGTCTGTCGCTTCCTCGTTCTCCCCTTGCGGAGAACATGGTCACACTTGGTAACACTTGTATAGCATTCATTCCATTATTGAAAAGAAATTAATTATGAAACATAAGGAGAATTAGAGACTTTAGTCTCTAGTCTCACCAGACTTTCTTTTTAACTAGCATAGCTCAAGCATCTTTAATTTCATATGTGGGGAGCTTCCTGCCTATGATGGTTTAACAATGCTATTGAGTCAAATTCTCTAATCTTGTCCTCTAAGAGAGGATTTCTGACTTGTCAGAACTTGTCAGAAATATTTCACAGGAAGCCATGGTCCCAGTCAGGCATTCCCAGTATTGAGTTGATTTAGATAGGTTGGATATTCAGTCTTCAGCTTCAAGGTCCTGGAATCCATTTGTGTTTCAGGTGGTTGTGCCTAAAAATAGAAGAAATTCTTTATGTCTCTCAGTCTTCCTTAAAAAAACCAGGAAGCCTCTTCTCTTTGGCCCCAGTCATCTTGATCCCTTCTTCCACACCTAATAGTTAGAACAGACACTCCACTCTGATTGTGCAACAGTGAGGATTATTTGGATCCAGGGATGCCATTCCTGATAAAGGCACCCATTTCTTCTAGAATAATGATATGTTTTAGCATGAGAAGGGATTTGTTTGTTACCTTTGGGGCTTGTGTGCTTTTGTGACGGGACTCGATTTCTTTGTTCGTTTTCAACTTTTACTTTGAGCTTTAATGAAAAAAAATATCTCCTATTCAGAATAACAGCACAAATCAGTCCAGGAGCAAGTTCTGCTGTATGAAGAGAGAGACTTTAACAAGTATTTATTGAGAAAAGAACAGTTACAGCTTTTAGTTGTGGCTCTTCAGGAACTGTCTCCTTTCTAATTGTTAAAAGCACCATTGATAGAGATCCATAGCCTCTTGGTACAGATCCCTGCAGTTTTTCTAGCCTACACTATTTTGGGTGCATAAGGATGTGTTTGAAGCCAGTGGGTATAGAACGATGTTGTGATGGCAGAAGCAGCTAAATTATTATTAAATACTGTATAAATATACAGATTCTTCCTTCTTTTGATGAAGAGGTAAACAGGGTTCTTAAGCTCGTATTCACACTGACTCCTGATTTGTCTTTTCTTCTTCTTAGGCAATGAAGAAAGAAATTACAGCCTTCAGTGATCCGTGATACTTGACTTCAGATACCTGACTTCACATAGTCTGTAATGTTTCCTTTTGGTTGCATGCTCTTTTCTTTGCATAACTCAATAAATACTAGTTCTGCACATATATTTATACATATATGAAACAAATATATGTTAAAATTTATTAAGAAAGCTCAAATAAAGTAATTTAATGACTTTTATTTGATATTTCCCTCCTATCTGTGTATATTTTTATGTGACGTACTGCTGTGATTGCCTTTAGAACACAGATCTGAATAAATAATTTCAGTACCTCTCTTTAAAAGAAAAACTAACTTGAAACAAAGCAAGATTTACTACTGTAACTTTCTAAGGTAAAGTTTAGTTGTGTTTGTAATAATGGCAATCGTAATGCTGGAGAAAAGCATTTAATATCATTTGTTAGTTGATCAGGTGGCCTGTAGTTGAATTAAGTTGTAAATAGTTTTCTAGTTACCTGGGGAGATTGAAATCTGTTTATTACAAAAAAGTGAATATATTGTTTGCAATAAATATATTGAAGTAAAAGCAAAGCAATATCCTGAAGATGTATTCCTTCTCAAACCAGCAGAGAAAATTTATCTGTTAATTTGATAGTTATTTTAAAAAATGAGACCAAGTTTCACTGTATCACAACTTCTACAAAAATTCATTCTCATAAAATATGTGGCACGATCCTTTGCTGTTCGCACACAGCGTGTGGTGATACTGAACACCGAAATGTGCAATCCCTCTGTTTGGTTTCTTACCTATGTCAATAGTGTTCTTTTTTTGTGTCCTTCTAGTGTGTTTCTTCAAACATTTGTTCGTTATGCACATTTTCTTTTCTCTGTTTGGGTATTAATAAAAAATTAATCTCTTTTTAGTGGTGTGTTGTCTGCTCTATTTTAATCACAGAGTAATTTTGATCATTAATAACCTTGCACTTACAAGCCAGCACAGATATTAAGGTTTTAAAAGAAGAGGTGCGTGTGAGCAGCTTCCTCTCCACTCCTGGTGTATGGGTTATACAACAAAGGCAAGCCCAGGAGAAAAAGAAAATTTACATTGAAAATTTTAATGTAATATATTACACTGGAAATATAAAAAATGAATTAATGTTACTTTTCCTTAACTTGATCTCTATCTTGGCTGCTGTCACTGCTTTCCAGTGTGACTGGGGGTGGTTTGCTGACTGCATTCCCCAAGAGAACTGTTTGGAAAACTGAACAGGAGTGACAGTGTTGAAATGAGGAAGCAGAAACATTCCTGGGATTGAAACTTTTGCTCTTCCAAGCTTTGATCAAATGCTTTCCTGTCACTAGTCTCGCCAGGATACTGTACCTAGGCAGATCTTTAAAAAATGTTTCCAATTGTGTAGATCGTCATTTTCCATGACGAGCTGTGAACGGTTAAAGGCTCCCACAAGCCACATCTTTATTTTTCTCTTTCTCAGGGAAACGGCCACATTTTAATGTCTGACCCAAAACACAACACATAGCGATGAAAGAAATAGTATATGGAAACGTTTTTGAAAAGGGTGCAGCGAGAGTAAAAACCAAACATTGACTAAAATATTTTATATGTAATAAAGTGAAAGAGGTATCCTTTCTTTAAGTTCTGTAACTAAACAAAACAACCAAACAAACAAAGAATGTGGCGGACTCTTTCCTCAGAGCCGCTTCTCTCGTTTGGGGCTCTGACCCTGCGGCCGTGTCCTCCCTCGGCGGCACCTCAGGGCTTGGAGTCGCTGAAGAGCCTTCCCGGGGCTGGAGGCGCCGCTGCCCTGACAGCCCGTCCCGGGCGCGGCGGGAGGGCCGAGCGCGGAGCCGAACTTTGCCGGCGGAGGAGCGGCTACGGCGGCACCGCCGCCGCCCGGGAACTCCGGCCCTGCCGCCCCCGCTCCTCCCCGCCCGGCCCAGGAGCCGCCGGCGCCCCCAGGGCCGCGGCGCTGCGGGGCCGGGGCAGCCCCCCGCGCCCGGTGTCCGCCGCCCGACGGGCGGGGCGGCGGGAGCGGCTCCGCCCCCGCTCGCTGCCAGGGCGGCTGAGGCAGCGGCCGCGCTCCTCGCGTTCGCCGCGCTCCCGCCCCGGGGCAGCGCCGCGCCGGGAGGATGCGAGTGGGCGCCGCGGGGCGAGGCGAGGGCGCGGGCGGCCGCGGCGTTGGGAGCTCCCGGCCCATCCGCCGCCCCCCCGCCCCGAAAGAAGTGCAGTAGTTTGTGGAGCGCAAGATGGCGGCGCGGCTGTGAGCGCAGGCGGCGGGCGGGCGGCGGCGCGGGCTGAGGGGGCGAGGCGAAGCGGCGCCGGCAGGTAAGGGCTTGCTGGGGGGGCTTTCGGCGCCGGGAGGCGGGAGGTCGATCCCCGCTCCCCGGGGAGGCGGTGCTCTGCGCCCGCCCCCGCTTCCCCCGGGAGCGGCCCAGGCGCTCCCCCGGCGGCGACGGGACAGCGCCGCCGCCCCGGGGCGAGGGCGGCTCCAGCGGGCGGGGGCGGGCTGGCCGGGCCCGGCCCGGCAGGGACGGCGCCCGCGGCGTGGGCGCGGTGGGGCGGCCGCGCCCCGCCCGCCTCCCCATTGTCTGGCGGCGGCGCTGCCCCCGCGGCCGGGGGTCATCGCCCGTCGGGGGCGGTGGGCTCCGGGCGGGCAGGGGGAGCCGGGGCATCCCTTGGCAGCAGGCTTTGCGTGTACCCCCGGCCCGGCGCGCAGCGGGGTTAAACCCCTTCGAGCCCGAGCTCCTCTCCCCGTTCTTCCCTCCTCCGCCCTGTGCCGGGAGCCTGTGCGGGGTTTTGCTTGTCACGGAGTGGAGGAAGATCTGTCTGACTCGTCAGTCAGAAAAGAGAGTCAAAGAAGTTCAGTAATACCGGTGCGCCCGGAGGAGCCGGCGGGTTCCCGCCCGATGTCAGCGCTGGGACGGACAGACTGACAGCCAGACTGACGGCAGCCAACAAGCCATGAAGTTCTGGCTCCAGAGTTGTCTCGCATCCCGTGGCGTTGCGGTGCGGGGGCGAGTGTGGGGAAGCAGCGCAGTGTATGTGCAGGCAAAGTTGGGGAAGATGTCTGGTTTGCTCCTCCGGGGGTGTCTGGGTTTTTAGGGGTGCGTTCTCACGCTCGGCTCTCCCCTATATCAGGATGTGCAGCACTGGAGATCAACACCGACTTCAATAAACCATGTAATGGAGGCAGTTCTGGATCTCTGAAAGGGCTCAGAGTATCTGCAATAGTGAACGTCATCTGGTAGGTACTTGTGCTTTATAAGCACAGATTCACAGAATATTCTTGAGTTGGAAGGGACCCACAATTTCTGAGCTGCTTGGGCAGGTTAAATAATGGAAGGGTGGAGAAGTTTACTGTGCACAGAGTGTCAGGTAAAATAGTGAAGGCTGAGGTGGCTGGGTTTGCGAGCTGGATTAGATGCTCCTTTTTAAAATAGAGATGTACAGAGAGCATATTGTGCATGTCAAACTGCATAGAAGCATATCAATAAAAAGTGAATTTTGTTACAAAACTTGTTACATGAAAACAAATATTCGCTCAAACGTGAGAGAGGAATTTTAAAAGCTGTGTTGATGGTTTTCACCAGTGGTCAGTTTGGTTTTTTTCACAAGGCTTTCAGGCCAAAAAAGAGCTTGTGAGTACTTACAGAAACCCTGTTTAAAACGACCTAGTGATGCAGACTAGAGGACTGCCCTGAATTACGACCTCTTTGAGAGAGAATGCATCATTTCGAAAACCCTTTTGTTGCTGTCTTTAAACATTGCCAGGAAGGCAGTCTATCTTATGTTGTTAAATGAATTCCTCTGAGCCGATTAGAAGTAGGTGCCATTTTGTATAACTGAAATTACTTACTTTTAAATTCAGGCTAGTGGTTTTTGTATCTTTGCTAGACTGAAAAGCCCTCTGCTATCACATCTGGATAATGCGTGCGTGTACTGTGATTGTCCCCAAACTTGACTTTGTAAAACATAGCACTTCGAGGTAGATCTTTCTTTTGTGAGGCTTACTTTTCTACTTTCTGTGTGTCTCTTCTGGATTATTTCTTCTCCTGCAATACCCTTGATGACCTGTGAGTGCTTTAGCAGTGTCCTGGTGTCTAGCCTTAATTGCTGTCATTTATAACTGTAGTTTATTATTGGTATAGACAATATTTATCACAAAGTTTGTCAGAATACTTATTGTTAGAGACCGTGAATTGAACAGTTCTGCCTTTTGTAGATTCTCAGTACTGAAGAATTTCTGTCAAATAATGGACTTTGTAATAACGTTTGGATCCCTTTTGTTCCTTTCTTGTGTCTCCTGCTTCACTGAGCAGTCTATAGCGTTTTAGTTAAGCTTATTGCTATCCCTGCGGTGTCCCCCTAGTTTTCCCTCCATTTGTTTATATGTAGTCTGAGGGAAAGGTTTAAGTTTTTGGTTAACTCTCATCTACTTATAACTAGTGACCCATTTGTTTGTATGTGACTTTCAAAGAGTCTTACTTGATAAAAAGTCATATGTCTTTGAAGTCAGATTCTTTCCTCAAATCTGAGTACAGGATTTTTTGCAGCTTTATGAAGCTGGAACTTTAAAAGAACCAAGTACATATGAACTGGATTTTATTCTGTTTGCACATAATAAATATAACCAAGGCACGATCACTTGTAGATAAGTTCTGGCTCATCTTTATTTTGATGATCAGTTTCTCTTTACTTGTCAAGCTGAGGTCTAGTCAAGGTTTCACGGTACCAAATTCAGTATTTTTATGTTTTCTGATTTTTATAAATCCTGAGCCTGCTGTAAAATTTACAGAATGATCTGTACATTTACAGAATGAACAGTATCTGTTAAATTAAAGTCCTGTGTGATAACAGTTTTGGGGTCATGGTGTGAGGGAATGTTATACCCATTTTTAGCTGAGTGCACGGACGTGCTGTTCTATTCTGTATATTAACGGTCAATATTCTCTCTCCTTGTGCTTCAGATGTGGGGTCATTGATCCATAAATGTCCGAGATGGTTTGCCTCTGAGCTGTCAGGGACTTGTAAACAAGTGATGCAATTTTCAGTATAGTACCATTTTCCCTTTTGTTTTCTTGCTATTTCCTAAATAGACAGCAATACTGATCTTAGTGTTCTACTCCTATAGCTCCCCACTACGTGTCAGTAGCATGACCTTTGGTGAATATATAGCTATAAGAATACAATTTTGTTGTTATTAAGTTTCTCATATTGTCAACATCATTAGTTTTATTAGTTCAAATTTATTGTCCTTATTCCAATTCATCTTCTTTCTCTTTTTTTTTTTTTTTAATTATCATGGCTAGTTCATGATCTTTCCAAGTAGTCAAACCATTTTGCTGCATAAAATAGTTCTATGGCATTTCATAGTTCTATGCCTTGCACCACTTTAACTGATGGTGCATTTCCAGTTCTGTGGTCTTTCTGTCAAGGAACTGGAATGAAGTTCAGAAGGTGCACTCAAGTCTTTTTCATATACTTCAAAGTTCAGTGAAGTGGTACATATTTCTTAGAGCAGTGTCTCTACTACCAGTGGATTCTTTCTAACTAGCTTCAGGGATCAGCTCAAATTGAGCAAAAATCTGCTGTTGTCACTTGTTAGAAGATGTGTATCACTCTTTTATCCTCACGTGCTTTGAGATCATAGTAAATGTTACAGTTCAGTAAAATTCTCTGAAAAGGAGTATGATCTAAAAGGGGCAAAAATTTGGATGTAGTGTATGTTTATTAAACCATTAAAATTATAAAAAGACACATTATCATGCTAAAGCACAGAAGCTAGGAAAATTACTGACAACTAAAAGAAGAATGAATGTTACGTGGTTAAACAGTCTTGGGGAAAAGTTGTAAGGAACTTTGAATATGCTACTTTTTGCACTCCCTAAGTGATGAAGTAGCAAGAACTTAATATTGCAAACATCCTTTAGCAACATGACCTCTGCTTGTGCCTGACAAGTCTAAAGGAGCTCAGTATATTCTACTCTGAAAGAACAGGTTTCACATCATGTTTGGAGCCATTTAAGAAAGTGATTTTGGTATTTTAGGTTCATTCTGTGCAGCTTGGCTTTCTCCCAGTGGTGTTTTGCAATGCACTCCTCACCTTCCTTGCTTATTGGTCTCACTAGGAGCTGAAGGAATTTTACATGCTTCCAGGGACCCACAGTTTGAAGTTGTTGCTCAAGCAAGACCTAAAGGCTGGCCGTTTTGTTTGAAGAGTGGGCAGACAGAGCTGTGCAATGAGGCGTGTGTAACACCAGCCCTCGCTGCTTGGCAAAGCCAGCGTCGTTCTGTGAGTGCCAAACTCACTCCACCAGGCAGGAGGACAGATAAGAGCTTTTGAACTTTCTGATGGAGATGGTGAAAGTTCCATGTGTTCAGCACTCTGAATCTTCAAAGCATCTTTGAACCAACTGTATTGGATGGAAAATAGCTGTTAGCTGAATTAATTATGTGAATTGGGTAATAATTTTATATAGATTTTAAGGCTTGAGTCACTGGTTATAGGTTAGGATGTGATTATCTTAACATTGTCTTAGCTTAGAAAGTTGCTAAGAACTTCATAGATGGAAATGCGTGTTTTGTATAGTCCAGGGCAGTCTTGGTAGAGGTTTCTAAGCTTGCCTTTCCTAAAAAATGAGACACACTAATGTAAACAAAACATGGTACTAATGTGGTTACTTTCCTCCCTGTATGATAATGGAAAGACATGCTTTGTATGCCAAAATGCTGTTGATTTTAAAACTCTCCTGCTGACTCTGTGCATGGGTGTAAGGTTCTTGTTAATCAGGTCAGTTGAGATCTAGGAATGTTCTCTGTCCAAAAAAGAGTAAAAGGGACACAATGGGAAAGGAGTCAGGAAAGAACAGTTATTACTACTTGGGCTGTAGAAGACTGGTCGTAATACCTGATTTACAGCTGTGTGCTTCTTCAGAAAGTCCAGATTTCTCGTTAATATTTAGAATACCTTCAAAGTAGAAAAATTCTGACTTCTTATACATGGGTCAGATGCCTTCAGCAAAATCAGGGGAGCTGAGGGCTCTCTGCAAATCCGAGCTGTATCAGGAGGAGTTGGGTGCTTGGCAGCAGTTGCCAAGTGAGTTAGATGGAGCAAGCATGAAGGCTCAGGGGTTCCCGTTTCTCAGGAGGATTCTCCACAAGGTGAAACACATTTGTAGCTTCATTGGAATTTTTGGAGCGTTCAGCACTGCACAATGTTCAGCCTTGTTTGCAGTGTTGAATACTTAATGGCTCTCTGTTCTCCAAACTTCTCGGTGGGGATCTGTCTGACAAAAGGTTTACCATACCTGGAGTGTCACGAGTTCATGTTTTTTGTGCATGGATCAGTGTGAGGAATTGATGCCTTTACAAGATCCCTGCTGGCATTGTAGGTATCTGTTTAAATATGATGCAAACACACACAACTTTACTCCTTGTACCTTGTGAGTGTTTTTCAAATTTGACTTCTTAATGCATTTTACTTAAATTTGTTGGTGAGTAGAGAACTAATTTTTTTTATTTCATTAAAAGAAATAATTTAGCACGGAAGAAGACTATTTTTGGTGAGGTAATTACAACTTTGGGTGCTTTATCTTACAGTCCAAAACCATTCATTTTAACTCTGATTCTTGATAAGTAGCCTTTTTTTTTTTTTTTTTTTTAGTCCTCTATTTCTTGGGTTCCTTTAGGGGAAGTATAAGGCTTTGTTAATATCAGCTATTTGTTTCTTTTGGGGAAAGGAGGGAAGAGGTGGGAGAAAAGAGTAATATTGAAGTAAAGTAAGTTTACTCTTTCCACACTTAGTAAAGAAATAATCACATGAGCACATCCTTAGCAAGATATATCAGTCATTGTGTATAATGTCCAGAGAGGGAGAATTTTTACATTACTGAATACACTGAAATTTTAGTTCAGAATCCATTGCTTTGAAAGCTTTCTAATATATTAATACTTTCATGGATGATGACAGTGTGAACACCATACTCTGATGTCACACACGCTTACTGACAGAGTGGGAAATACTTCTACAGCAGTTTAAGTCAGATGCATATAGGCACAAGCTAGTTCTGAGGGCAGAATTTGCAGCTATATGCTCCTTTATATGAGTGAATATCCTGTTTCCAGATGTAATGCTGAATTACAGATAGGAATTACTATCTGTGAATTACTGAGCAGGAGCCCTCTTCCTCACCAGGCTGCGTTTAAACCCTGTTGCTGCAGAGAGCTGGCAAGAGAGAGAGAGAGGCTGAGGGTGAGAGCTGGCTGGAGGGTTGGGACTGGAGGTTGCTTTGCACCAGAGCAGCTTCTTCAGCACTACTTTGTGCGGAAAGATTCAGTCATTTCCACCCAAAGCAGTGAAATAAAAAGCTCAGTCAGCCATTTCATCTTGAGATACCCCGCCCTCCAAAACAAATATTAAAAAGAAAATGTAGGTTTTGGCCCATGCATATCCTAGTAATTTCCAGTGATTAAGTTGATGCTTGTAATTGGGGTCTAGACAGGCCATGTTATGCAAAATACCTTTTTTTAATTTCTGTAGAGACAGTTACAAGATTTATGTAGTCCCTTTGCTATTTTATTTAACCCAAAAACTGCTTGAAAAGGGAAGTGTTTAGTTTGCCTTCATCCTAGATTCAATTTTAATATCTAATTTTTAAATGAAGGGGGGGTTGATCTTTATTCTTAGTGATTCGTGCTGCCTCAAAGCACAGTGGTTTCTAGTTGTGTGCTGCCTTTCCCACTGGGGGATGCAAACAAAAGAACAATAATTTCAGACTCCTCCTTCAGTTTCCAAGAGAACCTTAGCTGCTCAGGGATAGCTTTGAATTTTAAAAGCATTTTTCTTCCAAATTATGTATTGATTGCACACAAAATAGCAGTGCTCTAATATGCAATTTAAAACAAATGCATGATGGTGCTCATTTGCTTTTAATGCTGCTTTTTCCAGCAGAAAAACAAAAAGTGGGTTCTGTTCCCATAAACCAGTCTTGCAAAATCCTTACAAACATTTATTAGTCTAGACACTAAATATTCTCACCCGGCCTCAGCTCGACGATGACAAAAAAAAAAGAAAAAAAGCAAGCTAATGTTGTACTTGGCTGTCAAAAAAGGAAAAGAAGGAAAAAAAGAAAAAGCTTGCCCCAGGCTAGTGAACCAGTAACATTTTGCTGGGGCTGCCTACAACAACAGATGCATCTTACTCCCATAGGGTTTCCGGGCCTGTCTGTTCTCTCTGCTTAACTTGGACACTCTTATAAACATTCTCTTTGGGTACCACGCCCCAGTCGTATCCTGGGCTCTTCTGATTTGTTTGATTTAATAATCATACTAAACATGTTCATCTTACCTCCTTACCGGTATTTGTATTCCCCTATCTCCCCCAGATAACATTTAACTAATGCATTAATTCAAAAACAATCCTGATATATAGGAAATGGAATAATTAAAATAGGTGATTTGATCACAGCTCAAATCTGCACGTAGAGAACCTCGATATAAATGATTTCTGCTTGCCTTGATTTGGATTTGTGCTTTTGATAACTTAAATAAATGGTGAGGGATTCTCATTGTCTGATATTGTGGTAGTTTGCAGAGTTTTGTTTTGTAAAGGGATACATTATATCGGGGAGTATTTACCTGATCAGTCCTTTATCTCAACATACACTCCAAGTATTCATTTTGGCTTTTGTCATTTTCTTAGAAAACAGTGATTTATACATATCCCGTTTTTCAGTTAGTGATTAGTTTCTGTTATTCCCAATTTAAAAACTACATTTGATTGGAAATTAAAATTTAATTTAAAATTCACCCAAACAGCATAACGTCTGTATTATTAAACTATTGTAAATATAGCCTATCTAAGAACACATTTGGGGCCTCTGGTGGTCTAGTGGTTAGGGTGCAGGACTCTCACCGCTGCGACCCGGGTTCGATTCCCGGCCCCCCGGGCAGATGGAGCTCGTTAGCCCTGTGAGGCAACCCATCTAAGAGAAGGTCACTCTAAACAAACCTACCTCCTGAGACTCTCACTGCCACTGTCCAAGTTTCACTCGGCCCCGGCAGATGAACCTCAGGATTAAAGGGTGGGCTCAGTTCAGCGCACGCTGTGTCTCACCTAAAAAAAAAATCCACTGCGCAGGCTCGAAGGGTTAATGACCTTTCCCAAATCTTCGCTCGCGAAGACTGGCCATAAGAACACATTTATTCAAACGTGACTTTTCTTTCTAAACCTACTGTTTTGTGAAACAAAATATGATACTTTTTTATACTTACTAGATTAAATTTATTATTTCTGTGATGATGTATCCATGTCTGTTAAGATTTTAGCCCTCAAGCTTGAATTGGAGGTCTTACCCAGAAGAAAACCTGTCCTGCTTTTTAAACTTCGAGAGAGGACACTTCTCTCATTCAGAAAGTAATTTCTACCTTCACTGTCTACCAAGTGAATGTCTGTATAAAAGTTAGTCATTAACTGTCATTAATTCAGTGTTTTCACTAATTTCCAACTTAGTTAACTAAAAGTGGTAATATGAACTAAAACTGTGGTAATACTGATTTTTTTTTAAGTGCTTTTATTCTCTTAATAAAAACTTAGCTGTTTACAGTTAGACCTTCAGGCAGTCATTGGTGCTCTTAATAAGTATGTCTGGTTTAATGTTGGTAAATTAAATAGGTGTTTCACATATGAGAGAATGTGTTCCTGAAACATGAATATAAATGAACAAAGTGTTTCTGAGTAAAACTTTTGATTTTCCTACTTGAAATAATTTTGTGGCTTAAACATCATACTGATTCTTTTCCTTCCTTCCCCCAACCCTGATGCTGTTTTGTGCTGTGTAATGTTTTTTAAGCTTTTCTATTGCCTCTTAAATGTGTTTTTATCAACCCATACAGTATTTCTTAATAAAATTTTACTGCTCATTGTCACTTAAATCAGTGAGATATTTATGCAGCTTTAAGCTACCTACATTTTTTAAAACAGAACTAATCCATTTTTTGATGGTGTTTAAATCTAATGCAAAAAAAGAAAAAAGCAGCTCCACAGCTATTAATTTTAAGCGCAGTGTTTTAGTTAACTCCGTATATTCCACTTAAATCCTGTTCTGCTAATTTTCCACCATTATACTTTGTACTTGAGAGACAAAAAGTAAAAGTGGGTAGTCTGTTTTTAGAAATCCACGCCGTTACTTCCCTGCCAGGACTGAACATCGGAGGTTTGTGTTTCTCCTACAAGAGAGACTCACATGACAGGCAGCTCCAGCAGAACAGGGCAAAAGGTGCAGCCTCTGACTTTCCTCATCCGGTGGCTCCCAGAATGGGAATTGTCCTCTTGAGCAGGCTCTGAGCAGTGACGAGAAGGGTCACGGGTCTGATGCAGAGGAAGTCACAGAGGTGAGGTTTACAAGCAAGGTTTGGAGCATCAGCCTGGAAAACAGTGGAACAGGGAACCAGCCTGGTGAAAGACTTGTTGATTTGCGCTGGGTTAGTCTGCTGCTGCAGTGAAGGCCTTCCTTTAGGTGAGCCAGGAGCAAGTGGGACTGTGGGCTCCTGGTCCAAGAGAGCCTGTGGGGTGGAATATGTGAAACATGGTAACTTCAAAACTCCTGCTCCCTGTGCCATGAGCTGAGATACTTGTTCTGTTCTGCTGACTCTTTAAGACCCTTCCTTACTTCATGGTAACTTGAGTACATGGTCATCTCTCTGACTTCCACAGTGAGCAGGGTGTGTTTGAAAGGCTCTGTAATCCAGTCTTTTACCTTTTTTGTCACTGGGCTGATGGGCAGTAAACAATGTTTATCCTCTCTGTGAATGCATGATGGAGAGGCTGGGTAGAGGGTGAGGGAGTAGGTCTTGTCACACACGGAGTAAGACATTATCTCCCACAGAAATCAGTGGGAGCATCCAAGAAGTACAGTACAGTACTCAGCAGGGGAGTGGAGTCAGGTCACTGTTGCAAATACAAATGCTTTGCTTTTCGCAAAGGTTAACTTGGTACACAATGGCATTTTACTAGATAGTTGAGACTGCAGAGTGTTTATGCAGGCAGCTTGGCCTATCCTCCTTCCTATTTGTTAGAGGCTGAAACAACTCAAAACCCTGAAGAGAAACATTAGGGTAGAAGGGACTTTTGAAGATCATCTAGTTCAGCCTCCTGCTCAAAGCAGAGTTATCTGTGACGGTAGATGGAGTTGTACAGGGTCTTACCAAGTTTTGAATACTTTCAAGGATGGAAATTCCTTAAAAGTTCCCAACAGATCTTTATAACCTCTCTAGACAACTAGTTACAATTCCTTGCCAGTGCTGAGGTGCTGTTTGTCCTCCATCACCACGCCCCTAAAGTTGTCTGCTGCAGACCAAGAGTATGTTGGTGTTGCAGGGAGAGGCAAGCCTGAGTTAGCTTGACAGTCACCCTGGTGCTAGCCCAATTTAGTGCTGCACTGGGAATACTTGCACTTAGTGGCAGTGACCAAGTACCCTAAATAGAGAGGGGAACTTATACACTGTATGTGAGTTGTGAATGTTGTGTTCTGTGACCAGCGTTGGTTGTTTCAAGGTCAGAGGATAACATCCTGGAGAAATGCTGTAAGATCATCTCTTCTTGCAAGCATGAACACGAAATTCTTCTGCATTTTTCCAGTATAAAGGAGTCTGTCAGTAGGGACTAGATCAATTCTTTGTTTTGTCTGTCCTTAACTTGTGTGATTCAGCTTACAGCTTTAAAGCTGTTATATGGTACTGGAAATATTCTGGAACCACATTAAAAAAACTTCCTAAAATACCAGCTCCGGAATCGCATTTTTTGCTTCATGAGTGGAGATGCAAATCATGTGCCAAAGAACATAAAGGACTTTTTATGCACTCTACACTCAACCTTCTCACAGAGTGGTAGCAGACCTGCGAGGCTGGAGAGGCTTTAAGAAGGGCGTGGAGTGGGAGGCTGGTGAGTCCAAGGCACACAGGGAAGGTTCTTCTGCACATGTGAGCAAAAGCCCGTAGTGGACCCAGTAGTAGAGGAGGCTCTAAAGAGCAGTTGAAGCCTTGGTAATATGCCTTATAGCCTTCACCTTGACATGGGGTTACCTAAGTCAGTGTAATAGAACTGTGATCTTTTTTGCTTTTCAAGTGACATTCCTAAGTCCTTGCTTTTCCTCATTCATAAAACACTGGTTCATGCAAAGACTGAGTTTATACATTTATTTCAAATATTTTGGGATCTTTTAGAAGTTACCTAAATTATGGGCCTGTATCCTCATATATGCAAGTCTGTGTGTATATGTGGAGCACCAGTGTGTATTAGTGTCACCTGGCGAGGCCACTGTAAGTCCTTGTTTTCAGTTTCTTGTGATGGTTGAAATGGGAATTTCTCACACATTGTTTCTGTCTTGAGGCTGCTTTTGTTTTCTGTTCATTGAGTTTCGGGGGAACATTCAGCTGGTTCAAGAGCAAAATTAACAGAGAGAGGAGGGAAGCAAGGAGAGGAAGAGAAGCAATCTCCATGTAAATGCCGTATTATCTTTCTTTTTCTGAGCAGCTCTGTGCCTCAGGGATTTGACATAGGAACTTGAAATTTGGCAAGGATCTAGCCTTGAGGTCTGAGAAATGCATTCCACTGTTTAAAAAAAAAAGGCAGAATTATGAGACATAATATATCACTACCTTTTTGTATCCAAGGTAGAATTTGCAGGATGGTTTATTACCTGCTCTTGATCATGCTTTTATGCCTGTCATGCACAACTGCAGACTGCTTTAAACCACCTATATTAAATGAATTCTCCTTCCCTGTCTGTCTGGGTTCTTGTATTGCCATGCATCAGTGTAATCCTTAACCTGCAGCTGCTCCTTGGGCTTCTGCAAAGGCTACTGGCCGAGCAGAAGGTATAAAGGTGCTGGGAGCTGGTCAGCCCTGAGACCTAGTCCTACTTTTTAAGGGTAGAGCGCTTCTAATACTCTTAATTACTGTTTAGAAATACATTTTGAACGGTGACAGCCAAATATTAATGAAAGCAGAGAGCAGCCGATGTGAAGTGTGGTTTCCAATGTGACAGGGGCACGTACGGATAGTGGGAATCAGTGGAGGAGGGGGAGAGGAGAGCGAGACAATCTGTGCTGAGCTGTGTCACCTTCAGAAGCGCGGGGGTTCCTGTGCAGCACCAGGGATGATGAGGGAATGAGTCGGGCTCGGTAGCGAGGACACCATCTGTGGGACTGCAGCTTCAAACTCTGAAGAAGCTGAAAGGTGTCTGGGGATACAAACTCCAGGAAGTTAAAGGAAGGTCTTGTACTTGCAGTACTAGACAAGGGCCTGGGAAAATGAATGCCTCTAGAAATTTTTCTTCTGGGAAAAAAAAAAAAGGCAGAATCACGTCGAAAGAACATTTTGTGAAATCATATGTGTGCCAGATTGTTTCGTTTTAAAGAAGGAAATCCCATGAGAATAAAATCTTTTGTTTTGATGTTTTAAGGAGAAACTTTTTTTTATAAACAATTTTTAAAATGAATAATTTCTTACTGGTCTGGTTTTTTTAAAGCCAGTATGAAACATTTTGGGGGCTTGAATTAAATGTTTAAAATTAAAACTTCTCTTCATGTCAGTAATTTATTTCTTTGTCCTTTCTTTTTGCTATGTAAAAACAATCAAAACAGAGCTGTAAATACGTAAAAAAATATCCCTGACTCTGCTGCCATTTTATTGGGTATGATAAGTATTTACACAAGTCTGATACTCGCTTTCAAGAGTAATCATGTAGAGGTGCCTGATGTTAAAAGTACTGAGTGCTCACAATTTGAATTGGGCACTGTAGAGCCAAGAAAATAAAAAATCTGCCTGTGTGAGGTTTAGCTGCTAAGGTGACTGTATCTCACAGAAGATACATGCTTACAAGACTGAGGAGCAGAGACAGCACCATATATGTTAAAGTCTTCATTGGTGCACCCATGACTGTTAAGTGGGACATTTGATGATGATATACATGATGAGATATAAAATCTGGTAATGGCTTTCTGTATCAAAAGCAGTGGCGGAAGTTACTGTGCTCACTGTAGAGGTAGCTGGAGTGTGTTTTGGAAGAGAAAGATAATCTAGGTCATTTAGTGGTCACTTCTGGCATGAAATTCTGAAATTTACTTTGATGGAACCTGCTTGTTACCCATTAAACCAGTGTTGAGAGGAAGTAGCTGAGAAAGCCTAGTCACATGTCCTCTGGCAGGCTCCCTTCAGCCTCTGCTGAGCTTTGTGTCCATCACGGGGCTGGCTTTGGCACACCCTGAAGCTCTGCTTGGGCAGCACAGTTGCTTTTGGTACTCACCTCCCTCATTACCAATTGTACTGGGGCAAGGCCCCCAAGTATGTCCTTATCTTTGTAGCACATGTGAAGTCCTGCTGAAATCAGTGTGACAAGTTTTGCTCTGGTGTTGAATTAGTACCAGACCTTATTTTAAAATGGGAATCAAATGTGAATATTGCAGGATTTATATAGAGATGTGTCTTTGTTTTGTAGTCATGAGCAGTAACACTCTGAACTTGGCAGATAATGAACAACTGAAGAAAATGGCACTGTATAACAAAGTTCTTCACCCTTCTCGCTGAGAGGCAGCACAAATCAGAGCATATTAGCCTGTTTGAGCTCTTTGCAGAATAGTTTCTGACATAGATACATGTACTCTGAATAAATGGTAGTAGAAGGAGGCTAAACAAAGGATCAACAACTGCACACTGTCGTGGGTTATAAGGAGAAGGCAACATTTTCTGTGTTGAGAGAGGTCATAGGCAATTTGTAATCTAGTTGGATTTAAAAGTTAGAAGCAGTTTCTATTGCTTCATCTTCTCCTGAGCCACTCTGTGTATGTTCTTAAAATCACATTACATGGGCTTGGATTTTTTGTTGGCATGCTCTTCCTGCATGCTGGATGGAAGTGTTGTACAGCAGGCAGGAAGCAAAGCCTTTTCGTAAACCATACACCCTGAACACGCAGCGTTTTCTGTAAACTCATTTATTTTCTTGCTGCATCAGCTACTGCTGTTTGGGGGAAGGAAGGAAGAAGTGAGTAAAAAAATTGTGCTGGAAACAGATGCCTTACGTATGTCTTCCACTGTCAACTCTGTCTTTTTGTTCTCAAACTATAATCAAATGGGTAGAAGGTTTCTGCCCCCATTTAGAAAATTTTTATGTAAGTCTTCATCTAAAACTGCTATAGAGACAACTTTAAATGCTGAATTCCACTCTGGAATTAATCTGTCTTCATATAATTATTTATTAATCGGGATTGCTAACTGTTTCTGAAGAACCGTGTCCTGACCAATTTCCTGCTGAAAGATAAAAAATCAGATCCTGGACCTTCGGAAAACTATACCTGCACTTACTGTTTTTATATTCCTAGAAAAATGTTTGTTTTGTGGGCCGATTTGCTAGGAATATCAACTCTGTGAAAATCTGAGGTGAAATTAGAGAAGGAGATTGCAGTGACAAGCATCTCGAGAAATTAAGAGTGTAAATAATTTAAGTTTTTCGTCACATTCTTTTATTAAAAAAATTCTGCTTTTGACATAAAGTAAACACCTTGCTTAATATTTCATTACAAACCAAATTGCACAATATAATGTCAATATTAACAGCGAGGGATAAAAATACAGTCCAGATCAAAATAGAAAATCTTTAACAATATTAAATCACATCTTGGACCCTAATATATGTAAAGGACAAGAGAACACAATCTCTGAACTATTAGTGATGATCTTCAGGAATTCATGGAAAAGAGGAGGAGGTCTTAACAGACTCAAGACAGGCAAGCATAGTATCATAGTACCTACTCTTAAACAAGGGAGACACTTGAGTAGAGGAGGAGAGCACATAGTGCATCACCCATTGGTTAATGGGGTCTTCATTCCCAGGCCAACACAGGAAGAATTTATTAAAAAACAGTCTGTAAGAACCTAAAGAATTGTAACAAGGTTCTTCTTACAAAGGTGGATTTGTCAAAACCCCATTATGTCAAGCCAATCTGATTTAATATTTTTTTTGGAGTCATTGGCCTACTGGAATGGAATGTTGCAAACCTTACTGAAATCAAGATACATGGCAAGGTCCCAAGTGACATTCCTGTAAGCAGTACAGGAGGGGTGTTTTAGAGGAACTACAGGTTCCAAGGGTTATGCATAATTGGTTTGATAAACTACTCAAGTGTGAGTTTTCATAATCCCCTGCTTAACTGAGAGAACATGTCAGCCAAGGTGCTACAGGTGGAATAATCACATAAGCACCAGGGAGAAGGGAATGAAGGTTTCTGTAAAGTCTGTAGAGGAAGGAAGGCTGGGAAGGGTTGCAAGCATCTCACTTTGTTGAGATTTTAGTGAATGCTGTTGTACCACTTCATAGCCATGAATTAAACAGGGTTTTGACATCACAACATCCTTTTAAAAAAAACCCTCATCTTACATATCATAATCAGAAGAGCAGATGCAGCTTTCTTTTTCTGAGACCCGCTTGCATCAAAGAAACGCGTTGCTCTGTTGGTAAACAGTAGAGGGATAGGATAATTTGCCTATGAACTGTGAGCAAAACTGAGCCACAACAGAAATGTGATACAGAGATTTAGCTGAAAGGCTGCAGGTGATGTAATTGCACGTGGACCTGTAGGCTTACAGACACTGTGAATGCTATTGGGTACAGGATGGGACTGGAGAAAAACATTTATTGATTTTTTTGGACAGGTTTCCCATTTTATTCCTTATCTCCAGCCTTATCTTGAGCATGGCTCAACGCTGCACATCAGGTCAAATGTTGCTTTCACTTGCACTCTGAGCCATCCCAGAGCAGGGCCCTTGGCAAGCCTCTGAGCTCACTCAGGCTGCCCTGTGTGTAGATCCTACATGCTGTCCTGGGAGGAGACACTGCAGAGTACCACAGTCCCTTCTTAAAATGCAACTTCAGTCAGCAAAACTAGCTGTGCAGTCACTTTTGAAAATGGGCATTTCTGGCATTTCTGAAATTTTACTCAAGATCACAGAACGATTAGGTAATACCACCCAGCTCTTCCCCCAGAGCATTGCTCAACATGGTCTTGGCAGTTGTCTTTCTTTTGTCAAGAGCCCTCCAGCCCCACAGAGAAGGAGCATGGTTAATAATGCTCTACCTCTCATCCCTCAAGACACTGAGACAAATGGATCCATTTAGCTTTGCTTCATGGTTCTCTCACTGCTGAGAGAAATGAGATCGCCTGCAATATGTATTTTGTATATATATTAAATAGCTTTTGCACTTCTGTGCTCAGTTTTACAGACTGCCACTATTAACTTGTGGAAGAAGGGTATCTTTCTACCGGAATGATGATTACCCAAGATTTATTGAGCGTTGTCAGTGTCCTTAATGCCGTTTAACCATATCCTTGGCATAAAAAGTGTATCATGTGAGGCTGTGCACTTTGGATGTAGTCACAGAAGTAGTGCAGAGGGTGACAGAAACATTTGGGGAAGATATTTCTGAAGAAGTGAGGTGAGACATCCAGTTTCAAAAACAGAGCTTATGAGCAGCCCTGGTGGCGTGTATGGATGAAAACTTTTGTCTTTTTCCCGAAGAAAAAATGTGAAGCTAAGAATTATTGATCTTCCTTCCTATTCTGCCCTCCCATAATCAAAAAAGAACCATCATACAGTGAAAAATAATATTTCTTTTCCCCTTCCCATTTCTTGTAACTGCCTTTCTTCCTTTTACACTGTTCTTTTTCCTTTAAGACTTTGTCTTGCAAAGATGGCCCTCATTTTTTAACCTGTTACATGCTGTTCCCTTTCTAAACTTTCTGAAACAGCTACTTGGGGATTCATTCCTCTTGGACTTGAGGATACCCCCACTTAGGGAAGTAGAAGATGTTCCACTGTCTCAAAGTTCTTGTGCCTATGGGATTTTTGGTATGAGAAATCAGTATCAGATTTTAATTCAAGAAGAAAACTATTACAGAGTTTATAACCCTCTGCAGAAGTTTGTGCATAATTTCCAGCAGACTAGTTGTGGTCTCTGGGGGATAAAATTCACTCCAGTCTATGCTAATTTAAGAATATATTCTTTGAATTTCTGTAAGCCTCAGCTTTATTTGGTGGTACTTCAGTTTTTCTTAGAAATGCACAAAGAATTCCAAGCAGAGAATACATAATTTTGTTTGGCTTCTGCTTGGTATATCAGTCTTTAATGCTCTTTCTCTCTGGTACGTTCACACAATCAGTCATCTCTCCGTTAATGCATAGAGGCATGGAAACAGATTTTAGCTAATTGCCATGTGCTAGCAATCAACTTTTATTGGATTGGGATTGGTCTTCAGTTGGAGAATGATATTTGGGAGGCTAGGAAGAAAGGATAGTTGTCTGTCAGAGTGCCTTAAAAAGATAGTTTTGCCTGTTTTCAGATGTGGGAGAAAGGCCCTGCACATGGTCATGCTTGCATGTATAATGCAGTAATAAAACACTCTAAACCTGCCTTTTCTGGGACCCCTCAGAGCCTCTGACATGAAGGACATGACAGAGTTGGTAGTGGAGATGTCATAGTGGGCTCAAGTTTAATGATAGGAAGAACTTCAGCTCACAGAACTGTGGAGAGCGGTTGTAATAGGTTAGGCAAAGCATCCAAAGGCAAGAGTGACCCCAGCACTGTGCCAAGAAAAAGGCTTCTGAAGAAAGGGAAACAGTCAGGAAGTTACCTGTTTTATACCATTGTGTTGTTTATGTTCTTTCACTGTGTTTACATGAACTGAAACAAATTTCAGCCTGTAATAAGCTGATTGGATTTTGCCTTTCTTAGCTTTGATTATCTCTTCTTGGAATGGGTCTGCTGGTTTCAGGGGATAACAATGGAACCTCAGAGGACTGAATAACGTTAAGCCATAATATGTAGCAGAATAGAAGTTACTCTTTAAATTGAACTAATTTCACTGTCTCTTCTTTGCTACAGGTGGTGGATGTGGACTTTAAAACAGTGTGTCTCAACATCTCATCCTCAACTATCTATTTTAAATCTGATTGCACTACAAAGGAAAAGCTGCTAACGGGATAAATGTTGAGACTTTACAAGAACTGACTTAAAGTACCGAAAGCCATTATTACTATTATTATCAATCAAGAAGAGCTTGAAGCTGAGTCTGTATCTGACCAGTTGGTATCATTTTCACAGTAACAGTCATGGCAAGTAAACGAAAATCAACAACACCGTGCATGGTCTTAGCCAATGAGCAGGACCCGGATCTGGAAATGGTATCGGACCTGGAGGAAGGACAACCTGTGCTCACGCCAGCAGAAAACCCTACAGCAGAGAGTGTAACAAGTGATGAGGATGTTCATGAGTATGTGGATTCAGACAATCAGAAAAATACAAATAAAGTAGAAGGTGGTTATGAGTGTAAATACTGTACTTTTCAGACTCCAGATCTCAATATGTTTACTTTTCATGTGGATTCAGAACATCCCAACGTAGTGTTAAATTCATCCTATGTTTGTTTAGAATGTAATTTCCTTACCAAAAGATATGATGCCCTCTCAGAACATAATGTGAAGCACCACCCTGGAGAGGAGAATTTTAAATTGACCATGGTAAAACGTAATAATCAGACAATCTTTGAACAAACAGTAAATGATCTCACTTTTGATGGAAGTTTTGTTAGAGAAGAAAATGCTGGACAGGCCGACTCTTCTGAGGTCCCGTCATCAGGGATCTCAATTAGCAAAACTCCTATCATGAAAATGATGAAAAACAAAACCGAGACTAAACGTATCGCTGTTTTCCACAATGTAGTTGATGACATTCCTGGTGAAGAAAAGGGAACTGAAAATGATCCAAACTCTGAAGAAGTAGTAGAAAACCCCCCACCAGCAGTTTCTGAGTCAAAAACAAGCCATTCAGTTGTTTGCAGTGCAGCAGATGTGGCCGGTGCAGTGGTGACCCCGGCACCAGTGCTTCAGCCTGGGGTGGCACAGGTTATCACAGCTGTTACAGCTCCACAGAACTCAAACCTGATTCCGAAAGTCCTAATACCTGTAAATAGCATTCCAGCCTATAATACTGCTTTGGATAACAATCCTCTTTTGCTTAACACCTACAACAAATTCCCATATCCAACCATGTCGGAAATCACTGTTCTTTCCACTCAAGCCAAGTACACAGAGGAACAGATTAAAATATGGTTTTCTGCCCAGCGTCTGAAGCACGGTGTGAGCTGGACGCCAGAGGAAGTGGAGGAAGCAAGGAGGAAACAATTTAATGGCACAGTACATACTGTACCACAGACAATTACCGTTATTCCAGCACACATTTCTGCCGCTAGCAATGGTTTACCTTCCATTTTACAGACATGCCAAATAGTTGGTCAGCCAGGACTTGTTCTCACTCAAGTTGCAGGTGCAAATACGTTACCAGTAACAGCCCCAATAGCTTTGACTGTAGCGGGAGTCCCAAACCAAACACAGCTACAGAAGAGTCAGATTCACAGTGCTCAGCCTATTGCAGAAACCAAACAAGTAGCTGCTGTTCCAGCCCCTCAGCCCATCAAAAATGAATCCACAGTGATGAATCCTGACTCCTTTGGCATCCGAGCAAAAAAAACTAAGGAACAACTGGCAGAATTGAAAGTCAGCTACCTTAAAAATCAGTTTCCTCAAGACTCAGAGATTGTTAGACTTATGAAAATAACAGGCTTGACTAAAGGAGAGATCAAAAAGTGGTTCAGTGATACACGCTACAATCAGAGAAACTCAAAGAATAATCATGGGATTCACCTCAACAGTGATTCATGTGCCACCATTGTTATTGATTCAAGCGATGAAATGAATGAGTCCCCAACAGGAGTCACTCCACAGAGCAAGTCATCGTGGAGTGCTTTTCCTGATTTCACCCCACAGAAATTCAAAGAGAAGACTGCTGAACAACTGCAAGTCCTCCAGGCAAGTTTTCTGAATAACCCTGTCCTCACTGATGAAGAGATGAATAGGTTAAGAGCCCAAACCAAACTGACTAGGAGAGAGATTGATGCCTGGTTTACAGAAAAGAGGAAATCAAATGTCTTGAAGGAAGAGGGAGCTGACTTGAATGAAAGCAATGCTGGCAGCTCAAAAGAAGAGGCTGGAGAAACATCTGTGGGAGATGGAGCAGCAGGAACAAAATCAGGGTGTTCCACTTCGAGCAAAGTAGGCAAAAAATCACCAGAGCAGTTGCACATGCTCAAAAGTTCCTTTGTCCGTACTCAGTGGCCATCTCCACAAGAATACAACAAGCTGGCAGAAGAAACTGGGCTTCCAAGATCAGAAATTGTGAGTTGGTTTGGAGATACTCGCTATGCCTGGAAAAATGGTGGATTGAAATGGTATTACTATTACCAGAGCGCCAGTGCAAACAGTCTGAACGGCCAAGGTTTTTCCAGGAGGAGAGGGAGAGGAAGACCAAAAGGGAGGGGGAGAGGGAGGCCTCGGGGGAGGCCTCGGGGAAGCAAGAGGTTAAATTGCTGGGACAGAGGTGTGTCTGTCATAAAATTTAAAACTGGAACAGCAATCCTGAAGGACTACTATATGAAGCACAAATTCCTTAATGAGCAAGACCTCGATGAACTGGTAGCCAAATCTCACATGGGATATGAGCAGGTCAGAGAGTGGTTTGCAGAGAGGCAAAGAAGATTAGATCTTGGAATAGAGCTGTTTGATGAGAACGAGGAGGAAGACGAAATGCTGGATGATCAGGAAGACGAGGAAGAAACGGACGATAGTGATACTTGGGAACCCCCCAGACATGTTAAACGTAAACTTTCAAAAACAGACTGATGTACAATTTGGGATTTGGGGGCCAAAAACCTATGAATTAGGTTTGATGTTACAGTGAAGAGCCAAATGATTTTTCATGGCCTTCAGTTTAGCAAGCAGCTGCTTAGCATCTTTCTTCCACCTACAAGAACATGGGCAAGATGCTACCTGTGGAGGCAACAACTGCTTGCTTCGTTGCTACAAGAGATGAACATCCTCAGGCCCAGCCTAGGACAGGGGGTTATAAATCAGATCAAGTTCAGCTCCTTTTCCACATCACTGATGGGAAGGTTCATGTTCATCATACATGTGACTGCTTCTCAGTATTTAATTGCCTTATGTTGTTTGATTCCAAAAAAACACAGACACCTTTTTTTGTTGATGTAGGAGAACATTTTGCCTGCTCATGAAGGAGGAAAACACAAAAACCTTAGATGTCTTTTTGGAAACATCACTTCATCTTAAAGGTTTCAAGGCCTGGGTTTATTTCTTAAGGAAAGAGTTCGAAACAAAAAGAGAAGGGGAAAAGTGTGACAAAAGGAATCAATGAACCTAGGGGTGAGGATTGATTGCTTTAAGAAAATAAGGTGACATCAGCACCTTTTGCTTATCTTCAGAGTGTTTGGGGTTTACAGAACTTGGACTGAAATGTTCCTTATTGATAATTATGAGCTAACTGAATGAGTCTGATTGATGCTAGAAGATGCTTTTTGTTACAGTTAATCAGTGTATCCTACATCAATTTAATTTAAATGCCTGACAGACTTGATGCAGTTGATAGTAACACACATTTTTAGCTTGTGCATTCTTTCCTTCATTGGAAATGGTAAGAGAAGTATGTATATTTCTAGCTAAAAAGAATAATTTCTTGAAATCTTACACTGAGTTTTAAGGTAAACATGAGCTGGAAACTGCCTAGAAGTCATTCACAGTTGCTTAGGGGTTTGTAAGAGTACACAGATACAGAGATGAAAGGCATCTTTTGGTGTTAGTAAGAAAGGTTTTCAAGTAAGTTGTGGCAATGACATGGTGTTTAATTCTCAAACAAAATGAAGTTATATGGCTATTAGATGCTTAGGAATTATAAACACACTAGTGTTGAATTGTTCTTCAGCGATAGCCGAGTTGAGTGATTTGTGTGCAGGTTTAACTGTACTTTATCCTGATTGTTGAACTCTCCACTGTGCTCATTGCTCTTAGCACTGCTGGGTGAACGCACTTATTTTTAGAGGTGGTTTGAGCTACCTGAACTATACTCCAGTAGTAGTTTAATCTGATACAAAACATCTACATCTTGAATAAGTGTATTTAAAATAGAAAAAAAAAACATTTGGTCTCAAGACAGTTGCATCATAGTACGTTTGAATTATCAACTTAAAAGCAGTGGGCCAAATTCACACAAGTTAGTTTAGGCAGATGTTTGGCATCCTAGAGAACGGGTACTCTGAGGAAGAGTAGTTTGTGTTCTTGCTACTGCGAGCCTGCAGTTTTAGGGATAAGTTACTTTATATTTAGATGTCAAAAGATGATGATGAATTGGTGCTGCTGCCACCGGCATTGTCTGCTTTTTACATTGGCACTAATGGAAAGGATACTAGCAGTCTCCTTTTGCACATCTGTCAGCATCTTCTCTGTAGGCTTCTGCATTCGGTGACTGAGAACAGATTAGTGTAGAGAAAATGTGTCCTAATGTTTCCCCATCTCCAAGAACCTATTCTAGAATTATTCTTTCTCCCATACTGTGAAAAGACCAAGAAAGCCCTTTTAGTCATGATTTTCTGAAGCAGAGGAGTCCGTGTTACATCTGGTTTTCATACTTGATTGTGAGTGAAGCCCAAGTCAAAGCAAGAAAGGGAATGATGTCTGACAAAAAATATTGTTAACCTCCCAGGCTCACCTTCCTCTCTGAACACTTGAACCTGCCCTTCTTACAGATTGAACAAGCTCTCTGAGCTGCAGGAGTATGTTCTGTATGAAGGTCATTTGCTGGGGTGAGCTCTTCTGACTGCTTCAGATTACTGGAGAGAAAAAGGCAATAGCTTATGGTGTGTGTCATGAGTGTGATGATGAAAACTATTCCCTGGCTTCCAAGACTCAAGTTGGTGAGGCACAAAGCAGTCAATGGTGCTAAAGAGGACTAGCCAAGAATCCCCTCCACTGGGGTGGGGGAGGAGCAAACCCATGTTGTCATCATATTTCGTGGAGTGTTTATGACTCTGGATGGGAGGTGGTGCAAGAGAGATCAGGATCTGGCCTTTTCAGCATTGACTGCTGCATGTGGTTGGGAGGGATTCTTGTTTGGTGGGTAATGGTATGGATGAGGCTGTTGTAGATGCCAGCAGATATAAGACTCACACTGGCTTCAAGTTCTGCTGGGAATACAGAGTCAAGAATCTGTGCTTGCTGAGTAGGAAAGGAAAAAGCTGGAATTAAAATAGATGCTATTTTTAAGTTTCCAAAAACATTAAAACAAATCCTTGGGAATATGCCTCTAGCAAGCAAAATCTGCAGTTGCCTTAATCCTTAAGGTTGACCCAGAATTAATTTTCTTTAAAATAAACTCCACCAAACCCCCAAACAACAACCAAGCAATGCATCCAAATAAATATCTCCATTTTTGTTAGCAGGGACTGCATTTAGGTTAGCTGGGAATCTTACCTTCTTTAAAAATGGGACAAAATAGAGATCCAAGTAATTACATGATTAAACTGGGATATTTTCTATTTTGGCACTGTTCTGTGAAATAATTGTCAGCTACAATGGTAGGCCTTAGCACATCTGGTCCCAAAAACACAGGAAGAGGAAATACATTGTTTATCAGACTAAATATAGTTGGATTGGAGGTCTTCTTTCAGTAAAGTGGTCAGAGGCGGTGGCTGATGTACACTGGGCCAAATTTTCAGTTGTTGTAAATATTAGAGTTCTGTGTATTCCACTGGTTATAGTAGTATTTACAGCCCGGTGACAAAACTCTCTCTTTGCAGAATATAAAATTTAAATTAAACCATGTGCTGTGGATCAGCTAATGAGAGATGCAGAGTCCCCATGTTTCCTTTGTGCTGCCTGCACATTTTAAGCCTTTCAGTTGTGCTAAGGATGAGGAGAATCTGGGTGGGTTCAGCCTGAAGACGGAAGTCCTATGCATTCATTATTGCTGACAGTCTGACTGTTATTTGTTTGACCAAGCAGAGTCCGTTAATTACCAGTTTATTTCGTGTTTACAGCATGTGTGTATTTGCACTGCATGCTGGGAGAGAGGGAAACTCCTTCTGGAGGCCTCCCAGGTCAGGCCTGACAGGAGAAGCATTGGAAAGAGCTGTCAGCATGCTGGTCAGTTGTATCTTGATTTGTGGTGGGAACTCAAGGCTACTGGTAGCAGTGGTTTAGCCGAGATTCATCTCAGCCAACCTCAGGCTGCTGTGCTCCTCACCTGGAGGCCCAGGGCACACTATACAGTCACCTGAGATAAACAGAAATTGCCTGGTAGGTTGAAAGGATATGGCACCTTCTCATTCTATTAGTTACACGCAGGAAACTTCCTGAACTTAGCACATCAGCAAGTGACTTAATTTATTATGAATCTGAGCACTGCTGTGCTCATAAGCAGTACACCCCTGCAAGCCCAGCTTCCTCTTGTAGCTTATGCACACCTATAAGGTGTTTTGGAAGCCACTTGGACTGAACTATATTGACAGTGGGAAGGGAGGGGGCAAGAAAATACATCTGTCCAGAGACGACTGCCCATGTGGCTTTTTGTTGATTTTCTTGGCTGGTAAAGGACTGTGTCTAGATGAACTGTGGTATGTTTTCTGTATTTCTGTGGAGCTTCACCTCTTAGGTGTGAGCTCATTATGAGCCAGGCTTCAGTGATTGTCATTGACAATGAGATGAAGAAACTCTGATCTTGCTTAGATCTTACCTCTGGGTGGCTGGTTTCTCAGTATTTGTTGGGATCACTCTTTCAGAATTCAGTTGTGAGCATCAGTTCCTGTAGAGCTAAGCTAGTGCTTTCCTCTTCATGTGCTGTTTCTGCCAGGAGTACCTGCTCTGATGATGCTACTTGTGCTGTCTCTGGAATTCAGCTAAAGAGAGAATACAGATAATCCTGAGCCAGAATGGAGAGGGAAAAGAGCTAAAAGAAAGAAAGCAGTGTCACAACTGGGTGAGACATCCCAGTATTGTCCTCCTTCCTGGCATGTTTTGTGCTTGCTTCTGAGTGCAGTGAAAGAGCACGGTTCCATTGTAAACAGTGCTGTCTTCCCAGTGTCAGCCTCTCAGTGACCCCAGAATTAGTGTTGTAAAAATAAAGTCAGACCTATTCCTCCCTGAAGGTTTGAATGATCTAACAGTGCTGGCTTGTAAGAAGTGTTCTGACAGAAAGAGTAAATTATTTCAATCACTAATTTTTAGCACACAGAATTATCTGCTTTGCTTGAAAGTAAAGGAGAGGAAAAGGTATCTAGTACCTAATGATTAGAATGTAGTGTATTATCTCTAATACACTATAGTAAATGAGGCCATTCCCTTTTTTAACCTTTTCCAGTATGATTTTGAAAGTGGTTTTTTCATTACATTATATGTAATATGGTGTCTGAGTATAACTTTGATTATTGGGAAGGAAACTCATGCAATGTCCACACATTACGTGAAATAATTTCCTGATGCATGATTTGCTGACTTTGGACAAAAGCTGATTTTTTTTTTTGTTCACCAATGAAGTCTGGAGGCAGGAAAATGCACTCCCTTCTCCTCCACAGAGCCGAGAAAGCATTTCTGGATCCCATACAAAGTGATTCATGGCCTTACGCAGTCCCCGTAGGCCAGAAAGCCCAAAGATGCAGACACTCTCCTCCTCTGTTTTCCTCTGAAATGAGAGCACAGCAGTAACTCTGACAACTAGTCAGTCTCTGGCTGCTGAGTAACGAGGCTGTAGTTTAAGGTGGGGAGCATTTTCCCTTTTGCACTTAATGGAGTACTGTGTATTCAGGCTGGATATCAGTATTTGCTTCTGTAAATATGATAGTACCAATTTGCGTCCTCCACCTGAGTCCCATATCTGTCTATATTCATATCTCCCAAGGAGAGAAGATAATCTTTAAGCTTCTGTAGTGTTAAATATCCCTGCCCTAACCTGAAGGCACAAAAATAGAGTGCAATGAACTACAGCTACTTTCTTTAATTTATTTTTTTCTTTGAAAATATTTTTGCTTGCATTCAGTAGTAATGGAAAGATAGTATCAATGACCAGAGAGCAGTAAAACTGTTGGGAGTTGTTTATAATGCCTGGAATGACTGTGTAAGTTAGAGATGGAAAGAGCTAGTAGAGGGCTCAGTTCCCTACACTGAACAGTGCTGGGTTACACCTGTATTCTCCATTAAGCTTGTGATATCCTAGGATAAGTAGATTTACCCAGCAGCATGACACAAACTTACAGGAGAAGTTACTTGAGGTTTGGTGATGTATTCCATAGGAAAATATTTTGAAATGGAACTTGCCACAGAAAGTGAAAAATCCCCTCAATAGCTACTTACACACAATAGCTCAAATTTCTGCATTGTTTCCCCACTTCTAAAAAGGGGGATTTTGAAGCACAGGTGGGTTATAGCCAGTATTTGTAAGTTTAATGGTTGGAGCTCTTGGGGGAGTTTTCTCTTTCTGTGATGAAGAACATCTGCACTTTTTCAGTGGACAGTCATTGCAAAACTGACTCATACAACATTGTAAAACATAGAATGATAACTGAGGATCCCATAGCACTTTTCTTGAATTAAGGTGGGATTCTGATTGCATGTTGATGTTTGCATTGGGGCAAGTACAGCCAAGGAATGCAAACCTGCTCATCCTGGTGCCTGGCATCGGTCGATGCCAAGCCTGCTCCTTGGCTCCCCTGACTTACACGTGGCTTGCAGGCAGCCACTGACGCTGCAGACACCTGTCATGAGGTGAGATGGATCTTCTTCCTGGATTGCAGCACTGAGCTTTGTGTTGTGGTTAGCAATGGTACTTACCTCTGCTTCCAACCTGATGCTTGTTGGGAAGTGAGGCCTTTTTCTTTTTCCTTTTTCTTTTTTTCTTTTTATTCTAGAGCAGGTAGGCACTACAGTGATGGGTAATGTAACTGATCCTTGGTTATAATACTGTGGCATAAAAATGCTTTGGGTTTTCTCAAGTATTTTAGAGATGAGGTTACCATGTGAACATTGGACTGTGCATAACTTAGAATGTGTTAGGACACATAATATTTGTGTCCCAGTTGATGAAAGTATTTCCTTATGCTTATTCAATATTAGATACCTATCAGGAAACTCTCCCTAAAGAGTCTGCTAGAACAACAGAAGATTCAAGTCTTCATCTATGCTACAAAACAATGAACCACAACAGCTCTGCTATGATTTTGGAATGGTGCCCCCACCCTCCAAGTTTCAGCTTACAAAAGTATTTCCAACCCTGCATAGTTGGCTATCTGCATGTGTGCTTACAGTCTGTACAGAAATGCACTAAAATGAGTTGCCCTACCTGGGAAGGCTTTATATTGTATAGAAAATGTGGCACTAGGTACTGCTCTTCATGTGCACAGGAGAGTTAACAGGTGTCAGTCTCGTTTACAGAAATGATGGCGCTTTGCAATTTTCTATAATATATTGCAATATATTTAAATGTCCTGTTTGACATGTGAAATGAAATTAAGTTAATGCATTGTTATGTATTTGAAGTATGAGGAAGATGATTCACTAACGACCAGCAAGGTTTTTAGAAAGGTGTCCAGTATGTAGCTGTCTGTGTGATCTGTCTGGTGTATGTGATGTTAAAGGAAGCAACAATACTGTCACTGTTTAGAATGAAGAGTTTCTTTTGAGTGATGCAATAGCTTACAATGTCTTTCCTTTGTAGCTGCCCAATGTGGTGAAGGGGAAGCAATTCTTGAAAAATTTCAAGATAACTGGTTAACTGTGAATGGGCCTAATCTTTCGTGAAACCAAGAAAATTTTTGGACACACACAGGACTTGAATACTCAAAAGGATTGGAACTTAGTGTTGTGCCAAAGTTAAACTACTGCAATTGGCAGTTCTGCACTGTAAATAGAAGACTGATTAAAAGACAGCTTGTAAAAAAAAATAATTCAAATTTTAATACAGTACGTTTTTATTCTGATACATGATGGAAACATTCTGTTTTAGACCTTTTTTGAAGAGGCTTCAGTGACCACTAGATTTTGTCCTCTTATATTTTGTTTGGCCTAATACTATATGTTCTAGTAAGATGGGCTTTATTGCCTGTGTTCTTTGATATGTGATTAAGCTTATAGCTTTGAGTGACCAAACATTTTACAGAGTAAAAGTTCTTAGAAACAGTATAATGTAACTGATATTTCTGTGTCTTATTTATCAGGCTCTGCACAAACTTGGAAGGTTGTGCTGGACTTGTACAACTCATATATAGGAACGCAGCATACTTCTGGATATCAAAAACCTAAGCCTTTGTGGCCGAATGGATCTTGTCTTTGGATTTATTTTTGTTATTTTTTTGAGGCAAAGAAACGAATGGATGCTGCTGTAAAATATTTGTAATATTGCCATTATTGCTTTCTGTAGCAATTATTGCTTTTGCTTCAACAGATAAAGAAAATAAATCAGAGATAGAAAAATCCTAAAAGACACTAGTAGAAGAAAGGATCATGTGAGAACTTCTGAAAATAAACTTTGTACCAAAAATTTGAAAACAGAAATAATGGAATAAATATCTCCTTACTGAGTGTGTGTTGTTTTAAGAGGTGGTGTGAAAACCAGGAATCATGATTGTCTGTGTGAACATGTCACAGACCAAATCTTCTTGAATATCTTTTTTCTTGTTATACAAAAACTGAATTTCACCAGTTCCTCAGATGCATTGAATTTAGAGAACTGGCTTGGCTGAACAGCCAGTGTGAGGTCAGCTTCATGTGTGAGTCAGTACAGCTGCTCATTGCTGAAGTGTTCTGCCATGTCAGCAGCCCAGGGACGTTAAAGGGATTTTTCTCATTAAGGCAGATTGTCTTTATCATGGCATTTGGGGTGGGAAGAGTTGGGGTGAGTAGGAACCTCCTCCTCACTGAAGTCCCTGTCGGTTGGACATGATGCTTTGTGGCTACTCTGACATGTGCCTTGTCCTCAGAGAAGGAGGGTCTGAGGTAAGAGCTGCTGTTGAGCTCTGCATTTCTGCCATTGCCATCGCTCACAGCTCCCTGCCAGAGGCAGTGCTGTGTGTTCTGCACTGGGTGACTCATCACACCCATCTCCTTCAAGTGCTGTGCTGCAGCTGGAGGGGCTCAAGACCTAGTTTTTCCAGCAGGACCTGGCATTGTGCCTACAGACCTATCCCCCCCAAAGATGTTTAAAGCCATAGAGTGGTTCCTGTGCTGTAGCTCATGTTAGTATGAAACATTACATCCCGAGCTGAAACAGTGACCTACACACACTGCTTTGAGGACAAGTAGTCAGTACAGCTTTGTGCTTGGCCACATAGTTTTACTCAGTTTGGTAAAAACAAAAGAAAGCTTATTCAATAATCCATCAACTAATGAGGGAGTTATGAGAAGCTCCAGGTTATGTATGCAGTCACCCTTTTGTAAAAGTTACCTTTCATTTATAGTGTTACCAGCCATTCCAGAATACTGCAGTTCAGTAGATACTTTCACAAGAGACCAGCTGGCCCTGTGGGTTGTTTCCCCTCTCTCAGCCTCCTCTTCCCAGCCTCTTTCATCTTGCATTTGTTTTCATAACAATACTGTCAACGACTATTTTTACGAATTTAAAATACCGAGCTGCTTTGTTCACTGCTTTGTTTTCCTTTGAATGCCAAAAAGTCCCCTCTATAAATTGTTCCCTGTGGGCTTGGCGTTGCTTTGAAATATTGCTGGTGGTGGTCTTCATTCTCACATGGTGGTTTCTAACATTTTGGTGGTTAAATGACTTGTCACACTTAAAATACTGTAAAATGAAACATTTCAATATATGTTTCTACTGCTATAATGCTGAACTATAATCATTATGACTAATTCCTCTCCCATGTGCGTTTCTTCACAGGCTCAGTGCTGAGCTGATCTTCATTATCTTAAAATATTTGGTAGAAGAAAGAAAAGACGGAATAAGGGAATGAAAGTGTATGTCACACCTAGTTGATTTGTGCCTTTGGGTGAAAATAAGGGTCAGTGTTGGCAGTAATTCTGCTCTTAGTGATTTTCAGTTTTCCTAAATGAAAGCCAAAGAGTGGAAAAAACATAATTTCAGTGAAGCCTGTCTTAAGGGGCTAACATGGAAGAGGGCCCACAAATAGCCTCTAACAGTGATGTGTTTTGAACCGAAGGAGATGGTACGAATAGTATTGCAATTGTAACTGCTCTCAATTCTGAAGTTTGTTTCCAGCAGCTGACCAGAGGCTCCAGATGAAATCCAGCTGCATGGATTTCTGTGCGGGCATCACACCCGGCACCCCCAAAGTGCAGAAATGGAGGCCCACGGAAGCCCTGTGATGGAAGTGGCTCTTTACTTTTCTTAGTGACACCACAGAGTTAAAAACTGCATCATCGATGTATGTTTTATGGTTTTCTTTGTTCTAAATTCATTTCAAGTGCAATAACTGGGGGAAGGGAGCAGTTGTGGGCAAAGTCCATTCTGGATTTCGGCATTTTGTTTGCATGTGTTCGTTGAGCTGTGCTTTCCCTCTGCTGCACCTCACACTTTCTGCAGGCACTAATACTTGTATAAGGCAAATGTGAAGCTGTAGAAGCTGAATTTAATAGCAGTTTCTTTCCACTAGTCCTCTCCAGAGTGCAAAAGCTGCATGGGAAATGAGGCAGTGGAGAATGAACAGTATGGTGGTTTCCCTTGTGGAGGCAGCCTCCATATGGAAAAGGAGAGTGGAACAGAAAAAGCCCATGAATTGTGAGGGTCACTGAAGGCCAGTCCTGAAGCTCTGGGTCTATTTCTTCAGTATAGCATATTTTTTTCTAGTTCTTTTGAATAGTTTCTCTTTGTTGCTGCAACACAGCAATATTGTAGGAAGTCAGCTCAGTTTATTTGATGTTGTTACAATAGAAGTCTTAAATGGTGTCCTAGGATTTAACCACCAGTGGTACTTAGTTCTGCCCAGTCTTGAAAACCACAGGAGTAAAGTTTTAACCTAGAGAGGTAATGAATCCTCTGTGGTCTCTATGGCCTGGTTTCATCACAAGTAGCAATTAAGCAACCAGCATAATGGTGGCCAGGGCAAGTTAATGAGTTTTCAGAAAAACTGATAAAACTGAAAAAAGGGCACAGAAGAAGGCATACAAACTTCACCATGCCCAACAGAGAGTCATAGAATCACAGAATCATAGAATATGCTGACTTGGAAGGGACCCTGATATGGTTTGAAGCTGGATCCCTGCCAAGTCTCCAAACCTTACCACAAGAAGTTCCCCCCCCGCAAACCTCAGGGAGAAGAGGGAGAAAGACAACCAAGAAAACCCGAAATGAGAGAGAGACAGCTAAAGTGATATATATATAAATATATATAAATATATTTACACTTATGTTACAGGTATATACAACTGAAATATATATACAATTTCACAAGGGAACGGGAAGGGGGAAGGGAAAAGGAACAAAACCAAAATAATATATATATATCCCAATTAGCAGCCCAATATCTATCCACTAAAAGAGTTAGCAAAGAAATATCTCACTACTCTCCTTGGGACAACCGAGAGTCACACTAGAACGATCGCCAGCAACCTCTGTCTCCCAAGGTTGGCAAGGCCTAACCAGGCCTCACTCCCCAACACGGCAGACTCAACAGCAGGGAACCTGCACCTCCAAGCCGCTGGAAGGAAAGAGAACGAAGGCCTTTCCTCCTTTCTTCTTATAGTCTGGCTTATGTAAAAATCGTAGGGAATACCGGGTAAATCTGGACCCTTCCTTGGTTACAAACTGGTCACCAAGGAAGGCCTAGCCCAAACCACCACAGACCCACACAGATCATTGAGTCCAAATCCTAGCCTTGCACAGGACATCCCCAAGAGTCACACCATGTGTCTGAGAGCATTGTCCAAATGCTTTTTGAACTCTGTCGGGCTTGCTGCTGTGACCACTTCCGTGGGGAGCCTGTTCCAGTGCCTAACCACCCTCTGGGTGAATCACCTTCTCTAATATCCAACCTAAACCTCTCCTGACATAACTTCAAGCCATTCCTATGGGTGTTACCAGTGGTCTTTTGGGTTTTTCTCCAGTTAGAGCAGTAGATTGGAGATACCACCCTTTGCCATGACTTTGGCATCCACCTTGTATCCATAGACCGTCAAGGTACAAGCTTAGTGCTTGTACAACATGGCTGAGTGAAGCAGTTCAGACAAGACACATGGTCATGTCAGTACTGGAAATGTGTAGGCTTGCACAGGAAGATCCCTGCTCTAGGATTCATTCTAGCATTTGATCACCAGCTTCTTTCTGTCTTTCCAGAAAACTTTTTTCCACTTTTCATCAGCTTTCTGGTCAAACTCCGGGCATGCTCATTCTGTTCACCATTTATCTCACTAGACAGAAAATAGTTGCAAAGCCTGTTAATAGCTGAACACATCTGTGTGCTGAGCATCCTTTTGGCAATAACAACTTTATTGGGTTTTGTTAGGCCCGGGGGGGAAGGATTATGGCCTAGTTAATATAGCTTGCCAAGGATTTGAAAGGTTGTACTGCCTTAAGGTAGAGAAGGCAAATGAACCATCTTTTGGGAGATTCATCTTCTCTTGTCTGTCCTAAGGATCTCTAAAAAGCTTTTGGCTTCTGTTAACAACAGTTTGTACTCTTTGGTTTCCATGATGCACAGCCCCTCACCTCCCCACTCAATTTTTGTTGTGTCTTACTAGAACTTACTACCATCATAGTAAGATATGCTAGAGTTCATGGGAGCTTTAACTGCAGTTTTGTTTGTAGTTTTTAGTAGTGATAACCTCTGTGATAACCCCCAGCCATGAAATGTTGTTATTTGTATTACTCTCCCAGTTAGTCATGGACATCATGCAAAGAAGATGTGTGACATCATGCAAAGAAGATGAAGCTGTAAAGAACTTGCCATCTAAATAAAAGGCATGACACAGTGAGACAAGGACACAGTGAGACAATGTCACTAAATAAAGAGCTACTCCTCTTTTCATGAGTGTGTTTAGGGAAAAGCCTGTGTTCTGACTATTGAAAACTAATCTTCCCTCAAGGTAGAAATATTTCACAATGTCTGAAAGAATCCACTTAAGGATTCAGGAGCCACCCCATCCTTTGAGGAATGCTGCCTGTTGGTCTTACTGCCCTCCTCACTACAGGCAGCGCTCTTGCTTTGAGAAAGGAACTAGTCTCTCTTTTGCTTTCTTCCAAAGGCAGCTCCTTTCTAGCATATTTTAATAAAGCTATAAACCATACGAGAGCTGCATTATTCCCTAGCCAGTGTGTGTGGGTAGTGCCTACCAAGACAGGGCCCTAGTTGCTGAATGAGGTTTCTTTTTTCTACCATGTGTGCTTCATGGTCTCTGAAACATGTGTGATGTGTGTTCTCCTGGCACAAGAGTGGCTGGGCTGTGGTGAGGACCCATGGAGGCTATCACAATACAAATAATAACATCAGTAATTAAAGAAGCACTGGAGGACAATTCTTCTGAATTAATGTTTTCTCACAGTAGACTGGGAAGCAGGGTGAAGAGGGGCTTTATGCAAACCCCGTCTTCCATGCTCCATTATCTTTCCCTGGCCAGAAGACTTGGGCAATAGGACAGCGTGACAAATTCCTGCCTATCACTGGAGTTGTCTCCACCGCCTGGGCTGTCTCTGGGCTCACCCTGACTGCATGATGAAGCACGGTCGCTTGCCCCTGCTCACCGAGGCTGAAGCTGGGTCACAGCCCCTCGCTGCTGCCATCACGAGGCACGCTCGTGTGAACAGCCACAATAGATAGCTTTGCTGATGCAGGAACTTGCTGGAGACCACAACTTACTGGAGCCCATTTGTTTTACTGGTCCAGCGTTCGTGTGCTGAGCTGGTGGTTTAGCCTAGGGTTGGAGTAAGACCTTGGCTGTCTTTTTAGGAAGAGATTCATCTACAGCTTCTTTTTATTCCTGAAGCTGCCTACACAGAGCAGCTGCAGCAGCACAGACTGTTGTAGGGCTCGTGTATCTGAGCCCCCTCAAAGCTGCCTCTTCCAGGGATGATGTTTTCTCCTGCATGAAGCCAAGGCTAACAGCACCATGGCAAATCATGCCATGCAAACTCAGGCAAACAGCTTTACTTAAGTACAGTGAGAATTTGTATTTGGCAGCTACACTGATGACTTGGGTCTTAGGGGAGAAATTGAGCAAATCTCTGGTGCTGACAAGGCAGAGGAATGTCCTAAAGTTGCATTTTTTTATTTCTGTAACTAATACATGAGGAGCTTTTTAAATGTCTTGAGGGGAGGCGGGGGCAGGGGAGAGCCAGGCAAGGGAGAAAAGAAGAAGAGAGGCAATATTATGCCTGTGACTTATGACAGTCAGCTGCTAGGCCCCCTGTGTGGCACTCAGGAATCATGGCTCTCCTATCACTGACTTACCAGACAAAGGCATTCTCTGCATTGCAACACAGAGCCTTTGCAGACCATGTTTTATCCTCAGAAGAAATGATGGCTGAAACCCCCAGCCCTGGAGGACTCTGCAATCCAAGCTGGCAGCCAACCAGCTGCTGTGGGATTTGCCCCTGGGAGTGCCTTGCTCTTTGTGTTTTACTTTGAGCTGGGGCCACATTTCACTTTGATTACTCATGTTTCTTTTTTAGTTTTTCTTTTTGATTTATTCTTGTTTGTCTTTCTGGATTTTTGTGCCTTGTTCATTATATTGGTGTGTTGCAGCGTGACCTGCAGTCCTGGGGTAGTGGGAAAGGAATGTGTGTATCCAGCGTATGTGAGACCTACAGGCGCTGTAACTGTTCAGACACTTGTGCAAACCTCCACAGTCTGACTCCTATGTGCTCTGCCAGTCCTTGCCTGTGGGCAGCAGGAAGCCAGCTGGTTTTGGTGTGCACATACAAGCAGCTCTGTCCTCAACTACCTTGATACTTGTAGCAGAAAGACTGAAGCATGTCAAGTAAACTCCTGATTCTTTCCAGACTTGCTGAACAGTTTCCTGTGTCCCTGAGAGCTTGTTTGCTAAACAGTAAGTTTAAAAGCAAAAGAAACTTCAACATGCATTTATTTTTCTGAGCAAATCTACCTGCCAAAGTTGAGTTTCTACCCTGGTATTTACGTCAGGTCATGCTATATTCAGTCATAGGCTATGCTGGTATGCAAGGGTATTTCAAGCACATAGAAAGAAAGAAAAAAACCCCTAACAACCCCAGAACACGTTTTACATGTCTACTAGAAGGAAACCTTTACAATTATCCATACAAGCAGTGCTTTGGCCTCAAAAGCTGTTCTAGTATAGAGAAGTTCATTAGTCCACTTTGCAGGTTAAGGAAGAACTTTTCAGCTGACCACCTCCAAACCTGTGTGGTGATTAGATGAGATAAAATGGACCTTCCTGGATGGATGGACAGGCAAGGTGGAGAGAGGAAACAGCATTGTACTAAAAACAGCACTGTGTGCATGGTAGCACCAAGACGCAGGGCAGACAGCTGGGACAGGTACAGCCTCACCTGGGCACCCTCAATGAGCAGCCCTGTGCCTGAGTCTTGACATCCTGAAGGTCTAGGATCAGTCTTCACTTGGTCATGTCCCCATCTCCCATAGCACAGGGTAGGGGCCTCTGGGAAAGCCTGTTGTGGAAAGCCTAAGATTTCACAAAATCACCAAACTGTTAGGGTTGGAAGGAGCCTCTGGAGATCTAGTCCAACTCTGAAGGACAGTCACCTAGAGCAGGTTACACACAAGTTTCTCCTTCTGCTTTGGGGCAGAACTGAAACCAAATGGAGAAGTTATCAAAACACACTCCCCCTCACCCCTGCACTGGCACGGGGGCTGAGATACTCACGGAGCAACTCTACAGTCACGCAGTTAATTTATTGAAGCACACGGGGCTCCGGTTCAGCTATTTATAACGTGATCTTACAGCTCTCCCCTCACAGTGCCCGCTGGCCGATCTCTATTTATTACACGATCTCTCAGCCCTCCCCTCACAGTGCCCGCTGGCCGATCTCCTCCCCCTGACCCGGCGCGGGGCCGGCGGAGGGCGCGCTGGGAGCGGCCGCGATGGAGCTGGGCCCGCAGTTCGAGGATTCCCTGTTCTCCCCGAGCCGGGAGCGGCTCTCGGGCGGCGGGGCCGTGGCTCCCAGCGGCGCCAGGCACTGCGAGCCCCAGGTGAGGGGCCGGGGCGGCGGGAGCAGCGCGGGCAGGCGGGGCGGGCGCGGCGCAGCCCGTGACGGGCCCGCGTGTGCTCTGTGTGCCCGCAGTGGTTTCTCAGCGAGGACGGCGGGGACGGGGATGGCGCCGACGGGGTCACGGGCAGCAAGTTCCGGGCGGACTGGGCGTACCGGCGGCGGGACTTTGAGGTATTCCCAGGGCGGGGGCCGGGGGGATATTGTGGGGACATATCCCGGGGCGGTCCTGCAGCCCCTGGCGCGCTGAGCCGGTGTGAGTGTGGGGGATGTATCGCGGCCCGCGGCTCCGGGGGCTGTGCCGTGGTTAGTCCGGCTCGGTGGCTCCTGGGTCATGGTGAAAGGACGGCAGCCCTCGGTCGGATTCCATCCATCCTGGAGCCAGCACGAGCAAACCATGCAGGAATTTACGCTGCCCCGGAACTGATCCCAGCCCGGCGCGCGCGTCTGAGCAGCTCAGCGTGAGCGGAGAGGGTGTTTGCGGCCGTGGGAGTTGTGGTCAGACAGAGCTTGGCGTGTGGGTTTCTCAGCTCCTGGGGATGGATACCATGTCCCACACAGGCTGTCGGATCGCTGTCAGGTAGTAGTAGTGTCGGCCCCATCATTGATCGTCCCGGCTCTCTGCTGCCTCCGCCCGCTCCGGATGGCTGCTTGTGCCTTTGCCGTGCGCTGATGGTGCCCGTTGCTGTTCCTGCCTGCTGTAGTCCTAGACCTCTCCTCACTGGGTACTTCGTGAGCCGCATTCCTCATCATCCATGCTTCCCCGCCGTTTGCAGTCCTATTTGCAGGATCCGGTCTCTCGTTACCTTGTTTCCTTGTTGAAATTAGCAGCTCCTGGCCGTGTTTCAGCTGTAATAGCTTCCTGTTTCAGCCTACGGTTTAAATTTCAGGCTCCCTGATTTCAAAGCCCTCAGCTGACTTCTGACTCTACTCCTTTTGCCTTGCCCATTGGATTTATGGATCTTTTAGAACCTCAATTGGCACTGACCACGCTGACCATAATGTTATTCCAGCAATACTGCAGTCTATTGTATACCTGAGAGATGTTTTCCACTCTCAGCTGAGATGCCCTGAAGGGATTGATAGAAGTGTGCTGAGGGGAGAGATGCCTCAGGCTGCAGTTGGACGTGGCTAGTGACCCTCAGGAAGAGCAGATTTCTTCTTGTGTGCTGTGTTTCCCTCTAAGGAAAGAATGACACCTCTTTAAATCTGCTAAATGGAACAGACTCTTTTTTGTTGCAGTGATCCATGTTAAAAATGCCTTCGGTCTTACTGCTAACCTAGATCACTGTGGCAGAACAAGAACCAGAACTAGACTGCACATAAAATTAAAGATTTGAAAGCACTGGCCTTAGAAAGGGGGCTGGAAATATATAAATGGGGGCAGTAATCTCTTCGCTTTTGTGAATACTTTTTTACTTCAAGCTAGGTAGGAAATGCCAAGGACAGCAGTGATCTAAGCTGTGCCCATCTTTAGGACTGTAGAATTTGTTTGGGATTCATAATGCCTGATCCTTGCCAGGTTATATCCCTTTGTCAGGTAACAAGGCAAACAGGGTTGTCCTCAGCCCTCTGATCTATTTTCACCAGTGGCTGCTGCACACACTGGGCAAAGAGCTCCCTCTTTTGCTTGAGAAAGAATGTGAGCTTAACACCAGGGAAGAAAAATGTATCAGCCATTTTGCTAGGAAGTATTTAGGGTATGTCTCCTGGAAGCTTTTTCTGTTGGAGCCATTAAAGTTTGCAGGAAATAATTAAATATTCATTTTGAGAGATAGGAGAATGAGCACTGCTCTTTAATCTTCTCATCTGAGCATTTACACAACGGGGGAGGAATCAAGATTCTAGAGTTAGCATCACTGAATACTTACTTTAATGTATTTAAATGTTAATTGGAGTCCCAGTGAGTGCCCTGAGCATTAAGCTACAGCAGTATTACTCATTCTTGTCTTTTTCCTTAGCCCAATTAATATTTATTTCATGCACGTTAGAACCACCCTACAGGAATGATGGAGATTCAACTTCCTTGCTGTATTCTCTGACTTACTGATTGTGTGAGGTGAGGTCCTTGCAGGTTCAAACCTTCCCATGGAGAATGTTGGATTTGAAACAAGATCCCCCAGATTTAGGATGAGTGCTCAGATCATTGTGTTGGTAGCTGGTAGAAAGATGCCTCGTGTCACGTATTACCCAGGTCAGTAAATGATCCCTTCTGGATCAAGGCTGGTGGGAGAGAGGTTGACAGATGCATGGTGAATCCTGCTGCAGCCTAAACATGAGTTAGAATTGAGGCTACTCCTCACCATCTAGACTTGGCTGTGTAGTACTGGGACCTCGTCTGCTGCTGGCACAGGTGGTAGCTGAGTCTGGAGAAATGAAAATGTAGACTTCAAGTCTTGAATTCCCTTTGTGACTGTAGTTGTAAACATACTGTCAGGCTTGCTTTTAAATGAAAATCTCTCACTGTTTTGTTTGGCTTTTCTTCTTGTCGACAATCCCAGAAAGCCCTGTGTGAATACTCAAACTGCCTACAGCTCTTACCTCCCGGCAACATTGCAATGAGACGAGATGTCCAAGAGGGCCAGGCTCGGTGTTTATCTCACTTAGGAAGGCACAAGGAGGCTCTGGGAATTGCAGAAAAAATGGTAAATAATGCAGTCTTTCTTTTAGGCTTTGAACTTTAAAACATTGCCAGTAGTTCTTTTATACAGACCATTTTCTGGAAAAATAATTTTCATTTGTATAATCCTTCAGGATGTTCAATGCTCAGAGTATTTGGTAAACAGAGGGTAACTGTCATTGCAGATATAATCACTCTTTAGAAATCAGAACACCCTGTACCACAATGAGCTCCCTGTGCAGGGAAGCTGGTAGTCCTGGAAGGGACTAAATATCATGCTCTGCCAGGCAGAATTAATGCAATGTAATAGGAATTATAAGAAAGGGGATAAATGAGTGCTTAAATCTTTCCACTATAAAAGTGACAGTTCAAAACTCCCTTTTATTTCCATATACTTGCTGCCAAACTGCCACCAAGAAGAGTATCTAGGCACAAATTGAGTTTTTCCCATAAAGGAAAAAATCTAGAGGCTCTGAAGTCTGGTGGAATTTTACTGATGCCGTTTATTTTATATAAAAGGTATTTATACTGCAAAGAAAGGCAGCTGTATAACACTGAAGGCAAATAAACAAATGACAGCATTTGGGACCTTCTTGCCTTCAGACTGGGACAAAGCAGTCTGAAGGAGGGAATGCTGTCAGATCCGTCATGCAAGATCTGTATCCCATTGTATCATTTAAAATTAAGAGCACCATTTGTACAATTTAAAAATTACCTTATGGTGTTTGTATGTCTTTAGGGAGACATTTTCTTAGACTCTGAAGGATGATTCTGTTCTACTCCTGTTTTTCATCTGTTATCTTTTGTTTCTAGAGAAACGGCGCTACCAACACAGATCACTTAACGACAGTTCTCAACCTGCAGTTTTCCATTTACCAGGGTGTGGAAAATGTAGAAAAAAAGATCTTGTGTCTGCAGCAACTGATCTGCTTACATCCTTTCAACCCCTGGTTCTGGAAATTTCTTGCTGAAGCTTATATGGGCCTTTTACAGAATTTGTCTCCATTAGTCGTTCCAGGAACAAATCTAAATCGTTCTGAAGAGGTTAGTGTAAGTGACAGTCGTTTCAAAACACCGACTGGAAGAGAGATTAATTTGCAGCCTCACCGATCAGATGGCCAGAAAGAAGGCCCTTGGTCCAGCCTTGCTGCAGAAACAAAGGGGGAGAATGCAGTGACTTGTAGCAGCAGCCAAGTGGTGAAAGAATTCCTCTGCACTTTGGGAGAACTGGAAAGGACGGACGAAGGGAAATGCGCAGACTCCAAGTCCTGGAAGCAGAACATGTCGAAGAAAGTTGGGATAAAGGCATGTGCCTCGTTTATTAGAGCAAGGTAACCATACGTATTCTTAGAATAATGTTAACTTCTCCCAGTCGAGAACAATGTAAAGCATATTTTTCCCAGCCTTATTATTTTCAGTTTACATTATCAGTTTAAATGTTTGTTTCAGAGTTGGCAACAGTAACTTAGAAGCACCCTGCTATTGCTGCAGATCTGAAAAGCAAAGCCTACTAGCATGGTAGCTGTGAAGAGTCTAAATCTGAGTGGAAAGAATAAACCGGTGTCATGCACAGTTGAGAAATAAAGCAGTTTTTAATGAGCTTCTAATGTGAATCTTTTCAAGTAATTATGTACAAAGGGATGTGTTCTTCAACAAATGCTCCTGTTAGATCATGGCTGATCCCTGGTCTGATATTAAAGATGCAGCAGCAGAAGTGCCCCAAAGGGAAGGCATAGCCAGTCCTTCTGCAAGTGCCACCTGTCTTATTTACTTGAAGCCTCATGCTTGAGTGAAAATGTATTTCATAATAATACCCCAATCTGCATAATGGATGAGGTTGAAAAATGAACTCTGTGACAACTGATTGACAGGGCTGCATTAAAATGCTCTTTCCTTTTCTTTCCCCTCATCCTGAAACTCTTGCACACAGCAAAAATCCCCAAAACATAATCTTTCAAAGAGATAATTAAGAACTGGTTTTGTTAAAATAATCTTGGATATTTTGTTCCCGCTCTTACCTCTCAGTAATGTATTAGTCACTGAATGTATTTGAAGGCATCTTAGGAACTTCCACAAATGTTTACAGAGAACACTTTATAACTGCCCTGTTAGGGCAAGATTTAGGAAATATAAAAAATACATGCTTTTAACTGTACTCAGACTAAGAGATGGAGACTTTAATTGCTACTTGGAAGAAGTTAACTGATTTAATACTGATATTGAATATTAAAGCTACATTCATATTAATAATTTGTTTTGCTTGTTTCAATGTGTATGGTTCAGGATTGAGCCAGTTATAAATGGTGGGATTTCCTTGCTTGGCTGCACAGTATCACAGAGTATTACTGTATTTGCAGATACACTTGTTCAGGGTAAGCTTCTTCCCTGCCCAGGGCTTACGCATTACATAGGCTGTCTAACATTTTCAGGTCTGCTGGATTTTAAGTGGGATGTAAATGTTGCATAAATATATGTGCAGGATAAATTGCACCTGGGAAAGGGATGTTAGTATTGCTTTTTGTAGAAAATAAGGTTCTGTTTTAAAGCATCGTGAATAGTCGACTCTCCTAGTTTTGAAAAAAAATTGGAGAAATTGTTTTATTTAATTTTTAATGATATGTCATTCTTTTTTACATTGTTTTGATGCAAATTTTGAAACATAAAATTTTATAAATTAAAAATACTTTCCATTTTCACTTTGAATTTCCCAGTCAAAACTTTATTGAATTTACAGATGGTTCGTTGGTTCAGATTTGTAAATTTTGATGCTTATAATGCTCAAATGAAAGTTTTCGTCTAAGATCTTGAGTCTTCTCCATAAAAAATGCACACCATTATTATAATACCAGCTTCATTTAAATTCAGTAAATGTGTTAAAAAATTTGTTGTTGTTCTTTATGCATAAAGCTTGAATTAAACACGGTTTCAGCAATAACACAGCTAAGTTCCAATGATCCCTTGGTTGAATATTGTAGAATCATAGAATACCAAGTTGGAAGGGACCTCAAGGATCATCTAGTCCAACATTTCTTGGCAAAAACGATCTAGGCAAGATGGCCCAGCACCCTGTCTGGCTGAATCTTAAAAGTGTCCAACACTGGAGAATCCACAACATTCCTGAGGAGATTATTCAATGACTGATTGTTCTCATTGTAAAAAAATTTCCTCTCATATCCAGTTGGAATCTCTCTGGAATTAACATATACCTATTACCTTTAATTTTTTCCGTGTGGCTCCTTGTAAAAAGGAAGTCTCCATTTTCTTTGTAGCCACGCTTTAAATACTGAAACACGGTGATAAGGTCTCCCCTCAGACTGCTTTTCTCAATTCTGAACAAACCCAGTTCTCCCAGCCATTCCTTGAATGGCAGGCTTCCCAGTCCTTTGATCACCTTTGTAGCCTTTCTCTGGACCATAATAAATTCTCTAAAACTAATATTTATCCCTACAATAATGCCCATTGTGAATTTCAGGGAGTTCACAGGAAATACAATATCTCTGAATGTTCCTAGAAGTGTAAAATAAGCACAGTACCTGTTAATCCACCTGGCAGGCAGATGTGAGACAAACTTACAGATACCTAAGTATTTCCTCTGATGACATGTTTTACACAGTCCTTGTGTGAGGAGGGCTCTGCAAACTGCCACTGCTCTCTTTGGTTGAGCAGTTGATGATGGGACTCCGTGACATGAAGCCGTGTCGTGAGCACAATGTCTACCCTTCACTGAATGGTGGTGGTGACTTCTGGGGCACTTCTTGAACATAAACTGTGGCGAAAGCTTTTAGAAAATATTCCAGGTTTGGCCTGTGTGGGGAGGATGTTTGATATTTGTCTAAAACCCTCAAATTTCTAGCTTTTCAGGTTACAAAGATAATCACTGCATAGGAAAAAAACGTGCTGCTGTCTTGTTAGGCTGCGGTAAGGACGTTATGATCACAGGTCTGAGCCTCATTTTGGAATGGTGTGACGAATATATGGGGAGAAAAATGTTTGTGCAGAGCAACCAGAGATACTTGGCATGTTGTTTTCCAAAAATACTTCTCAGCAGGTCTGTCATAGCACAGATACACCGTACCTGTGGTGGGTTAGTACAGGTGTATTTACTTCTTTGCAGTCGGCAAAAGTCAGGAATGGCTGTTTTAAAGTACTACGTTTTGGTTGGTTTTAGGTCTGCCAACTTACTCTTTTGCCAGCCGTGCCAATTTTTAACTGCTTTTCTTTTTCCAGGCTTCTATTTCAGCTTACCCAGTTGCAACAGTCATCCTTTGTGCTAGAGACTAACAGAAAAGGTCAAAAAGAAATCGATGACAAAGTGGCACAACTTGGTTTTGATGAAAACTCCTTGCTGTTGATGACCAAGGTAAGGGGATGTTTTGCTGTGTGCAAGCTCTCAGCTCTGTGTAGACTGGTTGTCCTGTAAGCATGACACTCACTCCCCTGTGCTATTGAACTGTGCCAGGACAGAAAGGAAATTAGCTGGGGCAGGCTGCTGGCAGTGTGTTACCTGGATCTGATAGGGATGCCTACAGAGCTCTGGCCTGCGTCATGGGTGTCTCTCTGATCTGCTGAGATTCTCCTTTCAGGAGTGTTCAGGGTTGTTAAGTTTCTCACTGGACCTGTATTTGCAGGTGTGTCATTGCTGTGCATTTCCTGGGATGCACATTTTATCTCAGGAATTTTAGGTGCCCCAAAGTGAATCACAAGTCTGAAATGGAAGTGGAGATTACTTTGATGGCCACTGCAATATTAAACACTTCCAGAAAATGTATATACATATTTTCAGAAAAAGCCAGAGATAATATTTTACATTTCTTTGTTCTGTTTGAGGTACTGGTTTCTAGTTTAAAGAAATATAAAGGAAGAGATTAATATTGCATTATTTTATTCATAGAGATTAAACATTTTTAGTGCTGTTTATGGAGCTTCTGACTTCTGTCTTAAGGAATAAAAGGGAGCCAGTGAGGTTCTAACTTTGCTCTCAGCATTACAGCTTTAGTTAGTGACAGCCGAGCCACTGCCGGGCTGGCAGTCAGTCTGTGGGCCTGCATCCATGAGAGGGCAGTAGCATGCAGGCTATCTCAGGATTGGAAAAGGCGAAGGAAAGAAACTTCCCTTTGCTCGGACACGCCCCAGGAGGAGTTCAGTGTTGATGCTGATGCGAGATGAGCACTGAATGCAGAGTTGGCACTGAGATTTCCGCTGCTGTTCAGAGTGAACGCCCCCACACACACCCCGTGCAAGTGTAGCCAGAAGCCTGGAGGGGTTGTGCAGCTGTGAGGCCTGGGCTCAGCTCTCCCTGTCCGCTGCAGAATTCCACAGGCAGGCAACTTGAGCATGACCTGGGAGCTTCTCCAGGATGGTGTGTGGTTCACGTGACAAGGGCTTTGCTCATAAAGATCTGTTATTAATGCCATGTTTGCTGGTTTTTTTCTGCAAGTTGTTTTATTGTTTCCAATCTTCTTTTTTTACTCTTTTTGCAGGTTATGGGGCAGGATCTTATACCAGAAAAACTAAAAGAGGAGTTTCAGGGTGAGGTAAAATGCATAGGCCCTTCAGCATTGTCATCATTGGTAAATGTGTCAGTCATGGAATTTGAAGTGAAATGGTTCGGTAATCTCCAAGATGATTTATGACACTTTGACAGTCAATTCTATTCAGGTATATATGTCCCACCTTTAGTAACTTAAAGGTTTGTTGTATTTATTCTTGTATCTCCAAATGATTATGGCATGATACATGCAATAAAGTTCATATTGCATTTTTTAAGAATTCTTTTTGTGTGTCTTTTAAGAATGGATATAAATCTCTGCATTTAAACTCTTAACCTTGCATCATTTTCTGTGTTAACTGATTGTTTGTATTTCAAATTATGAGGAATCCAGTATAAAATCAAGCTTTCAATTCAGCTTTCAGAGGTAGCTTTCCATCATAAACCTCACCAATTTGTGTTTGAAACACCTGTGATTTTTTTGAGGCCTGCAATGCCAGTGGGACGGAAGGCTTCCTTTATGATGTGCAATTTGAAATTTCTTGGTATCAAATTCAATGTTGTTGCATTTAGAACCAGGAAATTAGCCATTTTCTTAGGTAATTTAAGTAATAGTAATTTTCTGTTCAGAGATGGATAGCTAGAAATCTTAAATATATTTATCCTGAGAATTTGTCGATAATTCCATATATTTTAGGAAGAAAATCTAAGTAGTAATATTTCACTTAGAAGATTTTTTTTTCTTCAAAGCTAAGTGTTTTTTGCAGGTGTAGAACAAGCTATAGTCTTGTCTTCAGAGTGCTTCGATGACGGAAGAGAAAAACTGTCAAGGTTGTTTATATGTGTACTGAAGAGTGTTTAGTCAGATCATATCCTTTGTAAAAGCCTTGCAAGGAAGATCTTTGCTGTGAAAACTGGCAGTGTTGTTTCTGCCTCATACGGCTCCTTCTGTTGTGCAGTCAGTTGATAGTGACACCACTTTGCTTTGCTTTCTGAAGCACTGATACTGCGTGCTTTGGGTTTCTACAGAAAAGGGATAAGATTCTCCTGTAGTTTGTTCCACTGGAAATAGTTTACATTCCAGACATATATGGTGTGCTCTTCCCCCATCTTCTCTTAAACCGTGAGACTTAGATTCTTTGTACCTTTTTATAAAAGTGTTCTATAATGGATGTAACTTAAAACTAGGAATCTTCTAGACATATTTTGCTGTCACTTTCATTCATGTTTTCCTGTGTTTTCATTCTGAAGTAGTAAAGAGAGATGAAAATTTAAATAGCTCACAATTGAATGGTAATTCACTATGCGTGAATTGTTTCTGCGACTTCTAGGTGAATTTTCAATCTTGAAAATACTGGTTAGGGAACCTGTCACTAAGGGTTTGGGTTGGAAGAAACATTAAAGATCATCTCGTTCCAAGCCCCTGCCATGGGCAGGGACACCTTCCACTAGACCAGGTTGCTCAAAGCCCCATCCAACCTGGCCTCGAACACTTCCAGGGATGGGGCATCCACAGCTTCTCTGGGCAGCCAGTTCCAGTGCTTCACCACCCTCACAGTAAAGAATTTCTTCTGTATAACTAATCTAAATCTGCCCTCTTTCAGTTTGACGCCATCCTTTCTTGTCTTGTCACCACATATTCTTGTAACAAGTCCCTCTCCAGCTCTCATAGCCCTCTCTTGTACTGGAAGGCTGCAATAAGGTCTCCCTGGAGCCATCTCTTCTTCAGGCTGCAGAGCACAACTCTCTCAGCCTTTCCTGAGAAGAGGTGCTCCATCTCCCTGATCGTCCTGGTGGCCTTCTCTGGACTTGCTCCAACAGGTCCATGTCCTTTCTGTGCTGGGGGCCCCAGAGCCCCATGCAGTGCTCCAGGTGGGGTCTCACCAAGCGGAGCAGAGGGGTAGAATCACCTCCCTCGCCCTGCTGCCCACACAGCTTTTGATGCAGCCCAGAACACCTTTGGCTTTCTGGGCTGCAAGCTCACATTGCTGGCTCATGTCCAGCCTCTCATCCACCAGCACCCCCAAGTCCTCAGCAGGGCTGCTCTCCATCTGTTTCAGCCCCCAGCCTGGATTGGTACCAGGGGTTTCCCAACCCAGGTGCAGCACCTTGCACTTGGTCTTGTTAAACCTCACAAGATTCCACAGGCCCACTTCTCCAGCTTTTCCAAGTCCCTCTGGATAGCATCCCATCCTTCAGGTGTGTCAACTGCACCACTCAGCCTGGTGTCATCTGCAAACTTGCTGAGGGTGCACTCAATCCCTTTGTCTATGTCACTGATGAAGAGATTGAACCCTTGGTGTGGTGTGGCCCTCTGCTAAGTTGACTGAAACCTCTCCAGAAAAATGGAATATCACCTTCAGCCACGTCAAATTATCTTTGATAGTTTGGTGAGTTAAGGTGATTAAACCACATCCTGGTCAGCTCATTACGAAAGATGATGACTTGGCAAGTACACTTGGTGAGCATTAGTGCACTCATAATGTACTACAGAGTATTTGGTTTAGTCATGCGTGTGCTTTGCTCGGTGGAGGTTTTTGTGTGCGTTTGTGCAGCGCTATGGTCGGGTGGCAGTAAAGGCCACCTGAAGGGCTGGGAATGCTTTTAAGACTAATTGGTGGTGTAAGTTTTCAGTAGGGACTGTCCATAACATGCTGTAAATTAATTACAATGTTGGCATCAACAGTAGAATATTGCGACAAAGACAGCAAATACAGAAAGCTTAATGCTAAATATGTCAGCAAAAAAATGAAACAGGGACATCTCCCAGTTTCTTCTTAAACTTAAGGTCATGAGTAGCCACATGAAAAGGCTGTAATTTTTTCTGCCTCAGCTCAGTAGGTTCAGTAGTTAGGACACCAGAACACAGCTTTTGTGGAATCAGGTCTGTATAGATATTTAATGGGAACTTGCCACATGATTTGGCTCCACAAATAACATTGGAACTGTTTTAACAGCAAATTAAATACTTGCCAAATGTCATTTTGTGATGGAGGTGTCCAAAATACACGGCATATTTGGAAACAGATACAGAAGATTTGGAAACTTTTTGGTGTATGTGCAGGTTGTTTGACTTGAGGTTGTCTCTCAGGCTGGGAACACAGTGGTTAACTCCCCACTGGCTCCAGGAGTGAAAGGCAAGTGGCATTTCTTCAGAACAGGCAGTATTTTCTCATAACAATAAAGCAAAAATGTTGGGTTTAAGTACTGCAAAGAAAACAAGATGAATGTTGTTCTGAATGTGTCACATAGTTACTGTTCCAAATAACCAGTGCTTATTGCACTGGGGCTATAAAATATTCCTTTGTCCCACTTGTGCCTGGCTGTCTCTCATCTCAGCTACTTCAGTTCGTCCTTTTTTGGCCTGCTTCTCACTTTTTTGGCATGCCTCTTCTAACTTAGTTTTCTGTTTCTGATCATGTCTCAAGGGGGTCTTTGTGTTTCCATCTTGCATTGAATGCCTCATTGTTGCTTCTACGTTCTGCATAATTTTACATCTGCCTGTAATAGATTTCTTCATGTTTTGGCTCTTATGATATTATTGTTGGTATTTGTACATGCAGCAGTACTCCATGCTGAGTTAAATAGCAAATTTTAGTGTTGCACATTGCAAGTGAGAATCCTTTAACAGTTACTGAGGTTTGATTTTGTTATTTCCGTACTTGCTTGTGGCACAGGTGCTTTGGGAAGGACCCTCCCACCCTGGTTCTGATGCTCCTGAAATGATTGCTGCCTACAAATACACTCTTAATTATGTGTCTTACTATTGAGTGTATGCTGCTGGCTTGGAAGCGAGAGAACATGTTAGTGCTGTAACTTGTAATGTGTACACAGTTTTCTTCATCACAGAATCATCAAATGGTTTGGGTTGGAAGGGACCTTCAAAGGGGATCTAGTTCCAACCCTCCCACCAGGGGGGTTGGCAGGGAACCTTCCACTAGACCATGGGGCTCAAAGCCCATCTTGATGCTCTACCACTCCCTCCTTCGCCAGCACCACAGGAAAGCAGAAAATAAGATGGAAAAAAAAGGACCTATGGTTCATGATAAAGGCAGTTTAGTAGAGAAGAAGCAAAGTCTGCGCAAGGAAACAAAGGAAAACGAAACTATATTTATTTTCTACTTTCCAACAGAAGTCAATGACATTGTAAAAACGAGGACGTGAAAAGTCTTCAGACTTGCTTGTAAGGAATCAAGAGTTGTAACATGGGGTCCTGCTTGTGCTCCCAGCTGAGAGCCACCTTTATTGCTGGCAGTAGCAGAGGGGTTTTAGGTGGTGCCAACTTCTCCTGCCCTCTTTCTGGTATACACACTCAAAAGCTAGATGAACAATGCAAGCAAATCCATTTTGGTAACAATTTGGCAACCCAGGTGGGACTCTGTGAGTTTCCAACCTAGTGAGCGTGGTGATGGGATATGACACAGCCGGTACTGGGTGCGTTCACCCCATTTTCCTTGCAAGATTCACATTCCCAGGGAAGGTACTAAATCTGGGGACAGCATCAGTCATTGAGGGGTTAAATAGGTAAGGTAAAATGGGGTTTACTGGTGAGAGAAATTCTGGGAAACTGGAAGAAAATTGATGGTACTTCAGGACTCCATCAAGCTTTGTGTAGTTTTGTGTCGGGGTGAGCGCCTGGAACTCAGGAGAGGACACCCTCCAAGTGCTGGCCCCAGGGGGGTTCATTTGATATGAGAAAGCTGACCTTCCTGTCTCATCTGTGATACAATTGGCTTTCTGGGCTGCAAGCGCACATTGACAGCTCATGTCTACTGTTTCACCCACCAGTATCCCCATGTTCTTCTCTGGGTTGCTCTCAATCCATTCATCCCCACTCTGTACAGGTGCTGTGGATTGCCCCAGCCCAGGTGCAGGAGCTTGCACTTGGCCTTGTTGAACTTCATGGGGTTCACATGGGCCTCCAGCCTGTCCAGTTCCCTGTGGAGAGCATCTCATCCCTCTAGTGAATCACCTGCACCACTCAGCTTGGTGTCATCCCTGAACTTGCAGAGGGTGCAGTGTGTGGTAGGAGTGTTTATCTGAGCACATCCCTTGCCGCAGATGGGTGCAGTAGGGAGGGAGGGAGGTGGATAGGTAGGTCAGCATTCTGTCATGGCCTTCGTGATGGTTTCTGCAGCTGCCTGTAATCATGTTGCCCTTCATCACTAAGTGATTGTGCTTGTGGGGGCCTGTTTTTAGCATAAGTCATTGCTGAAATTGTAAAGTCTTCCATCAAAACTGAAATTTCATCCATTTGATGTTCAAGTTCAGATGTTGCCTGAACCAACACAAGATGTTTCACTGATCCCACCAAAATTAACTCTTAACTCACAGTGGCCCTTCTAGATTATTAGCTTGACCCTTATCTACTTTTCATTAGCTGTGTTCTCCAAAGCTTCTGCAGGCAAACTATCTTGCCGAAAGAGATGAGAAGAGCTCCTTCATGGACTTCATGGGTCATGGCCTGAGAAAATGAAGGTTTCAGAAGTAGTAGTCTATAAACTTCTTCCCACACACCCCCTCTGTACCACCCCCACTGGGCCACAGGAGGCTCAGTGAACTGAACTACATTTAGAAGAAAAATCCTAATTAGACTGGTGGGACACCTTAATTCTGTTCCTGTTGATTTCAGAAGAAATAAAATGTGTTTCCTCTTCACCTGGGCTCTGACTGTATGGGACTCCTTCAGCTTTTGGAAGAGAAGAGAGTAAGGTGCACAAGTCAAGAGAATATGAAGAAACAAAATGATTCTCAGAGGTATTTTAATGAAAGTCTTCTCTTTTATTTGAATGGTTGTTATATTCAGATAATTACGTAGAATTGTCATAACAATGAAAATCAAATTTCCCTTCTTCCCAAGGAATCAAAAAAAATGTTGCTATGTACAGAATTTACAATTATATGCAATAGTTTATTGTTACTTTGGACTCCAACATTTGCTATCACTGGTTAAAACACCCATACTGAAGCTAGAGCAGGATGTGTCCATCCTGTACCTTTCATAATGTTCTTTAAACTGAATACTCTTCCAAGGATGAGTTACTTTCCTCACTCGAGATCTTGTTGCTGCATACACTTTTCATCATCCACAGCCTACATAATTAAATTGTATTCCTTTCTGAGCAGGTGAGAAGTTGGGGAAAACAGGCCAGATGTGCAAGTGTGTTTAGGTTTCTGTTTTCTGTTGGAGTCAGATTAAAGATGATACAAAGGTGTGAAAAAAATAATCTACTGATAACAGATGTTAGGCATCTTGGCAACTTTATTTTAAACTTTGTTTCATAAATTTTCTTTTCCTTACAGAAGCTTCGTTTGTTTTCATGGATTATTTGGCAGAAAGTTTTTATGGTTTGGTTCAAGCTGCTGAACCTCTGTAACCCTTTGTAGCTGTAGTCCATGGGCACTACAGACACCGAGTTTCTCTTTAAAAATAAGAAACCTTGAAGAACTCAGAAATAAAGCATCATTATATCTAACATCATGATCAGTCAAATGACCATAGAGAGGATTTCTAAGATCCACATGCTGCTAAATGAATTTGAACTCAATCCTGGGGTGTTACTAGTAGGACTTTACTTCTTTAACTCAGCTTCATTTTCCAGTCTGAATCTACACAGCTGCTCCACAATATGGAAAGTTGCTCTGAGCTGGTAGGATTGGAGGTTTGTAACCCAGGGTGCTGGAACACACCCATGTTGCTAATGAGTGGAAGTGAGCATGTGGTGGGTATGAGGTGTCTTCCGTAAGCGGAACTGTCAGGCTTGGTCCATGTCATGGGTAGCAGGCCCCTTCCCAGAATCCTTGGGAACAGACGTCCTTGCTCACACAGAGAGAGCTCTGAGACCGTGCTGGGGCAGGCCCTCCCTGCCAGCCCAAAGGGAGTCCTCCTAAATCAAAATTAAGATGTGATGACAGCATGAAGGCAGCCTGCTGCTGCTGGCATTGCCTCTGTTTGGCACTGAAATAGCAGCCTTCAGTCTCCTTATGCAAGTGCATAAAATGCTTAGTAGTAGACTGTGCCTTACCCCCTTTCAGTTGCCTGGACATAAGGAGAACAGTTACTGTACTCCTGCTACACAAATATGCCGCCAAGGGCAGGTGATAGGCAGCAGCAGTGTTGCACTGTGAGCAGCATTATTTAATGTGTTTTTCCTGGGATCATGATGCACCTGAGGTTCACACATTAGCAGGCTTGGCTTTTTAATTAGGGATAAGAAGCATCCATAAGCAACAAAACAAGAGGCTTGAAATCATCCTCATTTTGTATTATGCAGAATTTCTATATTCATCAGTACACAAGCGATTGCTAAACAGGTCCTCACTACGTTTACTCTTACTCGCATTTCCAAACAAGGTGGTTATTATGCAAACAGGTTAGCTTTGTGGAGGCATCTCCAGGATGAGCTTAACCCTGTCCTGTTTGGTTCCTCTTGCCTAAGTCTTATAGGTCTGTAAACATTCATGTTGTTATACGGAACTGGGGAGTTTTCGGCCATGTAGTGCGGCTGGTAGTAGTTAGCCTGGATGGCCTTCTGCGGAGGGGGGGGCGTGAAGGAGACGTAGCTGTGGAAGGAATTAACTCGATGGAGAGGTGACTGGGGGGCGAAGTTGCTGTTGAATATGAGAGTTCGTGGGTTTTGCTTGGTCTGGTGGGTGCTGCCAGCTGAGAGGCTGCTGAAGGCATCGGAAAGAGTGTTGGCGCTTCCCTCGTCACTGTAGGGGAGGCTGCGCGGAGCGGCCCAGCTCGGGCTGAACAGGAAGGGCAGGGAGCGCGGGGGGGACTTCGGGCCCCTCACCGGCTTGGACAGCACATAGAGGTGCCGGAACTCCTCATCAAACAGCTCCACAACTTGACCTGTGAACTTGGAGAGGAGGTTGCGGTGAACCTGCCCACACAACCACGTGAAGCTGGAAGAAAGAGACAAGGTGAGGGTTAGTGTTAATGCCGGCCATGAGGAGCTGGAGATCCCCACAGGGGTGATGTGAAAAGCAAATGTGTTTTACTGCTGAAGCTTCTTGTCTAAACACAGGATGAAGATGGTGTTGCAGTTGAATTTCAGGTCAGTTCACATCAGTGCTCTTTGACTTGGATCAATCTTTGTTATTGCAGCTGCCTCTAAAATCTTCAAGAAACCTTGTAAAGTTACGCAACCTCCTAAAGGGAGTGGCGATCCAGATCCACTGCAGGGCTAAATGTCAGCTACAATACCCAAGGTTTGAGTGTCTGTTCCATGGAAGGGAGTTTAGACCTGTCTTTGGAATCTCTCTTCCACACACAGTGTTTAAATTCAGGTCTTACCAGGTTTTATCTGCACACACATAAATTGTACCTTGTACCCTGCAGAATGCTCTGCCAATTGGTAACTCTTACCCATTCAAAACTGGCATCAAAAAGACTAGTGAAAAATAACCATCCTTAGTTTTCATTTTGCCATAATCTTTCTGCATTGGTCAAGAGAAACACATAAAAACCCAGCCTCCCTGTCACTCACACCCACAAAACAAACTGCCACACCTGACAAATGCTTATTTTCTTCACTACAGAGAAAATTAAATTATAACTATTTCCTACGGCCTTTCCAAAAAAAATATACTACTTTGCTATAAAGCAAGGGAGAAACACCACAATAGTTTTCATTCTGGTAGTCCAGAAACACACCCTAGGATAACCCATAGCTTTTAAATGATTTTTCTTTTATGTGCTTCCCTAATGCAGTCAGGAAACATAAATTTGTGCTTTTACAGAACCACAAGCTAGCTTGATTGTGCTGTGCAGGCTGCCATGTCTGAGCAGCAGCAGCACCAATAAAATGAGCACAGTTGAGAGAATAAAATGTAATTACTCCCTGAGCTGACCAGGGCTTGAGCTGTGCAGCAGAGGATACGGAGCAGCACTGGATTTGAACCTGAAGTTATTGTGTTGGCAAAACTCTGCCATGGTTAATCCTGCGTGACTTTATTAGCTACACTGGCTTTGCACAAGGATTGCTGAGAGCCAGATTTGGCTGTAGGTGTGTGCATTTAAAATCTTGTTCTTGTCATGTTTTGACAAAACTCCTTTGAATCTCAGTGGGACTGACAGCCTGAGCTGATGCTAAGGGAGTAAGACAGACGATTCACATATGCCTGTCCAGAGCATTCCTAAAGAGGGTTGGGTTTGGGGCATACAGTGGTTTTATGCTGTTGCTTCAGGAGCAAGGAGAGGAGTGAAGAAATCGATAGTTCAATGCCACTGGACAACCCTACAATATATACTGTTTGTTTTATGATTGGACAAGAAAACACACAGTAAGCTACTAGAATACAAGTACTTCTTATCCAGTTTGTTCAAACCATTCCAAATATGGACAAAACCTTGGGAGCCAAGGTAAAGAGCATAGGAAGCTAACTCCCTGCTGTGTGTGTAACATCTGCTGAGCCAGCTCAACATTGCCTTTATTCACTAAGCAGTGCTCTCTAAACCTTTGCATGTCCTTCATCTTACTGTTAAGGAGACAGTAAGTCAGGAGTAAATACAAAAACACACACTGTGTAGGATATCTACACTGAAGGTTACAAACTCATGAAAGGGCTAAGGTGTAAAGTGGCAGGTTTATGTGCTAGAGATACATCTAGTGTATAAAAGAAAATGTAGACAAAAATAAACATCAACTGCATTTGTAAACAGCTTTTAAAAGCCAAAAAATTCAGAGGAAAAAACTGTTCTGCCCAATATTGATAATTTACTCCCACGTGTAACTTCCCAGAGTACATGACAGACAGATACTAGTTTGTGGTTCATTGATCTTATCTGTAACCCTTGTAAACGGAAAGTTGGATCCAAAGATTCTCCCAGAACTGATGGCAAATAGGTCAGCTGCAAAGTTACAAGGTGAGACCTATGTGATTTTAGACAAATGTTTGTAGTCACAGCAATGTACATGCTGTGCACTTTGCTGAAGAACACAGCTGAACTTGACATAGAGACTTAACAGATTTTCATTGGCTTAATTCTAAGAGAAAATTAATTGTTTAGGTATTAGGCCCTGTTTACCTCCTTAGTTTACAATTCCAAGTGCTCTTCTGAGAAAGGCTCAGAGAAGTCTTTGTCACTATCTGCCCAGAAGGATCATTTTTCTACCAGGCCTCTTTGAATGAGGCCCATCAGGAAGAAGAGAAAGCAAGAAGAAGTAATGCCTAGATTGGGGCCAATGCTGTATCACAAATTCAGTCATTAATAGATGCTTCTCAGCCATCTTGCAAGGCTTTGTCCCAAAACCTATGTCCTGTTCCAGATCCTCTCATATATAATTGTCTGAATCATAATCCATCTCTCCTTTCAGTATTGGACTTGTTTTATTATAAGTGTCCCCTCTGCAATGCTGCAGCTGCAGCTCATTAGGGATGCTCTCATCCTTGTGTTTGCAGCACTGCAGCAATGTGCAGCAAAAAGAAATACTGCATCCTAACCCCACACCATAGACACTGGCAACAAAAACTGAGAATAAAACTGTAATTTAAAACACTTACTCATCCCTATACTTGTGCTGACATGTGTGTGGAAGAGCCTTTAGAAGTTTCTCAGCTCTAGTCAGCCCTGTGCAGCAGGACCACACTTATTCACACTGACCAAAGCAATGGTTTTTTAACGTGGTTTTAAAAACCACGCCAGAGCGGCAGATGCCACAGACTCAGTGGTGGTTCCTTTGCCTCTAACTAGTAGTCAGCTTCAGTCCTCTTCATTGTCTATTAGGCAAATATATTTTGTCCCCAAACACTTTGGGAAACAGTGACCCAAGGTCCCTTTTTAGAGCAGTATGTCCTGAAGGGCCTGTTCCTTGGCCTGTTCCCCCCACCATTAAAATGTCATGCAGTGCACAGTGAAATTTGCTGTTGTATTTTAAGATCTCTTGTATTAGTTTTAAGATCTCTTCCAATCTGATTTCCAATAAATGCGTTGCAGAAGAGTCTGAGTTCTGTTTTACTCTACATCATTTTTGTTTATACCTGAAGAGGTTGGTGGATAAGATTCAGGCATAACAGAAATCTTTCAGATCAATAAAGTAAGTGCTAACAAGAAGTTTCATACACTGATAGCCAGCTATAACCCATATGAATCTGCAAACTGCTGGTGCTGAGCGTGCTGAAGTTAAATAGTGTATAGATTTGTTCCTCACCAGCCTCTCTGTTTGCTGCTGGATAGGGGATTATGTACTTGAGGTCTGTAGATATTGCAACAGCAGTAGAGAAAGACAGAAGTGACTGCACAGGACTTCGAGGGTTTTTAATTTTTTTTTTCAAGATTGAAAGAGAAGCCAAAAGAAAGCTTCTTGGCTAATGATAATAGAACTTGCCCTGTCCTTCTTCCACACATCCTTCACTTCTACTCTCTATGTAAATCTGCTGTTGCATTTCTACACATCTCTGGTGAGGGATTAAAAAACACGTGAAGGAACAAGAAAACCAAAGAGTGGTCAATAAAAAAACCCTAAGTGTCCACTCATTTTTGTCTGATGGGTCATTTGGAAATGGAATGTGGACACCTGAGCTCCTGCAGCCTATCCCCACATGGTCACCTAAATTTACCTTTGTTACTATAGTTATGTACTCTTCCTGGTGGCGCAGTTTTATCAGACCAGGGGCATTTAAGCTTCCAAATCGTAAACTGGGATTAAGAAACACAATCACATCCTTTTAATTAAATAATCACCTCTTGTATTTTTGTATCTGGATTTCTAGGATACACTTAGTCATTTGTGAAGCTTATCTATGTAGCCATGATGCTTAGGAACTTAATTTATTTGATACAAGCTCAGGGTCTCCTGAAATTCCCTGACTGGAGGATCTCGGATCTTAACTAAAAACCCAGGTGGTGAGATGCTATATCCTCTACCTGAAATAATTACAGCAGCACAAAAAAAAAAAAAAAGGGGAAAAAATGAAGGTACAGCAGTCACATAGATATATACTGCCTACCTACTAATGAAACACGAGGAAAAACAGTAAGTCTCTGAAGAATTTATGTTTTAGCTTTAATCACTAAACTTGTCATATGGAGAATAAATCCTCAGATAAGCTGACTGACATATGATACATTAAGGGATCCCAAGGGAGATGGAGATGTATCCTGAGAACCCAAACAATGAGGAAAGCGTAATATTAAGCTGTACACATTTCTGGTTCTGCTCCAGGGCTGAACCAGCAAAGATGCTTACATTAGTTTCTGAACATTTGAATTAAAAACCATGCTCCATAAAGAACTAATACCAGCTTTAAAGCAAGTTAAATGGATTTTTGAAAAATGACACAGATTTGAAAACATGAGGGTTTTTTTGTTACACAAAATCTTCTTACCTGTACAAAAATTTCCATGGCACTTTTTTGTGAAGTAACATTAAAAATCATAAAAGAGTACCTAGACATGAACTGCAATAGTTTATCTCACCTGTAAGATCCAGAGAGCACATATCTCCAGTCAGAGATAAGAAATTTTTCTTTTATTTGTCCAGAAAATTTCCTGCCTGATTTGGCACAGTAAACCTCTCCAGTAACACTGCGGACTGAAATATTCTGTAAATAAAAATAAAATTGAGTGAATTACATTTTTTAACAATCAAAAATCAGAAGTGAAGGGCCCTTCCCCCCCACCTGTAGTTCTTCACTTCCCCAATGTTGGATTTCTTCATGGACTCTCCAATGTGATATTTGAAGATTTGTGTCTAGAGGAAACCTAGCCAAGGTCTCTCGCCACAGGGTTCACTTGTTTCACTGGGGACATAAACCTGCATGGAAGCTCATCCAGATGGAGCTGTGCTGTGTGACTGATACTCCAACCAAAATGAGTGCAGAATGTGCCCACAGCTGAGAGCAGTTTGTTGCCTCCACTGACATCCAGCCCCAATCTGCTCTAGCTGTGAGCTCTCTTGTTTTACACTGGCCATGGCACAACACAGCAGGGAAAAACCTCTGCTCCTCCAACCCATCTGGGCCTGCATGGACATACGTGCTGCTCTTCTGGAGCAGCTCAGACAGTTGCTGTCCTTCAGGATCAGATGTAAGTACACATGTCAGCTTGGCCCATGTGATGCTCTGCACTGTCCTTGTACCTGGGGAAACACATTTCAGACTTGCCAGGCACCTGGGCATGACTCTGCCACACACACACTTTGCAGAATCAAGATCTTAGTAAAGGAGTGGCACCAAGGGTTTGACTTGCTTGTTTTGAAAGCCTGTGTGCTGTAGCTGCATATTCACAATAAATAGTACAGGCTTGTTCTTCCTTATGAATGGGGGTTTACAAACATGCAAAAACTGTTATTAATTTAAATTTTTTATATATTTGGGACGAAATTCAGCTGTTGAAAAACAGGTGTCTGGTGCACGTGAGATGCCCTCAGCCCTCGTGCATGCCTCACAGCTGCTGTTCCAGAGGTCTGTTGCCTCTGTGGTATCACCCATCCCCATGGAGATGCCACAGATGCCCTACAGCATCTCAAGCAACCACTGAAATGATCCCTAGGAGAGGTTTTTTTAAAGCCAGTTCCCTCTGACAGAGATGAAGACAAAATAAGCTAAGAGCCAGCTAAATTTGAGGCATTATTTATCTTTAAAACAGAGATTTAACACGTTTTATCAGGCACTACCCAGTGCCACCAAGGTATTGCCATGCAAAAGAGTTTCATACACCTTCTTCCCATGGCTGCCAGACCACAGCTGCTGCAGAGCTATTAAACAGAAGCAGTTGCAATGCTTATGTTAGACAACTACTAGGAGAGTTAAGCTCTGTTTTAAGACTTCAGGGCCCTGACTAGTTTCATCTAGAGACCTGATGGAAATGCCTTACCTTCCTATAATATCCATGGGAAAATGTAGGCATCTTCAGAGAGGAATTAGGTGCACTAATACTACCTCAGGTGATCTCTTGCTCCCTTTTAATTACAAGGTGGGTTGACCCTAGCATAACCATGCTTCTAGCTCAGAGTGCCTGAAGTTAGGCAGATGAATCTGAGCCTAAGAGCTTCACAGAGCCACAGTACCTTGAAGAGATCCTCGGTAATTTGCAACTTGTCACACATCTCTGAGAAGAGATTTATACTGCCATGATCGAGCAACAGGTAGACAAACACCATGCGCTTGTTAGCTGCCTCCAGGAGGTCACAAAGGATCTCAGTGTCTGTGAACACATCCATCACGATAGCCAGCACCTTGGGGAAAAAAAGCAGAGGCATTAGCAGAGTCAATTTACATAACTTTCAGGTTGCTCATGAGGCCACTGACATGCAGTTTATTTGTTTAAAAACAAATTCCAACAAACACAAATATTCAGAGATATGTGGATATTTGCTCCAGTTTTCTCCCTAAGTGCCTGAATCAGTAAATTGATGAGACACGTTGCTTCGTTGTTTTATTGCTCACATAAAACCAGTATTACACACAACATATAACCCAAGATGACGCACGAGTTTGTAGGTGAGATTTCAGCACTAGGAAATATATTGAAATGCTAATCAGAGAATAATAAAGACATAGCTAAAATAAGAGACCGCAGCCCTTGCCAAACAACTGCCTGGCTGTCGTAAGGCACATGTGTTCAGCAAGAATCACTGGATGATGCTTTCTCTGTTGTGACTTACACCTGGAACAGTCCTGGGTTCAAATCCTCACTCCATTGGTGATGGTGGAGCAATGGATTGGATTCCAACAGCTCCATCTGTTGCTTTTTTTAAATACTGATTTATAAACTGTTTCAATTTACCGACAGATCCATGCTTCCCAAATCACAACTGGCAGAACAGTGTATAAAAGTCTCAGTACTGGGCATAAACACAGCTATTTAAATGCACAGCCTGCAGCCAGTGTGGATCAAGGGAACTGCAAATGTGACATAAAAACAGCTCCATACTCCAGTCCCTATGCTCAGTGTTGGACACAGCCCCACGAAGGTGCTGGTCTTGACTGATATCTGCTATTGGCCATGGAAAGGGTCACTCCCCAGGGCAATTCAGCCCAGCTAATACATGACTTATGTTTAGGAAGTGTCTGTTTCTCCACTGATCAGAGAGGGAAGCCTTGATAACTGTGCTCACAGGATATCATTTTCAGTCAAAACAAATTTTACAGTATCTCTGTAGATCTGTCTTACTAATTGCTGCCAACTTGCACTGAGTCTTACTCCAAAGCCCATGCCCACACCTAAAAACAAGCTTATTCCCTTTGCCACCATGAGGAAATCCTACAAGACTAAGCACATCCTGTGCAGCCAGCATGCTCTTCAGGCAAGCCAAACTACTTGTGGGGCAGTGAGGATCTCACACCCTCCTCCTGCTGCCAAAACATGGTGCTTCAGAAAGGGCCTTGCCACTGTGAGGTAAGTGGCACAATTATGTCCAATATCTCACATCCACACTTACTGTTACCACCCCTGGTCTTTTGAAACAGCACACTGCTGATCCAGCCTCACTGTAGCTCCAGACAAATCTCTCTAGTACTCCTTTTTCAACAGCTGTTCCCAATTTGTATTTCTGCACCTGACTTCCCTCTCTTACTTGCAGTACTTCTCGCTTCTTTTGCCCGAATTTCATTTTATGATTTCCACCAGTTCTACAAATGTGTTAACATTACAGTACCACTTACCAATCCTTTGCAGTCTGATATGACCCACAAACACAGTCTTTATTCTGTTGTTCAAGTTGTTAATGCATATATCAAATACTAGGCTATCCAGGATGGACTCTTACCAGATGATAAGTAATAAATACTGCCATTGGAAAACTGTGCTGAAAGAGCAGCTGACAAATTTATACTGTTAGTAAGTGTTGCTTCAGCACCCTCTTGTAATGTAAATTAGATGATAAAGAAGGTCATGCGAACCATGGATTTATTTCACATTTCCCACTTTTTCCCCTACAAATCTTCTTCTCTTGGGACAGAAAATTTTTCTGGGTTGATATTTTACCTGACGCTTATTTTATCATTCCAGAGACATTTCTTCTGTTTCTACACCTTTCTGATGCCGCCAACTTAAAATGACTGATCTATAATTCCCCTGATGTGGTAAGCACTTGTAGGCTTTGACAGAGCAGTTACCAACAGAGATACTTCTCCCCTGCCATTACGCTACATGTTATCAGGCCCAGAACGCCCTTGCAGGGGAATAACAAAGCGGAAGAAACCTGTCTCCCGCAGGCTTAGAAGTCTGTGGGACTTCTGTAGGGCAGCAGCACTACAGCCTGGTTTGGTTCCTGACCGTTCACCTGTGAAACTGCTGTTGCTGTCTCAAATTTATACAAGGGGAAAACTCCTGGATGATAACAAACACAGACTTGAAATATCAAATGTTTTTTCCAGGAAAACAAGAAAGCTGCCAGAACACACATGTCAGAGGCTTTCTGTTCCCCTCTAGTTGCTCAGCTTCTGGTATCCCAGAGCATGGGGAGCCTGGCTTGTAGCTGGCACCTCTCTGTGGTCCTTGTCATCTGTGTGTAGTCAGGGGTATCATCTGCACCTTTCCCGTGTGCCAAGTCACAATGAAGAGCCTCCACATGGAGCCCACATGACACTTTTAGTGATGCTGGTAACATACTAGGGATGAAAGATCTCTTCTGAATAATTTCCTTCCTCTGGGGATGGCTACTGGCATACCAGACACACCTGCCTTTCTCCAGCCTCCCCTTCACCCATATCTCCCATGAATCCCCTTGAACAACTCCTAATGGCTGAGAGCTCGCTTAGGTTTAATTCTTATTAAAGGTGCAGTAGTCTGAACAAAGCAAATCATCCTGCTGGGGGTGCACAAGGAGAGACAGAGCCCAGCTGCTCTTTCTACAGCACATTCAATCCACTGGGTTAATAGGAGGTTAGAAGAGGGAGTGCTTTTTTTTAAGTCACCAACATAAGAAGGTGTTGGTGTGAGTACTAAAAAAAGAAAAATAAAAGGCACTGCCTGTGTTGAACAACAGGCTCTTTACAGCCACTTTCTAGGGCAAAGCTACACTGCAACACACAAGGCTGCCTTGGATCAAACAGCATGTTTACTTGATCTTTTAAGAGCAAGAAGACAACCAAGTGCAGAGGGAACAGCAATTCTCTCCCCATACCTGAGTGGTCTTGTTGATGTACCGGCGTATGATGTCTCTAATGTTGCTGTTCTTCTCTGTTTGGAAATACACAGTGGCAGTAGATTTCTCCTTCATATAGGGCTTCTCTGCTGTAATCCATGTGTGCAGCAGAGCCGGCTCACTGCAGTCAGAAATGGTGGGGAAGTAGGTCCCTGAAGGGAGTGACCCGGCATCGTTCTGCTTTGGCACAGCTGCCCCGTCGGCAGCTGAGGACTCCTGTGCATAATAGGACTCCCTGGCATTATCCTTGATGTACTGAGCTTCCACGGAGGAGAGGAAATCCACCTCACCCTCTCTGCTTAAAGTTTCGAGGTAAGAGTCTGTCCCACCATCCAGGAAGGCGTCGGTGGCCAACCGTATGCTTTCGTTGTGGCTGAAATCCACTTTGGTTACCTTTGGGGACTGGCTCTTGATGTCCTCCAGCCTTTTCCTTATCTTGCCCATGTGTCTGGAGTGGTTGGCCATGGCTCGTTGTCGCAGCAGCCGATCTGCCGGGTAGGCACCATGCATATGTGTGGGACAGGCAGTGCAATCATCCTCGTTTGGGGACTGCATCATGGCATGAAATTGCCTTGGCTGAATGAATTAACTGTGAATAAAAATAAAGAGATCTTATTACCGCAGGCAAATTCACACTCCCTGAATTTGTCGGTACAATTCTCTTCAAAACAAACCTGAAGTTTGCTTCTCAGGTGGTGGTGTACTCCGGCAACAATCTGTTTCCAGATGGGACACAAATGCAAAGCTGATTAGATTGCTTATCTGAGAGGCACCCACCTCAGCCCCAGGGCATACGAAGGATTCGAGTCCAATTTACCACGGCCGTCCGATTCGATTGTATTTCCCTTCCCGTCGCATCCTGTGAAATATGAGTGAGGAAAGCACTCAAGCAAAAGCAGGTAGGCTCCCAAGCATCATTGCACAATCTTCAAAACAGCCTGAGGCTTCTCTATCTTCCCATAGTATTTGTTATGGAGAAAAAACAGTTCTGATGTTGAACTGGAACAGAGACAACAGCCATGTCCACGGCTTCAGAACAGCAAAAAGGGTCATGGGCTCTGGTTCTACACCTACATGCTGCCAGGCAGGCTTAAAAACAGATGTGAACTTCGTCACTGCGCCCCGTCTGTAGTATGTTGCTATTACCATATACAATTCACTCATCTATTTCTTTAAAGCTTTGTGACTACGCCATCCTATTAAAAGCAAAACACCCCTTCCCAAACATCCTGAGTATTATGTGGAGGGAGGGTTGTGAGCTGGCCTCAAAGCATCAGAAATACAAACAGTCATCACTTGATTGTGCACATTTAGGGCTGTTTGGTTGGTTTCTTTTTTTTTTCCAGGCTGCAGCTTCTGGAGTCACGTTGTCCCCGTGGCAGCTCACTGCTGTGTCATTAGCAGGTTTGGAGCAGGGTAACAGGCCAGAGCCTCGGGGGAGCCGGGCTGGCTGGTCTGACCGAGGAGAGGTGGGGTGGGAAGGCACCTGCCCGAGGTCTCCGCACATACCTGTGTGCGTGCCTGGATGCAGAGGCACGTGTGACACAGTTTTCTCTGGGTTGGGTTGGCCCTCGCCCTGCGCTCTGTGTCCACGCACCCATGTGCCACAGCTCCAGAGGGGAGCGCGGTACCGTGCGGATGTGCCAGTCTGGGCTCTTGGATGCGGGCACGTCTGAGCAGGGAGAGGGTCCTGCCGCCCCAGCCTCAGGGGTGCGCAGGGTGGCACAGGCACAGTTTTTCAGCGCAGCTTCCCAGATTCTGGATCCGTGTCTATGTCAGATGCCTTATCGCGTGAAAAAAAAAAAGTAATTACACGTAAGGATGAGACAAACAAATATATACGAAAAAAAGGGTATTAAATGGTTCGGATTTCAATCCCCGAGCCACGGAGGGCGGGACACATCCACGTGGGGCCGAGGAGAGGCGGGGCCGTCCTGAGCTCTGGGGTGATTTTGAAAACTACCCCGTCGTTCCCCCCGCCTCCAACATCCGCCCGCAGCTGCCAGACGCGGCCGAAGCTCGCTAATTATCTCTTGACCTGTTCTGCGCAATTATGCCGAAAATGATGCCACCTAATTACCCTGACACGCCAGGACTGTGCCCTGCCAACGCCGATCGGAGCCAGGGATGGTACTGCCCGCCTCGGCCAGGGTCCCTCACTGTCACCCCCGTGTCCCTCACGGTCACCCGGTGTCCCACGCTGTCACCCCGGTCCCCACATGGCCACGGTGGGGCTCCACACTGGTTGTCACCATGGGACTCGCACTGTCACCCACACTGGTTGTCACCATGGGACTCGCACTGTCACCCCAGCGAATCCCCGCTGTCACCCCGCGGTCCCACATGGTCACTCCGGTGCCCCGCACGGCCTCTACAGGATCCCCCCCGGGTGGGAGCAATGTAGGAGAAGGAAGGGGCGGGCCGGGCTGTGCCGTGTCCTCCCGCGGCCCCGGCAGGGAGCGAGGTCACCGGTGCGGGGCCGGAGCAGGGGCGAGAGCCGGCCCGGAGCACTTTCGTGCAGCCGCCTCGTTAGCGCAGTAGGTAGCGCGTCAGTCTCATAATCTGAAGGTCGTGAGTTCGATCCTCACACGGGGCAAAGGCGGGCAGCTGTTTTGCTCCGGCCGCCTTCCCACGCTTTTAGCGGCGACAGACCCGCCCGACACTGCTCGGACCCCTCGGCGTGTCGTGACCGTCGTGATTTACGAAGTTGTAGTTCCAGTTCCGTCTGTTCGGCTGGCGGGTTTATGGGAGTAACTTCCGCGTTTGTTCTACCTTTTGTCAGAGGGTTTCCAGCTACTGAGTCGTCTGCGAGCCCGTACAGGGATTTGGGGATGGGGCAGTGGGTCCTGCGGAGGACTGTGGGCACACCCGGGGGCAGCCCCGGCTGCGGGCACTGGGGCGGCCGGAGGGAAACATCCCGGTTTATGCACATTTACAGCTTTGACTGTTTTACAAACCATATGCGTGAACACATATGGCCCAAGGTGCCGGCCAAGAACTCTGGAGGTTTATTTTTTCCCTTTAAATATAGAAATAATCGCATGTAAATTCCAAGACAATCATCAGAAAAGGATAATTTTTCTTATGTACCCCCTCTGCCTCCCAGAGATGATCCTCGCCTGTTGCATTTTTCTCCTTTGAAAAGGAACAATGCCTCTTCCCCACAGGGCTGCGATGAGATTTCCATGAATCCTGGTCACTGCTAACGTGACTGTTTCTAGTTCCAGACTCAGAGGATGCTAAGGCAAGAATAACCAAGCACCTCTGTGCATTTAGGTCTTCATGTAATTTAAAGAGAATCAGGAAGACTGTTCCCAGCCCCAAGTGACAAGGATCTGCTGGTATCACACGTATCATCACAAGTCTGCCCTCTGCCCGGTGCTTCAGCCCCCACAGGGCACCATGGGCAGTCCTGCTCTAACACTGCTGCCCCAAAGAGCATCAGCAAAACCCCAGGAGAAGCAGAACAAATTAGGATCCCAGTCCTCTTATTTGTACAGGGCCAAGTCTACTCAGCACTGTGTGTAGCAATTATGAATTATTCACTTTATTTTACTTTGCCTCATTCTTTTTTACTGTAACACTATATGATGTTCTCTTCTTGGGTCAAAACCATTAACTGTCAGTACCTCTAGCAGTATGAAGAGCAATGTATTTATTGAGATCCTCTCTCCCCTTCTTTCTCATGAAATGAACCTGCTCATATGTATAACAATCACATACATCTCCAGCAGCAGAGGCTCCATACCCTCTCTGCCTTGGTTTCAGTGTTTGGCTCTCACTGGAAATTATTTTTTTCTCTAATTGCAAATTTCCCTGCTGCAACTTGTAGAATCCACTTACACATCACTGACAAAACCACATTTTAACAGTAGTTTGTCTTCAAGTCATGGCAGGCACCTGAAAAAAGTATACAAATACTGCACGGGCAATAGCCTAGTTGTAAAAACTGAGTTTATTTATTATTTAAGTAAAAAATAACAAGAAGGTTACAAACAAAACACATATTTTCTATCTAGCATTTATATAAAAAAAATCTCCAAAGGCTGTTATAATAAACAGTCTATGACCCATCCTGAATCACACTATACATATTTAGCTTTTCACTGATTAATAATTTCAAAGTACAGCTGAGGTCCAGAGCAAAGCATGTCACGGTGTCCACGTTGTAGCTGGGAAATGAGCTGGAGGGTGTCTACTTTTAGCCTGTGAGATCAGCCTTTGTCTGAGCCGCCGGACTTCTGCCATCAGCTCTCGCTCCTGGCGTGCCAGTTCTCGTCTTCTGTCTAAAGACACTGAAGTGCAAGAAACTCGGAGTTAGTATTGCAGCTAATGGTTTTCCACATACACTACAAATACCTATTGGAAAACAGGTATCTCTGGCACACAGTACCACTGTATGTGAGACAGCCCTCAGACCTGCAAAGAGCAAGTTCTTTGAAAGCAGCAACTGTTTTGCTGCCAGAAGGTCAGATGCTAATGGATGGCTACAGCATGTCCATGGATACATGTTCCCATTGCCTGCAGAGTTTTGTACATAAGGTGCATAGGATTTTAAATTGTGCTTTCACTGCCAGAGTTGCTAGGACAGCCCAGAAAAAATGATTAGACTAATTCTTGACTATAACTCCCAGTAAGATTTCGATGAAAGACTGCTCTACATCTTCTCAACATTCCCAAATCATACATAAATATGAAGCTAGGAAAAGCATAGCTAAAATGATCAGGTCAGAATGTGATTAAACTAAGCTGAGGTTTACTAGGACTACTCTCATAATGTGACACGCTTCAGACACTTCCTTTGTGTGCTGGTACCAAGGACTTTTTTTTCAGGTGTGAAATAGAACACAACAATAAACTGGTTTACTATCCACTAAACACCCACACAACTAATAATGACTCAATCACACAACGAGGTGTTCCAGTAATGCTTCTGAAACTAAACATGAATGAAAACAGAGTCCTAACTTTGAAACTTACTGTGTGGTGATTGCACAAATGCAGATAAATCATTCAGACAGATGTTTCCAGACCTCAGCACCTGCTGAACTTCTACTCCTCTCTCTGTACGTCTGGCCTTTAAATCACACGGTCTCTCTGTGGAATGGAGAGAAGGATTCTTTGTGAATTAAAACTGTGTAAGTTTCTAGTGAATTTTCCTAGCTTGAGGTGAAACAGTTTTTTTTTCAGGAAGCTCCAGCTAATGGCAAGTACAATTTGCTCAGAATTAGAAGTCAATGTTCCTACCCTATCAGTCAAGGCTATGCATCACTGCACTTCATTTTAATAAATTACAGCTCTGTAATTTCATTAATTTCTTAAAATTCCCTTTAAGAAATTACAGCTCTCTAAGAAATTACATGTGCTGTTTCTTCCTATATAATTAATCTTCTGACAAATATGCCACTAAGATCACATGGAATATGGCCACTCATACTTGCAGTTTTAAGGAAACACCCATTTTAATAATGTGCATTTGGAAATTACTCCATACCAAAAACATTAGGTAAATAAGGGCAAAGGCTGAAAATGTTTGCCCAAAGCAATACTAATCACCTAACCTTAATAGTAATCACTAATTTTTGTGAGCCTTGGAGGGGATAAGAGAAATATCTGCAAAAACACACAAATGCAGCATTTGGGAAAGATGTACTGGCCAGTTCTGAAAGCACATACATATGATTTTCTTCTGTGAACAAACACTTGGAAAAGTCACTTCTGGTATAATAGTGTATATCATCACAGGACAACCTTATTTGACAGAGGATTTCTAATGGATTGGCTTAAGTTGAGGTAAACCTGTGTCCCTACCAAAAATGCCACTTGTATAGCTGCATCTGATAGATATTGAACTGAGATTTCTTTCCAAGTCTGGCCTGATATATTGGTTTCAAGAAAGAATACTGCCAGAAAGTACTTATGTAAAGGAGTTATGCTTAAGTTTATCCCTAATACTGGACACTTAGTTTGCGTTGAGTTGTTGAATGCTTCATGCCAACATCCACACAGAATTGCATTATCTATATGCTCACCAAAATAACCATCTTCCCTTTCCAGCTTTTCAGACAATTCTAATGCATCATTAATTTTGTCATCTAAGAACTGCTTTCTGTGCTCATCTGCTGCAGCAGCTGCCTTCTGCTCTTCCTCTAGTTGAGCTTCTTTCTGTATAATGTCTTCCCACTGTGCAAGAGAGATATTAAATGTCTTCAACAGATGTGTTGCAAGGAAAAAACAACAAGTTAAACCATCTGGATTATTACAGATTACACTTCACCCTTAATTCAAAATATATGTTACTAAGATGTGTGAATGTTTTATTTTGAAAAATGTCTCAATCAAACACCTGGAGAAAAGCAGAAGTCTTGGGTCAGAGAAAAAAAAAAGAGAGGAACTTAGAGAAATAGGAATGTACTTTCCCAAATCTAAAACATTCTCACTAATTTTCTGTAGTTCTTCCAGAAACTTCCAGTCAAAACAGGAAAGGAGATTCCTAACAAAATATTTCTCTAGTATCTTTCAGCTTTATGGTCTCTACGTTATGGGCAAAAGACAGTTACCCAGTGTGCCAGGCCCACTTAGGAAAAAGAAATAATGCAAATACCTTTTTTTCTTCTGCCTCCCTCATGGCCTTCAGCAGTTCAGCTTCTCTCACCCTGTTGTCATGCAGGAGCTTGACTAGCTCCTCGTAGCACTTCTCACGGTCCTGGTCGTCGCGCCTCAGCCTCTGCAGCACCTGCAGCCTCCAGTCGGTGTCAATGCGCTTCTGCTCGGCTTTGGCTACGTTTCCTTCAGCCACCTAGTGAAACACCTTCCTTACCAGCAATCCACTTAGTCTATTCCAGTTGCACAGCCCTACCTACAGACCAGGCAAGACAAACTGAGGTGTTCTCCAGTATCACTGTTGGATGTCCCTGCTGGGAGGCTGCTCCTGCAATGCCACTCATTTACAGGTGCAGCTGACATAAGACTGATACCTGAATGCCAATACTTTCACCCACATCCATCTGCTTCCAAAAATCGAATGCTGTTTACAAAAACTCAGGCCCATATGTTTTTTTCTAGACAAAATACAAATGCAGATGACAAGCATATGGGCAGTGGGATAGCTGCAACTATTTTTCCAACTGTGCAGTTACAAGTTCTGAGGTTGCAAATCTGAACAATTCCTAATGTCAAGCTACACACATTCATTACTGTGATCTAGAAGACAGCTTCTACTGCTGAATTTCCTGCCAAGTACTACCAACTGAAAGCTCGTTTGAGGCTTACTTTTGTTTTATTATGGTTACAAACAAAACATGTTCCTTAACAGGAGGATGACTTATTCTGAAAATCAATTTTGAGACTTACGTGCCTTCTAAGTGTTGAGAAGTGAAAAAAAAATTAATATTCCTGGCAGATCCAGGGAATTTCAGTATTATGTAGATGTTTGGACACTTCAGTCATATTTTTGAAAACCTCAAAACTTCAAACATAGCATCCTAATGTATTAATATAGGTATCTAGAAATTAGATTTCTTTAGAAAATATTTCTGTATTAACTTGAACTAGTTAATTGCAATCATAATACTATTAACTAGTACTACTTGTACTAGATAACATACTGGCTACCCCAAATACATGTTAAGATCCAGTCATCTTACTGTCTGAGCTTTCTGGTTTTCTTCTCTATCTATTTCCATCAATCTCTGAACACAGTGATCTTCCAGATCCACCTTTCTTTGATGGGCATCCACCTTTTCTTTCATTTCCTTCGTAACTGCCTCTTGATCTTTGATTAGATGCTGCCAAACACAGAAACAAAAATTACTGTTGCTAAGCTACTAGCTCACATTTGTAATTCTGCCTCTTTAACATTTATTAAAATTTCATTAAACTAGTATATGAATATATCCACACATCTCATCCCACTACATATCATAACTGTCCAAGAAAATGATAGTTCCTGCTGTTTTATTAACTTGGAATTACACTAACACTAGAGTCATGACAGTGGTCTCTCAGGTTGATATGGATGTAACTCCAGTCATTGTATTACAGTGGAGCATAAAACCAGAATTCCAACTTAAATGAATTAGATTAATCATGAAAATATTCTCTACTTTTATGGCAAATTTTAGCCAAAACCTCAAAATGTTTCACAAATAATAATTGTGTTTCATGGTACTGGGACTTATAATAAACACATCTGCAGCTTGAATGCAGAGATGATTTGCCAAAGTAGTACAAACCAGCAGCAGATCTAGAAATAGCATTTTAACTCTCACCATCTTTCTTCACGTTCACCAGGGCAAATCTACACAATTTTCCGGAGAAGAAATAACCTCTTCCTAGGCCTGTGGGAATCTATTGAGCAGCTGAGGCAAAGTAAAGCTACACAACCTTCTAAACTGGAATAAGCCCCTCACTGATGGCAGCAAAACAGTTCAGGGCATGGCAGGGAAAGCCTGTCTGCATAGATTCTTGTGGGCAGATATATATCCTCAGTTAGTTAAATATCTGCTACCTTTCTAGACTAAAGAGGATGATCATTGTAGAATTAGTTCCCCTAAAGAGCTGACTTTACATGTACTGGAATACAAATGAGCTTAGCCTGGTTTGTGTTATGTAGCCACAATGCAACTGGCTGTGTATTTAATAAATAGATGCTAACAGAAATTTACCCCAGTTATGCTCGGCATGTCTTATAAAAAGTATATGGCCAAAATCTTTAAAAAACCACATACAAGCAGACACATGTTTCAAAATAAGGGTTAGATAGGTGAGTGTCCACTTCATTCCATTGGATCTACACATGTGCAGGATGGGCACATGTAGCTGTGATTTCTAAACATTTAACTTACTATTTCTAACCAAAACAAACATTTCTAAAGCCTTCCATTGGCATCCTTCCTTTTCAGTAATTTATAATAATTATTTATAATAATTAACTCATATTTAACTTTAAACAGTATTACTGATTAAAGCCCTTTATTATTTACTAGCGATCTCTGAATTATAAGTCAGTCATTTCAGAAAGGAACTGCACATTCCCAACAAGCCATCCTTTCCTTTTTGCTTAATGATGTTGTTGGCAACTAGACAGTTTTTCATCAACTACCTCAATCTGCTATACTGTTCTCTCCAGAAAATGTAGATATATCTGGATATCACAGATGAAAAGGTGGGAGTTTCTGGGATGAGGAACATTGTTATAGACTTATTTCTTATTTACCTGTTCCTTACTTCCCTCAAGCAGCTGAGCACACAGCTAAATCCTGCAGCAACCAAATGATATCTCTGCACAGGGTAAGAATAAAACAGGGAGGATACGAGTATTTTCACCCAAAAAAAGAGATAATAGTGAGTTCTGCTAACGCTTTTATCAACAGAGGGTTTATTCTAAAATAAAAGTATGAAAGAAGAAAAGGAAAAAAAAAGGTCTCCTTTTTCCTGACAAAGTCTGGTTGAATGAACATAATTGAATCCAAGAACTTTAAAGGAAGAACCATTAAACATGTGTATAGCTCCCTAACAATTACCTGCTCAAAAAGCTGTCTTTGTGATTCAAGTTCCATCCGTCGTATTTCTACGTCCTGAACAGCAGCAGCTGTTTCCTGCTCTCTCATGGATGCCTTGAGAAGAGAAACACATGAAAATATAGTAAAGAAATTCTTCTCCCTTAAAAAAAAAAATTGTCAAGAATGTGCAAACCCCCAAGCTACACCCTCTCCTAAGTTCTAGTTAACCTTCTACCTTCATACCATGAACAGAAAATATTGCACATCAAAAGCTCAGGGCAAGGTGGAGAAGGGGCATAGAAAGAGTTTTGCATGCAGCCAAGCTTGTTAGGGAAATGTCAGGCTTGAACCAGTGCTGATAACCTGCCAGATGCAGCTCTGAGTCGAATAAGGAGTCTCTGAACCCAGAAGGCTGGGGAGGACAGCAGACAGGTGGGCAAGTGGCCACTTGGCAGAACCTGTGCTGAGCTGGAGCTAACGAGTCTTACAGCACCCTGACTGAGGGAACAAGCACGCACTGTTCACTGTGCTCTGCAGAGTGTGGTGCTGAGACACAGGGAACAGCCCTGCAAAGGCTCAATTTGTGCCCACGAGGTTCAAAAGCTTCCATTCTCAGCATTGCATGCCACGGTCCCTGAGCTGGTAACATGGAAACAGAGCCAGGCCTGGCCAGAGGCCACTGCGGAGCCTCCCAATCAATGGCAGAGTTAATTTGCAATCTGGACATACAGCCCACAGACAGCTGAGAATTCACCAGCCATTTAAGGAACTCGTTACATTTTTCAAAACTGCCAATAATCAGACGAATCTGACTTTTCTGAGGAATTTTCCCAGTTAAAGCAAGCCAGTAGAACATACTAAGTGCCAAAAACCCCCTGTAAAATTATGCATTTACCACTTAAAGCAGTCCATCTCTTGCTAAATACACCTCTGGCCTCACAAATCACAGTACATCAACTACAATTTTAGTTATGCATTTTTTCCTTATTTATTTTCACTATTAAACCTTCTAGAAAAGAACTGCTTTAGCAATGCTCAACCTTTCTTGCAATTTCATCATCAAGACGTTTCAGTTCCATTTGAAGCTGATCTTGCTGGTAGTTCAGAAAACGCCTTCTTGAAGCATCTAGAAGTTGTAGTTCCTTTACTTTCAGATCTCTTTTAATAGCAGCGAGTCTTCAAAGCCAAAAGAAACAGAAACAAGGGAACTTGTATACATAAAAGGTCAGTACCAAAGAGCACAAACTTACAGTGCAGTTAGCCATTAGTTACTGTGAACTCATCTCTAACTTATAAAGTTTAGGACAGTTGCTTTCAGTAACTTTTCTGGTTTTCATTTATGAGACAAAACTAAATTCACAGACACACAAACATTGTTTAATGGCAATGTCCCCAGTTAAGCTTTCAAGTCCTGGGACCTGTTTCTGTTCCACTTTAATAAGCACTAGTTTAGTATTGCAACAATCCAAAACTGGAAACTGTTCCTTAGAATAACTTCACTGTCCTGGTACCTCTTGCTGCACAAAAATAGTCCTAAGTTTATTTGGTAAATATCAAACTCTTTCAAGGAACAAAACCATAAACTGAAGAATATTTTGCAAATAAATTTTGCAAAAAAAAGCTCACTGCTTTTTTTAAAAAAAACCTCTGTGGTTACAGAGGTTTAAGAGATGTGCTCCCAAAAGTGATGATTAAGGACAGGGTTTAGCAGTGGACTTGACAGCCCTGGGTTAATGGTGGGACTCAATAATCTTAATGGTAATTTCCAACCTAACTGATTCTACAATTACTATTAGTTGATTTAAGAAACTATGGAGATGTTGACATTCTCTTAAACCTTAACAACTGCAAAAACATACAAACTAACAGTTCAGCTTCATTACTGTCACAACTGTTTGCTCATCAACTGATACATAAAACTGTTTGCTCATCAACTGATACATAAAACAGTCTTTTTTCTAGATCCACTAGAAATACAAGACTGGATACAGTCACTGATACTATAGCAACTCTCATATTTGCAGTGTGGGTTAGTGCAAGTCTGAAGTCTCAGTGTGCAAACACACAGTAATTGACTGCTTAAAAGTACTCCCAATCCAAAGAGACCAGACAAAAGGCTGGGAGCCAAGAAAAAAATATGAAGTGACTTGACCTCTAATCTGCTGTATTCCCTCAGGCAAGGCAGTAACACAACCCAGATCACTTAATTTTCACACCAAAATATGACCTGCCAGACCACAGTTATCCCACATTACAATTTATACAAATTAGTGGTTATTTCTCCTTTACTTGTGGTTAAAAATGTAATAGCAGGATGCAATAGCCAGACCCCTAACGCTTCTTATATTACAATACCTCTGCCTCTGTTCTGCCAACTTCTCTTCTTCTTCCAGCAGCATTTTCCGCCTCTGTTCTTCAGCTTCTCGAAGTAATTTCTGCTTTTGATACCAGGCTTCATCTTCTGCTTTCTGTTCCTCTGCTTTGGCTTCTGATTCATGTGCTAATTGTCTAAATGGAAGGAGGTCATATGTTAATAAGTCAAGCCAATTATCAAGAAATTACTTGATTACTTAGAAATTAATGACTGTATTAGCAAAGAACTGGTGAAATGCTGAGACAACATGACAGAATATGGCATCCCTTTTGTACTGATAAAGTACATGAGGAAGAGTTACAATACTGACTGTTAGAGACAAACAGGGCATGGCAGATGAGTGCAGGTATTTTCTTCTTCACGTTCTTAACAAAAACCAGTTTCTAAAGGTGCCTTGGCATCATGGTACCCACTGATTTCAACAGCAAGCTAAGAACTCCCGGCCCTTCAAAAGCTGGACCCCACAAAGTCAACAAAGGTTTAGGTTCTGACTATGAGATTCCAAGTTGGTCACCGGTGGCCCAATATTTTTTGCGAATTAGCAAACATTTTTTGTTTAAGATAAAACTGATGATTTGACTTCAAAATGTGTCAAACCAAATAATACTGAACCTTTAGCAACTACTTAAAGTCATCTTCCTGAATCTTCTTTCTTGTCTCTCTTCTCAAGCATATGCATTACAAAAGACAAAGGCAATTGTGTCCACCTGTCCCTCCCAGTCTGAGACTGTCGTCAACCTTCCCAGTAATACCTCTCTTTTAAGTATTCCATTTCATCCTGTCTGATCCGCTCCCGTTCCTGAGCTTGATAATCCACAATGAACTTGGGATATTTATTAAATATAGGATACTGTCCTTTAGTAAGTGGTATAAAGTCCTCAAGCATACGCTGTGGATGGATGTCTAGTGGTGTAGCCTCCATAAGGCGATAGGCTTCCTTAATCACAGCTGTGATCTCCAGGTTGTTACGATGATGAAAGAAATACTGTAAGAGACATGCTTCCATTTACATTCTACAAAAGATTATGCACTTTTATGTATTTTTACATAAATATATATTTATTTTTATTACACCTCTTTGGGAATAATTAGGTAAGTTAGCAAGATCTATATTTCAACAGTTAATCTACAAAGGGTTTATTTAGTTATCCCTACCAATTCATAAAATATTACCAGTTCAAATGACTTGAACCAAACCTCTTTGAGTTGTGAAAATATGCTCTGGTTCTTTTCCTTCTCTTCAAATGGCTGTTGTGTAAGGGATCTGGAAAGTTAAGTGTCAATTTAGAGTGTTCCACTGCCCAAACAGACACTCCCACCACTGGATGAACCTCCCTTGACTTTTGGTGTTCAACCATGAAGATTGGAAGTTTCTCTTCTTGCAGGCCTATTCTTCCCATCAAAGACCTTATTTACCAAGAAAATATCTAAATTGGTCATTACTAAACACAGCAATAATGTTATCTCTTCAATGTCAGTCAAATTGACTCTAAAAGCACATTTTAGAGGTGGAACCCTTTATTTGCCTACAGAAATGTTTTCATAAGAAAAAAACTCCTTCCCCCATGTAAGGCTAAACATAAGGAAACATTTTCATTTAGCTTCAGAGAACATTCAATAATACTGCCTAATTTTGCAAATCTGAAAACAGGATTACGAAGCAACATAACAGAACGATTGTGTATTGTCTCCAGAGGCAGAAGTCCACATTAGATCCCCCAAAAAGAGGCAGAATTATTTTGTGGTTGATGAACTATTGAAATTTACAAAATGGCTTTTAGTGGCATTAGAAAGCTTATGAAAGCTTTTAAAGTTCTCCTTGCATGAAATGCAGGAAATTGCTCAATGTTTTACTCATTTATTGTATATTTGTCAAGTACCAGATAACTTTGTTCAGAAACATGTATTAATATATTAATGTGGAAATGAAACATCTCCTTCTAACCTCTCTAACAACAGATACAATGTTTTATACATCCCTTGCACATGACTGACTTGAATATAAAGAAGTTTACCTCAAAATCCACTGCTTGATTACACTGAAGCAAAGGAGCTCTGGAACATATAATATAGGCAACAACAATCATTAGAAAGTATGAAGGATGGTTGGAGAAGATATTGTCAAAGACTTTCAGCCATTCTTCTCTTGTTAGAACCTCTGATAACAGTGTTTCTAGGAGAGGCCAAGCATAAACCTAAATTATTCAGGAAAAAAGATAAAATAATCCATTAGTACAATTTTACCATCCCTTTAAAAGATATAATATGATTTTTCTTGCCTTATACCAAGAATCTATTGATTTTTGAAAGAAACAGGAAATAAACCAGACCATTTGAAGACAAGTTTCATCACCAACTATAAATATTCAGAGTAAATATGGGGTGATTACAAATATGTTTCTTATTTCACAGGATGTCTAAATGTTCTGTTTAAATTTGTGAAGCTAAAATCATCTCTAATGATAAACAGGAATTACAAAATCAATTCATCACACTTATGTTCACTTAAAAAAAAAGGTACATTTATAATTTTATGAGTAGATTTTCAAGCAATGTGGACTTGAAAGCAAAGAACTTCTAAGAACTACAGTAGCATGTGCATGATATTTATGATCACAGACAAGAAAGAACAGCAGGAAACCAATGATATATTCTTTACACTCCCATATCATTCACTGTTATTTAATGAAAACTTCCCCAAAATAGAACTACATCAAAATAAGAAACTAGTGCCCTAGTATTCACTGCAGTACATTTTTGTATACAAAAGTTGGCTAGAATATTACCTGTGAAGTCACATTGTATTTTATTAAATGCTGGAGTAGTTCTTTGTCATGATGTGCCAAAACATTTTCCATCATACTAAGGACATTAACTGGAGGATTGGGAAAGTATTCAAACCAGTGCTGGCAAAAATTAACTGAAAAGAGAATAAAAAGCCCAACACAATCCGCTGTAATCCAGAGTGACGGACTCATGACAACCTTCAAGTTTGTTTACAACAGCCATGAATTTAAGAGGTAGTTTCAGGCAGCAAAGGCTGCTTAAGATACTCCCATCTCTTCTCTTTCCTAGCATCTATTCCTAAACCATTCCCACAGTACACTGCTCCTCCAGCTGCACTGGCATGAGTTTTTGTGTCAGCACACTGTGAATCAGATTGAAGAACTAGTAAGGCTCAAATATGAAATGAAAAAACTCTGTGTGCAGTGGGACTGAGGCATCAGGGGCAAATGGCAATACTTAAAACAATATTTCTGTCTCATGAAACTACAGCCTGGATCAAGTAATTTTTAACGTACTAAGAATAATTTCTGTAAACTTGGATACTTGTCCACTAACAGCATGTGTTTGCAAAGTGGGTACGTATGCTTGGCAGCACGTATCTTCTGCAGACTTAGCAGCAGCTGCAACAATTAATTTAAGTGTAAAGCACTTTAATTTAGAATGTTTCTTCAGAAGACAGCCACAGCTAGTGTTCAGACAAACGTCTAGTTTTGAGTTGCCACATGCTTAGGACAACTAAACACAATAAAACCTTGAAAGAGATCATTCCCTTTTGACTGGCAGCAGGTGAGGGGGTAGGTGGGTGTGACTACTTTTCCCACCTCTAAGAGACCTAATTATTATGATATAATTATGCTAGATACACTTGGTTTTGCTGATTAGACTTTACAAATACTATTAAAACTGGTAAGTTTTTGCTAGATACACTGCAAAAGGAAGTCTAATATTTGAGGTTTTTGTTTTAGGCACACAGTTGCTACATATTAATTAGAAGAGAGCCTGATGACCTCTTAGGAAATACCTCATTCATTTCAGCAGGAAATGCTCTTTTGCATTGGAAAGCTTAACCACGTTGCAGCATATTTGAGTTTTTAAAATCATTGCTTACCTACTACTGTTGCAACAACTTCAAAGCAGATCAGCGGGTTGTTCTGGAATAATTTTACAAATGGGAATGCCAGCAAAGGAATATAAGGTGTCTCAGCAAAGATAGCAGACCAGTGAGCTAGAGCTGATAAGGTCCTGTGCACAAGGGCAAACAGGGTGTAGAAAAATCATTATAAAACCAGACAAAAATATAATATGTATTTTAGAACCACAACATAGAAAGATTGTGAACTTCAAGACAGATGCAGGATTGTATGAGTTATCAAAACAAAATTACATATGGGCACTACTATTTCATTTTAGAATTTTCCTTACAGCTGATTCCAGCTCAGTGGATACATTTCAGATCACTATATGAAAATAAAAATCTATAATATTTAAATAAATACAAATATATATTTTACCTCTGTAGAACTCTCAGCAGTTTTCTGCTTTTGATGGGGTACTTATTGTGAATATTTACAAAGGCACTGTGGGTTCCCTTATCTATTAAGCTACTGAATGCCAGGTGGTTTTCAGGAAGTTGTAATAAGGAACGCCAAACAAACATCCTGCAATTAAAATGCAGCCTTAGTCAAGCAACTTCTCTTTCATAGGCCAGTAAATACAAGCAATTTTATTTTGTGCAAGCATGACCTTGCACACAAAAAAAATACCTGTACTTTGCTGGATATTCTCCAAATCCTTTCAATAAGGCCCGCAGACGCTTCTTGTTTAATCCACCCGGCAATTCATTCTACAAAATAGGGGATCAACAATAAATGTAATGATTTGCTCTCTTTTGCACTCTGATTGATGATAGTAGTGAAATATTGAAGTTCCTGACATAATATTTTAAAAAAATAAAATGTCTATTGCTATTTGTTACACAGTCCTAGGTATTTCAACAACAAAGAAAAGATAATTCAAAACATCATTTATTGTCTCGTGAACTCAAGGAACAGCTGCCATTGATTTCAGTGAGAAGCAGATCAGACCCTAACTGACTAAACCATGTACATTTAAATGATGGATATAGCAAATCATAAAGAACACTGACATAAAGAATAGATCATATGGTGACATGTTGCAGGAGGAGATATATACACACAGATATGTGTATGTATGTATGTGTGTACATAGGAGACACAAGATAAAGACAGAGAAACAAAACAGCACAGTGATGACAGAAGGAAAATAAATTTAACAGTAATTCATCTTCTAAATAATAAATAAAAATGAAATTATTTTAGGCAGACATTTTAAAGGTGCCAGTTTGCTAGCAGGGAAGCAGATCAGATCTAGCAAATATCCAAATGTGTCACAAGTTGCTTGAACAACCTCAGAGGTACCACAAGATGACTGGAGGCATCTCTGGCTGTGTCACATACTATAGGAGTATAGGAGGGCTAAAGAGAGAGAGAAAATGGTACTAAAATTTCCTTAATCCTTTCTCTGCTCAAACATCCAAGTGCATCAGTGCCTGAACTTATTCTTTAAAATAAATGGCAATGAAATTTAAATGCTGCAGATGGGAGAACAAAATATTTGCAACTTCTTCCTACCTCTTTATTTTCAAGGGATGCGTTTCCTTGCAGTTTTAGCAATCTGGTTTGAATTTTGCTTCCTCTAGACTTCCAAGACGCCTCTGACCTTCCTGGAGTTACTTTCATTATCAGTTTATTTGTCTCTGATGTGGACTTGGACCCATCTTGTACAACTTTGAACATGGATGGTGGAGGCTAATATTAAGTGCAAATACCTTGGTTAAAATCTTGTAAGACAGATTACATAACACTATAATTTGTTGTTTATTTTACATGCCACATTTCTGAGTTTGATGGCCATAGGAAGAAGAATAGAAACACATTTCTACCGTAGATATATATGGATTGTATACTTCTGAAAAAGAATGTCAGTGAATAAAAACTGCTTTAACTATAAGAAGGTTTATATAACTTCCAAAGCAACTCAATCATGTTATTTCCTTGCTTAGCAAACACTAAAATATAATTGTAATAGTATAGATGTGTATCATGTACTGTTAAGGTTATTACTTTAGTGTGTTTCTCAGTGTCATTAAAATACTTTGCATTTCTATAGCACCAGTTAAAAAGAATACAGAAGACCTTTACAAACTTTAATTAGTCTTCAGTGTCAGGCAGGCATTAATTAATTCAACGCTGGAGATTGGGAAAGCAAGTAACAAAGTGGATCTCCCAGTTCATGTCAAACCGTCAGCAAAAGTGCAAATGGAATGCGTGTGACATCTTTACACATCCTTCCTCAGCTCCAACTCCATCATTACCCAGAGCTGGTTACTGTTTACTTCAAAGACATGGTGATTAAAGATATGTGGAATTCTGGATTTAGAAACCTAACTCCCATTAATAAATTACTTTAATGAAATAAGAACTGGTATTTAGAATGTTTCTTATTTAGGAAAGATTAGGGGTATGGTTGTGCCATAAATCATGGATGCTGGTATCCAATAACACAGTAAGAAGAACAAAATCACCAGTAATAAAAATACCATTCATGCCCATACTTTAAGAGAGCATTACTTGCTAAACATTTCCTATTGGAAATGGAACAGAAGCAGCACAATTATGCTGCTTCCATCTCCTCCCAAACATCACTCCGCAAAGAACTGATGCATGCAAATTGTTGTAGAAAGAAATACCATCTCCCCCTTGTTCCAACACCAGAAACACAGTGATTTATATACCTTAAAACCATCAAATTACCTGGCAGACTGGAGGAACTATGAAGGAAACTCTACAAACCACTTTTTCTAAACTTGTATTGTTAAATATGGCACTCCAACATGTATCTGCAAACTACTGCTGGTACAAAAGATATGAAGACAAATATTAACTTCAAGGGGATTTATGCTGTTTTAAGAAATGTAAAACACTCTACCTTATTTCCTTCTTGAGTCAAAGCTTGGACACTGTATAAGTTAAGGCTTCCATTTTCCATTACTGATGCAATATACCGTCCATTGGGACTAATTGCTGCTGTACTAATTCCTTCTTCAGGACTCCCAATATCAAAAAGGAGTTTGCATGTTTCTATATTGATAAACCTCATAATATTATCTTGACTTAACACTCCAAGGACCTGTAAGTTAAAAGGATTCCTCAATTAATATTGTCAGTGTAAATCAAAGTGGAATACTCCATCCAGGGGCCCCTGGTGGTCTAGTGGTTAGGGTGCAGGACTCTCACCGCTGCGACCCGGGTTCGATTCCCAGCCCCCCGGGCAGATGGAGCTCATCAGCCCTGTGAGGCAATCCATCTAAGAGAAGGTCACTCTAAACAAACCTACGTCCTGAGACCCTCACTGCCACTGTCCAAGCTTGCTCGGCCCCGGCAGATGAACCTCAGGATTAAAGGGTGGGCTCAGTTCAGCGCACGCTGTGTCTCACCTAAAAAAATCCACTGCGCAGGCTCGAAGGGTTAATGACCTTTCCCAAATCTTCGCTCGCGAAGACTGGCCATACAAAAATACTCCATCCAGCAATGAGATTCCATTAAGTTAAAAGAGCAATTGAGCAAAGATTGAGCACAGTCACTTTCCTTTTGTTTGATGCAGGCCCATATCCCCAGTGTCCCCCCCCAAAGCCCTCAAGGTATAGGTCTGGAATCAACTAAGCCAATATTCCTGTCTTAAGCTTTGTAAAAAAACTGACCTGATTGGAGCCCCCATCAAAACTGTCAGGGAGAAATTCCAGGTGACGGACAGCTCGCACTTTCTCAGGCATCTGGATTATTTTTATCAACCGCTTTGATTCCAAACACCATAAGTGAAGATGATTTGATTTTCCACCAGCTACAAAGGTCCGGCCATCTCTGGATCACAGATGAGGTAAAGTTTCCATCAGCATACTATAATTTAAGTTAGTATTAGCTAAAGAGAGAGATGGTACATTTTGTTCTAAGCCCTCAAGTCACTTTTGAATCTGCCATTATTTTGTCATATTCTCCCAAAAGACCTACTAAACACCTACTAAACAATAACATTTGCTAAGGTAAAGGATAGCTTAAACCTTATTTTAATGGTCATTAAAAATCAACTTTATTTGTTTCAACTGCTATTGGACTATAATAAACACTGATATTGATCATTGCTGAAAGTACCAGTTACAGCAGACTTCAAAAGCTTATCTTATTATATAGCTCAATACTTCCACAAATTATTATAAATAAAGGAGAACCTGTTTAAAACTACAATTTTTGCAGTCTGCTTTAGAATGTTTAAAATAGCAATTTACCTGGTAACTGCAAACACCTTATAAAGTAATACAGAACCTTCTACAGGAGATGGCAACTGGTATTTACAGTGAAGAGTATCAAATTCCCATGCAAAAACAGAATTATCTTTGAAACAGCTGAGAATGGTGTTACTCAATGGAAGAAAAAAAACCTGGAAGAATATGGAAAAGAAAAAAAAATGGAATGTTGTCAAAGAAGTACACTCTAAACTGAACCAAAGTTCATGGCAAAATAAAACATGGCAGGAAATCATGACTGTGTGGCTGTTGCTGTAACTGTGCAAGGCTTGGATCCCACAGGCAGCTGGCCCTGTCCCCTGGGACAGCCTAGAGATGGGTGGGCCTGCTCTCCCTTGCATTGGTTCACAACTTGTCATATCCTTTGCTAAGCCAGTTCAACTCGCCAAAATGACACAAGTTTTATCTGTGTTATTTTTATGACTGTTAAAACTGTGTTGTGGAGGCTTCTGGTGGGTGCTACAGAGAACGCAATATAAGTAGTGGGAACATAAACGCAGGAGCAGGAGGGGATGGGAGACATGAGCCAGAACTGGTCAGTGAACAACTGCTTCCTGCATCTTCTACAAACTAAAAAGCATTCAAACAGTACCAAGAGCCTGCAAATGCACTCTCTGAAGCATTCAGCTCTAGATTTAAACTCCTTAGTTTTGCACACAACTATTTAAAATATTGTAGAATGTTTAGCAATGTATTCTCCAACTATGAAATGCAGATTTTACTGTGAGGATGAATAAAGATAGAACAAAACAGTCTGTAAATATTTTTGCAACTATTTTGAACATGTTTATTGTTTATATGTAACCTGTTTCCAAAAGAAAAAAAATTGGATTATTTACATTTTTGGATGTCATCAAATACATTCTTACTTAATGATAAATTATTGGTTTAGATCAGAGGTTCTATTTTGGCAGCAGCTCTTGCAGCTTCAGAAAATTCCCAGTATCTATAATCTTGAACGTGAAACTGAAAATGTCTTCTGATATTTGAACATTGAGGGACTACCTGAAGTACTCACTGGCTGAGATTAATAGTCAGTGCTACAAAATTTAGAATTTTGGACTGAATGGTCTCTTAGGGCCTTGAAAATCTGTAAATCTGGATAAGTGGGATGGGATTCATCTTAGTGACTGGAAGTTGGATGTTCAAGCCAAATTAATCACTTGACAGTGAGCAAAAATTACCTGTAGGGAAAGAGCTGCCTCACCTACCACAGTCACTTATCTTCAGACAGACTGAGCTGTCTGTCCTCCTTCAGGGACCCTGAAGAAGACCAGACAATGAAATGAGAGAAGATGTCTATCATGGAGATGGATGAAGTTTAAATTTTGGCAAACTGGACTACTGAACAGCTCCTAATTTTCTGCTTTCTCGTAGAAAAATACGCCAGGATGGTCACAAGCAGCTGCTGAATAAGCAGTGATGCTTTGGAAATGGTCACTAGAGATGTGTTGTCTTCCTTCTCCTTTGTTTCACCTGCTGTCCATACACTGTGCAGCTCGGTCTCTCTTTTTAAATTAGCTTTGCCCCACACCAACTTAACAGAAGGCATATGATAGAGTGCAGCTGGGCTTAAGTAAAGAGGCACCAAAAAGCACATGAGATTGATGACTCTACTCCACAGGCTCAGACAGTGAGCAAGAATCCAGCTTTAGACACTGAGTGTCAGGGCTGCAGTCTAATAATAAATCTAATCTTCAATAAAGCACTTACTTATCTGTATGTCTTAAATCATGGCATGGGAATAAGTATCATTATTCTAAAGACAGGAAAATGAAATCCAGACCATTTGCATAATGTCCTATCAGAAATGGCAGCACCAAAAAAAAAAAAAAAAAGCAGGCTCTTGATTCCCAAATACAATTTATTAATTCAACCCTTGTTTGGCTTTAACAGTTGTTTCCATACTGTAACATCCCGATCCTACCAAATTCCAAGAGCCATTTATCCATAAGAAATCCCTACACATGGCTTACACAAAGAAAGATACTGAGCAGTAGAAAGATCTTGTCCACTAAAGAAATGCAGCCATCTTTGGAGGGGAGATATTATAACTTTTAGCAACATGTGCTACACACCAGTTTCAATATAACAAACAAACAAAGATGTATGGATCATTTTTTATGGTAATTGCTAGGTGACTGTTTTGAGCTGTCAGAACTTCTGCCTGACCTAGAACAGAGTGAAGGCACTCAAATGAATAGCCTTGTTCTCTGCAAAATCAGCATGGCTTTTTAGTGACCAGCCTGACGAGAAGTTTGGTTTGAAGTGGTGTTTGTCAGAGTATTCACTGCAGGGCAGCACGTGTGCAAGCCATGCCCAGGCTCTGCGTCAGGGCTTTCCGTAGTACTTATGCCACAGTGTGACATTTGGTGGCGCAGGCAGACCTGTTTAAAACAATGTAACTCTAAGGAAGACCTATTTAAACCACTCCCTGACATAAACATGTCATCCTTGTCATCCCATGCTGTCCCAGTATAAGTGTCTGTGCAGCAAACAGAAACAAAGAAACCACTGGGCTGAAAAGCAGCAATTTCTTTTTGCTGAGTTCCTTTTCAGCCCTGTTTATTCCTACATTCAGTTCTTAGCGTGCAGACAGAATAGCAGCTTTGGAATAAGCAGCTGAATGGGGCAGGTGGTGGTGACTGTTGGACCATTATGACACCAAAACTGTTTTTAACAACACCCTTAAATCCCACTATCATTCAGGTTGGAATCAATCTATGGAGGTCCTCTGAGCCCACCACAGGTCAAAGCAAGGTCAATCTAAACCATGGCTCCAACTTCCAGGTTAAAGTGGATAGTCAAGGTCATATCCAAGCAAGTTTTGAGTATCTCTAAAGATGGAGGTTCCTTAAAAGTTCCCAGCAGATCTCTGCAACTATTGAGTCAGTATTTCAGTGGTCTGGGTGATGTGTTAGGATGACAGTTAAGATGATATGCCCAAAGAAGATAGAAAAGATTCAGCCGTATTTGAAATAATATTTACAAATGTGATTTTACTATGTGGTGTTACACCTACTGAAGTGTGCTGGTTCACCTTTTAGCAACTGCTCTTTACTCACCTTCTGTATACCCACAGACTGATGAACATTCAGCTTTCTTATTCTTTGAAAGGTGTCCAAGTCCCACAGTTGTGCTGTATCAGTGGAAGTAGTGATAGCATACCTGCCTGAGCCATGCACAGAGATGGAAGACACTGATGAATCATGGCCTCTCATCCAACTAACTAACTCCTTGGTTTCTGCAGAAGTTGTTGAAAAAAAAATGGAAAGGATATGAAAGTAATTCAAAGTGAAATAACTACTACCTTAGTTGTATTGCCAACACTATGCAGTGGAATAGACTTAGAAACATTACTAGTATATAACCATTTACCATCACAGCCCGATAAACAAGAAATAAAGGTATCAGTCTTCACATAGCTATTACACCTTAGAGAGGCATAATCTTCTCCACATCTCCAACTAACAGATTTTATAAATTATGCTCAGTTATACACAGAAAGCCAACTTGCACAGACTTGTTTAATTTAGCCTAAAAATCAATCTTCAAAAGCCATGAACAATGTGATCAGGTAAGTTCAGCATGCCTCAGAGAATATCTGATGTGAACACCCACAGTAATCTCTAGAAGCTGAGACTGAATGTTCTAGTCAGAATTCTCCACTTGTTTTTACTTGTGGATGGAGTCTGTGAATGATTATGCAGCTATTTACAGGTGCAAGGAAGAAAGGTTTAATGGCAACTGGCTATGAGTACAGAAAGGTACAGTCAGAAAACAACACTTCATGAATTCCTTTAGGATCCAAAACATTTTTATACTGTGCACTGCATACTAAGGAAGCGGCTCCTCTGACTACATTGTCTCTCAGTTGTGACTGCATGACCACTAATCTTTCCTCAGCAACCAAACTGCACTTGTGGCAAATACAGTTTACACTGGGTGGTTTGCCTGACAGCCCATGGGGTTGTTCCAGCTGACCTGCTGCTGTGGCATCAAACATGGGAAATGGCTATAGAGCAGCTCATAAAGACTAACAGTCAAACTTTCTGCTGTGCTTACAGACAACTGAGTGCTTAAAGCTATCATCACCAGAGGGGTGACATGGGATTAGACAGCACGGCTTCTAAAGAAGGGGATGGAGCCCACCAAGTAGTGTTCACTCAATACTGACTTATGTGAATACCATTTATATTTTAAAACATTACTGAGTACGACTTGATATCTGGAAACAGCACCATATAAACATTCAGTACTTTCTGGAATAATTAATATTGCTCTAAGTGCATCCAAACATCTAAGTTTGGTCTTGGTGTAGTTGAAAGGAAGAGAAAAACTGCAGAGGATTTCAGACCTTAATTCTGATTCTTCCTCTCTTTTGAGGAACATTGTGTTACATTAAAATCTTCACAGATAAAGCAGTCTCAAATCCTCAAATTGCAGATGAGTGATTCCTACAGCTTTTTAAAAAGATTTAAATCCTAACTGAGAGACACTACAACTGCACTTTTTGATAAAGATCAATTTAAGAAGAATGAATTGTCAATGCCTTTCACCATTTAACTTCTAATCAAGACAGAGACACACAGTTGGCCTGTGAAGTTAATTTTTAACATTGCTTTTGAACAAGGATAGAGAACTACTTGAATACTCAAAAGTATTGACAGTTCTTTTATTCTATATTGTCACTTTGTTCAAATATTTTACTGTAAATATAATTAAGAACTGGTTCAGTTGCTAAACTAACATACTGTCAACTGACTTCGACTTTATTATAATAGAGCACCTCATTCTAAGCAAACATATACAGAACTGCTTAAAAAAAAGGTAACATATATAACTGTGATCTGTGCTGGACTTCAGTTAAACAGATGCCTCGGTGACTTAGTGGGAACAAGGAACTTTGGCAAAGCAAAGGGTGGATTTAGGTTCATTTACCCACAAAACTATAATTCCCATGGGCCTAAACTTTTCTTTTTTGGACAGATGGCATGAAATACACAGTATGATTTCCATAAAAAAAACTGTCCAAGAATTCAAGATCAAAACTAAAATTATATAGGTTTTTATACCAATCCTTCAAATTTCTCCTTACCTGTATCAAAGCACTTAACAGAATAATCTGCCAAAGCCACCAGGAACTCTGTCTTTCTGTGAAGATTAAATGCCAAAGCAGTGCAAGTCTGCATCGTTCGCTGGACAAGGTTGAACCTATTTAAAAATACACATTCTCATTGTGTTAGGAAACTTTGGTTCATAGTGAAGCAACACTTGAAGTGAAGTAATAACTTAATCAGTTTCAATATATATTTCACCGAGAAAAAAAATAAATCAACTCTAAAGGGGTAAGTAAATTATATCTAATTACAATAAATCTAAAAATCAGTCCTAATATTTTAAAACTCAGTAGTGAAAAGTTGAAAAGACTGGTTGACGTATTTCTGCAAATAAAAACCCACTAGTTTATTGCAACTCATGGCTCATTCATTGATCCGTACTGACCAAAGAATAACTCCTTGGGGTAGTACTTAAGTTCTATGAAATTGCTGTTCTGCTTAGTTACAAGCCTCTGCTCTTTTTGAGCAGCTAAACTAATGAAATAATATTTAGGGAGGCTACATGAGACACTGGCGTGTAGTTTCAGCTCTGAGCAAACTACTATCTATTTCCACATTCACAGGAAAATGAGGGTTAAGACCTGACCTATGGGATCCTGTCCAGGCACGTTCCACACCCCTGAAGGTTATGGATGTCTCAGACAATTAAAATGACTTGACAGAAATATTCTTACCTGTTTCCATTCAAGTCAAACAGATATATATTCCCCTGGCGGTCCCCAGCGAGGAGAGAATCTCCAGAGCCGTCAAAAGCCACATTCAGAAAACGTATTGTCTTTGAATGGTACCCTTGGACACTATGGATTATGTTCACTATAAGTCTGTGAAGAAAGCAAGCAAAACAACTGTGCTTAGAATAATTTTATTATTATGTATTTCTCCAAGACCTAGGATTAAAATGCTTCTAAGTGAAAAATCTTCAATAAAACCACGTATTTTTAATATAAAAAATATACTACAAAGGAAGTGATTCACTGTGTTGGAAGGTAGGTAGGAGGCATATAAAGCAGATGGGGGAAATCCACCATTCACAATCCTCTTATGTGGCTCCTGGTTGCCTGATTTGCATTATTAATGAATAACACTAACATATCCTGATGTATCATCTACCAATGCATCTGAAAGTCCAGTTCAGCTCTCAGCAAGGAACCTGGCTCGTCATTACCAATGCAAAGAAACATGCTGGAAAACAGAGAAGCTGTGCATTACTGTAAGAAACCACTTTGATTAGATGTTGGGGTACATCAGTTCTAATATCACTTCTTTTCACAGTCTCCAGAAGCATTGAGTTTGTTCAGCTTGGAAAAGAGAAGGCTCTGGGATGACCTAATTGTGGCTTTCCAGTACCTGAAGGGAACCTACAAGAAACACGGAAAGGGACTTTTTACAAGGACATGTAGTGACAGGACAAGGGGAAACGGCTTCAAAGTGAAAGAGAATAGGTTTAGATTACATACTAGGAAAGAATTCTTTACTGTGAGGGTGGTGAGACAGTGGAACAGGTTGCCCAGAGAAGTTGTGGATGCCCAGTCCCTGGAAGTGTTCGAGGCCAGGTTGGATGGGGCTCTGAGCAACCTGGTCTAGTGGGACATGTCCCTGCCCATGGCAGGCGGCTCGGACAAGATGACCTTTAAGGTCCCTTCCAACTCAAACCATTCTACGATTTTATGAAGAAAGCCATATTTATCACTATTCATCTGAGATATTACTGAACAAAAGTTTCTGGTTTTTCACTTCTATCCTTGCACTGTGCTGTCCCTTAAAACGGAGCCAGATGCAGAAATGAAACCCATGTGCAGAATAAGCTGCAAGAGCAAGGATTTTCCAGGAACCAGGACAGTAAGATTTGGGAGATCTGCTACTCCTGGATTTAATAAGCTTACTAAGCAAACAATTTATTTTCTATCATCACTTAGATATAAATTCAGAGTCAAACTAAACATCTAAAACTTTGCAGGACATTGGCAGGCTGATTAAAGACTGCAGAGCACTGGCTGGATGCTGTGACTGTGGCTATGTAAGATGCTGGCACCTCTCTAAGACACAGAATATGCCACCCAGCATGCACATGCAGCTGTGGAGGTATGATACAAAGTCTGAGTGAACACCAGAAGAAGGGCCATACAGCCACGGTACAAACTAGAGACAAAACTAATTGCACCTCACTGTTAAGCCCATTCTTTTCTACAATAAAAGGGCCATAAAATTGAAACTAGAAAGATAAAGTATTTTAAATTATAATTGACATCTAGTGATGTGGGGGGTTTTATGACAAGTGAAGTACGACTTCTGCTTCTAAAACCACCCTGAAACCTGAGTACTTATCAGTGCAGTTACAGCATCTCCCATAACCTTCTCTATGCCACTCTCTGCCTTTCAAAAGTTCCTCTGCTACTAAACAGACTCGGGAGAACAGTTAGGAGTTCACGGGGTTGCATCCAGAGTCCCCAGGGCAGAGGCACTCAAAGCAGTATCCATGCTGCTGCTCTTCAGCTTGGGCCAGGCAGTTTTCATTGTACACCATACTGTGATTAAACTCTGAGAATTCCCGTCGACATTTCATTCAGTACAAACAAACTGAAGCCCGAAACTGGGGTAAGTGCCTAGGCAAGCTGTGAGCAGCATGAGCACGGGGTTTCACAGCCTCCTGGGGGACCTGCTCTGCCTTCAGGAGGGGATCTCATCAGTGCAATAAACATCTCAAAGGCGGTGCCAAGAGGATGGTGCCAGACTCTTTTCGGTGGTGGTGCCCAGCGACAGGAGGAGGAGCAATGGCCATAAACCAAAACACAGGAAGTATCACCTAAACATGAGGAAGAACTTCTTTACCCTGAGCACTGGAACAGGCTGCCCAGGGAGGGCGTGGAGTCTCCCTCTCTGGAGACATTCAAAACCCACCTGGACACGTTCCTGTGTCACCTGCTCTGGGTGACCCTGCCTTGGATGATCTCCAGAGGTCCCTTACAACCCTGACAATTCCATGATTCAAGGGGAACGTGTTCCCCCGCGTTCCACCCGGGCATCTCCGAGCTGCCCCTCCATCCAGCCCGCAGACGCTCAGGCGGGCCCGGGCCGGCCGTGCCCCGTCCGCCCCCTCCCCTGGGGCTGCCGCTCCCCTCTGCCCAGCCCGGCCCTGCCCCGTTACCCCCGCGGTGCCGCGGGCCCGGCCCTGCGGGCCCACACGGGGCCGCTCCGCCGCCCGCCCAGGTCGCAGCGCTCCATCCCCGCCCGGCGCCGCCGCTCGCGCGCTCCCGCGGAGCTCCGCCCCCCGCCCGCGCCGGGGGACGCCCCTCGAGTGGTACAGTCCACCCCCCCTTCACTCAACAGACGGCAGCGGGAACAGAGGCGGAAACTCCCTCCCGCAAATGTTGGCTTACCGGCGAATGGAACAGCCCCGCCGGCGGCCGTGGAGCCTGCCGGGAGTTGTAGTTCCCCTCGCACGGTTGGGGAGCGGAGCGCGGTCAGCGCCGCGCAGTGAATAAAGTGGAGTGAAAACGTCGCGTCCCCGCAGGCAAAGCTGTTTATAACGCACTGCGCGGGGTCACTCAGAACACGGCTTTTCCAGCGGGACTGGCTGCCGGTTTCCTCTTGCCGCCCGCCTCATAAGCGCCGCTCCAGGCGGGGCCATTGGTGGACCCGGCGGCACCGTCACCCGGATCGTTCCCGCTCCACCCCCGGGGCGGGACCGCGGGCGGCCGAGGCGGGGCCGGAAGCGGCGGCGGCGGCTCGGCCGAATTCGGTGGCGCCACGTCTGGCTCGGGGCTCCCTCGCTGCCCGACAGGCGGCGGCGGCGGCGCAGCCGGACCCTCGTCTCGCCTTTCCCTCAGCGGTCGGTTCGTGGCGAGGCCTCAGCGGCAGCAGCGGCGGCAGCGGCCGGGCGCGGCGGCGGCGACATGTCGGACCTGGGGGACTGGTTCCGGAGCATCCCGCTGATCACCCGCTACTGGTTCGCCGGCTCCATCGCGGTGCCGCTCGTGGGCAAGCTGGGCCTCGTCAGCCCCGTCAGCCTCTTCCTCTGGCCCGACGCCTTCATCCACCGCTTCCAGGTACGGGCCGCACTCCCGCTCCCGGCGTGCCCCGCGGCGCCCGCGCCATAGGGCAGCGGGGCCTGGCGCGCGCTCGGCCTTCTGGGAGTTGTAGTGCGAGGCCGCGCCGGGGCTGCGGGCGGGGCCGGCGCTCTCCCCGGGCCCCGCGGCCTCGCACCGGAACAGCGCTCGGGGGTCGCCGGGGGCGGCCAGAGCCCCTCCGGCGGGAGCCGAGCCCTCCTTCTCGCTTAACCCGTGCAGGATTAAGGGCCCGGGTTTAGCCCGTGCTGTGCTCGCAGGGCCCGGGTGGCGGTGCCTGACCCTGCCAGAGTGACAGTGACAGAGGGCTGTGGCCCCTGGCAGCCCCGCAGTTCGTCTTGTGTATCATTCTGGTGTGTTTTTCCCTAATTTTTTTGTGGGAGTTGTTCTGGCTGGCGCTGGTTGTTGTGCCGAGGCACTCTGTGACCACAAAACCCGTGGCTGTGGCTTCAGGTGGCTCTGTGTGACCGTGTGGGTGTGACTGCGGGAGCAGAGGTGACAGTCAGCTGTGCAAACATCCCAAACCGCGGGTGGCTTTGGGGACTCGGGCAGAGCTACTGGAGAGACATGGAGCTCCTGGAGCGGGTCCAGCGGAGGGCAACAAAGATGATTAAGGGACTGGAGCATCTCTTATGGGGAAAGGCTGAAGGAGCTGGGCCTGCTCAGCCTCGAGAAGAGGCGACTGGGAGGGGGCCTTATCAATACATATAAATTTCTAGAGGGAGGTGTCAAAGGATGGAGCCAGACTCTTCTTGGTGATGCACAATAGGACAGGAGGCAATGGCCAGAAACTGATGCACATGAAGTCCCAGCTGAACGTGAGGAAGAAAGAACAACTTTACTGTGCGAGTGACTGGACACTGGAACAGATTGTCCAGAGAGGTTATGGAGTCTCCCTCGCTGGAGATACTCAAGAACTGTCTGGATGCAATCCTGTGCAATGTGCTCTAGGATGACACTGCTTGAGCAGGGAGGTTGGACCAGATGACCCAGTGTGGTCCCTTCCAACCTGACCCATTCTGTGATTCTGTGAAAAAGTGCATCTTTTGCACCTTCTGGCTTGGAATTTGAAAAAGCTTCTGCTTGGGATTGTCAGCTTCTGTGCGTAGGTACGGGTCACACAAACTAACAACTAAAACCCTGAGGTGTCAGATGTAGAGTGCATTAGCAATGTCAAAAGTGTTCACAAGCTGGACATAGTATTTATCCTTGCATTGTGATGCTACAAGTTCAGTGTTTTGCTGTGCAGGTGTATAGCAGGAGAGGACTCATTGGATGAACAGAAAATGAAGGAATAGGAAAGATCTTGACCTTTACATTTCTATTATATTTGGTTATTATATCTTCAGTGCAAAAGGCTGAGTGTGAAAAAAAAGTTTAAAAGATTGCTCTAGGAGGGGCCATCCATGTATCGTCCCCAAAATTTAATAGCTTAGACGACTGTTTTCCCTCTAGTTTTGTTATTTCTCTTGGAACTGTGATGTTCAGGATCCTAATACTCTGTTTGGAACTGTTGCTGCTTAGGGAGCTCAGTTATGAATGGCCACTTTCTGTCCTTGCTATGTGCTGCCATGCAGTTGGCTGTGTCCACTACTGGTTGTTGGGAGGCTCTATAGCAGGTCTAAAATGCTCAGAGCAGCGTGTGCTGTCTGGAATGGTACACTAAAGACTGTTGTGTGAGTTGCTTGGCCTCTGTTCAACAGGGAAGAATGGGGTTTGTGTGGATGCTTTTAGAACAGTGTAGCATCCTTTTGCACTGAAATTAAGAGTCAGTACTGCAAAGATGTAATGAAAGCAATCTGGGAAGCTTTGTGTGATTTCTGTTGTAATCTTAACAGTTTTGCTTATCAGATTAAAAAAAAACCCACACCTGTAAAAACTGCTGAAGCAGCAGGAATTGATACTTGAACTGTTTTTAATCTTTCCTTGATCTTCCAAGTAATTGATAATGAATGGAAACAAAAAGCCTGTGCATATGAGTTCATTCTACAGTATATAAATATATCTTTCTCTTTTGATTTGGACAGATCTGGCGGCCGATAACGGCAACTTTCTTCTTCCCAGTGGGACCTGGAACAGGATTTCTCTACTTGGTGAATTTGTATTTCTTGTATCAATATTCATCACGATTAGAAACAGGTATGTTATCCATTAATTTTTGTGCATGTGGTGAGCTCTACCTGAAGCTGATACAGGTGGCTCATCTCTGTGCCAACTTACGTTGGTCAGTGTGAAACTGCTCCAAAAACTGATTTTCTGGGACTGGTGATTTCCCTTGGCCATTTAGGATCTGAACTTGATACTTATTTCAATAGGAGGGCCTGGTGCTTTTGGTTGTTGGATTTCAGGGAGTGAGACAGACTAAATGATATTACCTCTGTTTTCTTGTTTCTGTTGTCCTCTGACACAGAAGGATGTTAGAGCATATGTAATAAAGGGTGATATCCATTGGAAGAAAATAACATCAGTTTTTCCTCTTTTTATGAGGGATGCTTTCTTGTGTTATTTTCTGGTTTGTGTTGAATTGAGAGATACCTTCTACAAATGAAATTTGAAATATCGTTCTTCCAAACAGATACATGGAAAAGTTAAGGGGCTAGTAGGATTTTTAGTTAAGGAGAAAAATTCAGTGGAAGAAAGGAGATCAGATAATGGATCATTTCTCTCAAAAAAAGTGATTGTTGTTGCAAGGTAGCTTCAAAACTAGTTTTATTTTGCACTGCACCATTCATTAAAGCTAGACAAAAATTGTTTCAGTTGAAGTAAGTAATAAAAGTGTTTTCGAAGCCAAGCTCCTCCTGGAAGCCTTTGAACAAGAATTTCAGTATAATTCTAATGGAGTCTTAGAACTGATGGTGATGTTTGAAAAGTCCCACAGTAAAGAGATCCCTGGTAGACCTGCCATCCAGAGACTATTGGGGAACCCCGTTTAAGTCTTAAGAAGAGTAGCAGGGAAAGGGAGGAGTGGTGCCAGATTGTATTTGGTTGTTTTCTTAGTGAAAGAAAATAGTTCTATAGCTAGAAATGATTCCTCCTCTGAGCCTTTCTGCAGTAGATTATGAACATGTGAGAGTGGCAGTTCAAACATTCTACCAGGCAAAGCCAGGTGTAGGAAGAGTTCCTGGTTAATAGATGCAAATTAAGACATCACTGAATGGACATACACTTAGAAAATTCTGCAGTTGTCTCTGCTGTGGCACAGGTCTCATGAAAGGAAATAAATTCTTTTAGCAGTAAATTCCTGCTGTGCAACACATATGAATTTTGAAACTGGAAAGTCAGCTGTGTTGTTATTTTAACCAATGCATTTCTTTTTTATTACAGTCATTTTTCTGGTTATAAATTAAGTTATTGTTTAGATTGGCCTTTCTTTCTGTGAAAAATGCTGGAATCCTTCTACATGTGGGAGGTATATAAGTTGCTGATAATGTTTACAGGTGGAAATCAGTTTTGGTCTATGCCTCCTTTTGTCTATGAAACTGAGGAAGTGAAACTTCTATTTTCAGCATTGTACATTTTTTTTGAGCGTACACTGGTGCTGCATGCCAGCTTCAAATTTAGTTGTCAAAAATGTACATATGGATTTGTAGTGTGCTTGTGCTTTTGTAACAAGCTGACCTGTAGCTTCCCGAGGAAAGGGAGATTGATGTGTTTTTGTTTTGTTTGGGTTGATGAAGAACATAACAAATATCAACAGAGAAAGAAGAATATGAAGAGTTCACTCTCCAACACTATGAATGATGAGATTATGAGTCTGCAGCTCTTTCCAGATGACTGGATTATACCCTGGGCCTTACAGAAGGACCCAGTGGAATAGAGCTCAACCTATAGCTGTGCTGAGCTTTCTGGCATCTGTAGTTCAATTTTCTTAGATATTCATTGAAAAGTCAACTTAAATAGCTTGTCTAATATTCTTGTTAGCAGTCTCCTACATAACGAGAAGTGAAAAAACTTAAGGGAATAATAATAGCTTTGATTTCTTCCTACTCTGGAGGGTTTCCTGAGCTGGTGTTTCTGCAGCCTTAGTCAGCTTCTTCTCTTTTCTTGTTTCTATTTGTTTGTTGTATAGCAACAGTGAGGAGAAAACTTCAGTTTATGCATTTCTTCAACTTTAAAACTTTCCAATATATTTTTCTAAGTGTTTTTTTTTCATGTCATGTAATTTGCATGGCTGAACTTAAATAATAAACTTAAAATTGTTATTTTAGTAATTTTGTTTTACATAGGCTATTCTAAAAAGCTATTGCTTAAAAATAGGTTTTCTTCCTTTACATTTTTTGGGACATGTAAAATACTAGTAGGAAGCCAAATAGTGCTAACATGAAGCAATAGCCTTCTTTCTTGGCCTTTTGATGTTTAATTATGAGCATGTAATTCAGCTTGTCTGTGGTGCACTGAGTTTGTCACTGGTCTGGGTCTTCTGCAACAACATTCTCAGGCTTTCCTTGCCTGCCTGGGACTCTGTGAAAGTTGATGGGAGTCTTGCACAGGTGTCGAGGTCTGTGTCAGCTTTTTGCCACACTTTGCAAGAGTGAGAGCCTCAAATTTTCATGTTTGCAAGGAGTTGTTTTAACTCTTGTCTCTGCCAGGTCACAAACCCAACTGGGCATCTAAAGATAATTTTGTGTAGTATGACCTGCAGGGAATGTTGCTTTTTTTTTTTTGTTTGTTTGTTTGTTTCCACTGTCCTCAAAAAACTGACACATTTGAAATGGGAAATTAGCTTAGAAGAAGGAACAGAATGTACTGCAAATGTGTACCTTCCTTGTCATGGATGCTGTTTTTTTCTGGAGTGTAAAAACTGTCATATCTCTTGAGTCTGACTAGATGATGCAAAGAGGTTGCAATTTTCCTAAGTGAGGGCTGTTTTTCACATGACTCAGTCATTGTGCTTAATGTCTCTGCCTTTGCTGTGCACGTGTATTTTCTTATTCTGTCTTTCTGACTGGCAGTTTCATATGAAGGATGAGGTCTAACTCCATTTTGAAGGCTTATGTAGTTAAAACCACTTATCTCCAGAGTCAGTGTGTTCTTTTTGAGTATAGACACTGCAGTAGGCTGTCTTATTTTTCAGTCTGTAGGTTGTTCTATTCTAAGGCTTTTTAAAATTTAAAAAAAAATAAATTGTAAACCACAGACTGCATGTAAAGCAACCGTTAATAACTAAGCTGCTCTTAGACTCCAAAAAGTAAAAGTAAAAAAAGTTGTCTTAATTTCTTATCAAAATTTCAGTACCATTCCTGATAATTCTTTTTGTTTACAGGTGCTTTTGATGGAAGGCCAGCAGATTACATGTTCATGCTGCTGTTTAACTGGATCTGCATTGTTGTATCCTTCTGCTCATCATCAAATTTGAGAATATTTTGGTTCTCCTGTTTCTGCCTTAAGTGTGTTCAAAGACCGAGTTTTATCAAGGAACAGTTTTGAAATGTAGCAAATGTTCACAGGCGAGTTTGTAAGTGTGTAATCTTCCTGGAAAGGTAGTGGCTTGCAGGGAGAACACTAATAAACATGCTGATAGGGGTATGTAATCTGGGGACTAGAGTTCTGCTTACATAAAGCTCAGCTCATGTGGTGTGTTGCTCGTGCTTCCGTGGTGTTCTCTGTATCACTTCACTGAGTGGGTTGCTGTGTGAGCTAAGAGTGAATTTAGTGTGTTCAAGCTGCTGTGTGCAGATAGGACTGATCACTGCCACTCCCTGAAATTCAGGTACCTCATGGAGAGGTCCTTTACATGCTGAGTAAAAGTCATCTGTGAAAGCAGTGTTGTGATACCTGAACTGAGCCAGCTTCCTGAAAAATATGGGCTTGTTGGTTTGAGAATGCTGGGAAACACTTTTTCCATGTGCTGTTCTATCTGAATTTTATTTTAGATCTTGAATACAAAACTGGGAGGACTTGCTGATAAACCAGGTAGTTGTGCTACCATTCAGGGATTTTTAGAGGCTGGAGAAATGGGCTGCTCAGGAATGAAGCTCTGTAAAGGGAAGTGCAGAGCCCTGCTCTTGGCAAGGAGCAGCCTCAGGCAGCAGAGCAGACTGGAGACTGGCAGTCTGCAGAGTATCTTCCCAGAAAGGCCCTGGGTGTCCTGCTGAACACCGAGTTGACCGTGAGCCAGGAATGTGCCCTTATGACAAAGGTGGCCACCGGCATCCTGGGCTGTGTTAGGCAGAGCATTGCCCCCAGGTTGAGGCAGGTGATTGCTCTTCTCTGCTCAGCCTTTGAGAGATATATGAGGGGCTGCATCCGGCTTCAGGTTCCCAAGTACAAGAGAGACATGGACATAATGGAGTGAGTCCAGTGAGAGGTCATGAAGATGATTAAAGGGTTGGAGCATCTGTCACATGAGGAGAAGCTGGGAGAGCTGGGCTTGTGCAGCCTGGGGTGTCTTATCATAGAATCATATGTAGTTTGGATTGAAAGGTCCTTAGTCCAACCTCCCTACAGTGAGCAGGGACATCTTCAACTAGATCAGGTTGCTCAGAGCCCTGTAACCTGACATTGAATGTTTCCAGGGATGGAACATCCACCACCTCTTTGGGCAACCTCTGTCAGTGTTTCACCACCCTCATTGTAAAAATTTTCTTCATTATACCTAATCTAAATCAACCTTCTTTTAGTTTAAACCGTTACCCCTTTTCCTATTGCAACAGGCCTTACAAAATGCTCTGTCCCAAACTCTCTCAGCCTTTCCCTGTAAGAGAGATGTTCCATCCTCTGATAATTTTTGTGGGCTTCCTCCAGACCCACTCCAAGAGGTCCATGTCTTTTCTGTGCTGAGGACTCTGTAGCTGGACACCAGTTCCACAAAATGAAGCACATTTAAATGTAAGAAAGACCCCCTTTTACTGTAAGGGCAGTCAAACACTGACAAGGCTGTGGAACTTCCATTCTTGGAGATGCTCCCATTCTGTCTGTGCTGTTGCTGCCTCCTTGTAGCAATTTGTGGTGGCACAGCACATGGGAAAAAAGGAGCAATGACATCAGAGTAGTCAGGAGAGCTAGTGTGTAGAAATGCCTTATCAATAGATTATCTCCAGTTGCATTCCACTCTGTGGAGGGAATTGCTATTCCTGCTGGTCCTGTTGAGCCACAACAGTAACAATGTGCTGTTAGTTATGTTGTTACAAAGATGAGGGTTTTCTTTATGATTGCAGGTTGTTGACTGTGAGGTATTAGAATGAATCTAATTGTGACTTGACTTTCAAACTGGTCATTTAAAAGCTTCCAGTTGCTTGTTCCCTATGTGATGTAAGAGCAACCTGGATCCATGGTCTGGGAAAAGGGTGGGTGTCATTTTATGGGTACTCATGAACTGCTAAAAGCATTCTGATCATAGCAAAATCCCTCAGTGATTCTTTCTACTCAGCAGTCACTACAACAGATCCTTTGGGCTCCAAGGTGGGAGAGGAATATTAAAAGCCTGCATTGATGCACTTCAAGAAATTATTTATTTTCTATGACTCATTGGCAATGTATTGGGGTTTTCTCATGACCTGGTATTTCTTTAGCTAGAAACCCAAAATTTCAGTGTTGAAGTAATGAAAGAATCCAGCGGTTAAACTTGTAATGTGCTCTTATGCAAGCAAGGACTGATTGAGTTTGTAGTTAGCCAGTTTCCATCAGGGAGGAAAGGCCAGTGCATCCGTCACCCCTCAGGGTAATGACTGGAGGTGGGAGCTTGAAAGGCTACCAAAAGGCAATTACTGAAACTAAGTGTGTAAGTCTCTAGATCATTGGATGTTTTTATTTTTTTACCCAGTGTTTAACTTAAAACAGTGTTCCTGTGTAGTACTATTTTAAACATTAAAGGCCTTTGCATGTGTGTTCAATGTGTCTGCACCTTCTTTTTATTATCTTAGTCTGTCAGGTTTTGCTGTATTTTCCTTAATGGTGCAATGACAGATAACTGGCTTGGCAATGGACATGCAGGTAAGTGCAGTGCCCTTTCTTGAATAATAATTTTGAGGAACTTTATGACTACTTAATAACTTTATAGAGAGCATTATCGACTTAACTGCAGAACAATGTTAAGCTAGACTGGTTCAGTTTGTATCAGAATGGACTGCTGTGTGTGTATTGTTAATTTTTTAGTTCAGGTTAGCCTCAGCTGATGGCATAAGCCTGGATCTGACTGTCACACCTAACGCAGTTAGGGAATCCAGGAATGAAAATTGGCTCACTGTACAGTCAGGAAGTGTTCAGCCTTTTACTAAAATGGACACAAGATGTCACCTCTGCGCTGTTTCCTTTAATGAAAGTGGATCTCCATTCTTACTTTTTTATTTAAAAATGATTCTTGGGCTCATTCATCTTCTCAAATTTAGTGTGCCTTTTACTTGCCAATAGAAGATCTTTTTATGAAAAACACAGCTTCAGATTGAGATCAGAACTGTGAAGTGCAAAATCCTCACAAGAATGATTAAGATAGTGGTGTAAATTTTTGATGAGGTAGTTCTTATCACCCCAGATATTAAAGGGGAAAATTGGGAAATGTGTCTTGGACACAGCAGAGTATCAGTATCTTCAGCCTGCCTCTGCTGTTCTCTCTTTATCTGTCCCCATCACCTAAAGCCTGCACCAGTATCTGTAGTATTTTGTACAAAATTATTTTAGCATTTTTGGATCACTTATCAGGCTCTCCTGGTAGACAAAACCAAAAATCTCTAGTCAGGACTGAGTTCTGTTAAGGGCTGTCTACAACTTCGCGCTTAAAATTTTCTTTGCTGTGGGGAAGACATCACAAAATTTTACAAAAGCATGCTGCAGTCATGCTGCATTGTATGAATTTTAGACTGATTGTGTTGATTTGTACATTTTAAAATAGGTACTTAAAATGTTTGGGTTTTTTAAACTGGATACAAACTATTGCTTAAAAGAGAATCAGTTGTTTGATGTACAAACATGGTTTTCTTAAAAAAATGGGGGTTTTTTGATTGTGTTTAGTGGCCTTAAAGTTGAGAAGATAGAGTAGGATAGCTGGCACTATTCCTATGTCAAATGCTTTCAGAAATTAGATATTCCTTTGTTTTTCCAGTAAAATGAAAAGAGTTTTACTAAAGACCCTAAAGTGCTCATGTGGTGAGTCAGAGTGCTGGTGCACACGCGTGGGGCTTGTGGAAGGCTGGGCTGGTAGTGGTGTGCCAACGTTAACCTGGAACCTGTTGGATAGAAGCTCCCCTGAAGGGACGAGTTTCAACCTCTTCTAAACACAGGAGCTGGTTCGTAGCATTCAGCCAGTTCATGGAAATGTTGCTGGTGCAGTCTGCCTTCAGAAATCATCAGATAGCTAAATAGTGCTTTGTATTTCTTTCACTAGAAATAGTCCAATCACCTAATATACAGTCACAGTAAGGAAGTGTTTGAAACTGTCTCACCTCCTGGAGTGGAGTGTGGGTTATCTCCAAGCTCTACCAAGGCAGCTTTGCCAAGGCTGGCTGCAGTGCCCTGAAATGGTGATTTACGGGTGCCCCTTCCTTCTGAGGTGCTCGTAGGTGGCAGTTCAGTGGAGTAACTGTTTGGGTTAGTGCCCTGGAAATGATTGTGGCACCGGTCCATGGCTGGCTCTGCTGTAGGTGTCCTACCAGGCAACTGGGAGCAAAGGAGTTCTCCACAGCTGCTCTTTCACTTGGTGCAAGTTGGAGCCCTTTGCTTTGGCATGGTCTTGCAAAAGAGAATGACCCAAGTAGGTTCTTCTCCTCAGCTTTCTCAATGGCTTTTTTACAGATCCATGACACATGGTGGCAAAGCTTCTGGGGCAGTCTGTAAAGACTTTACTGACGTACCATGCTTACAAACCACTTTTGAAGCTTATAGCTCCTGCTGCCTTTTTTAAGTTTCTTTAGTTTCTGTGAAAGTGTTTGTAACTGTTTGCCTTTGTTATTTCTTTCTTAACATTGCAGTTGCTGATGATTCCACTCATCATGTCAGTACTTTATGTGTGGGCCCAGCTGAACAGAGACATGATTGTATCGTTTTGGTTTGGAACAAGATTTAAGGTATGTCAGGCAGGATATTGGAAAGGTTCCTGCCCATAAGATGCATATGTAGGGGGTGAGGGGCAAAATATAAATATTTTCTCTTATTAAAGATGTTCCACACTTTTACATAGCTGTATACTCTTTGAGATGCAGCAAAGACAAATTTCTTCGTGGTTTTCCGTGTGGTGTCACTTAGTGTGGCTTTACTGAAAAGATGTCCTGACAACTGAAATTCATCATTCCGAAAAGAAAAAATTCCTGATAAACATTAGCCTAGATAAAAGCTGAATGTAGTGACAAAATGCTTTAAATTGTTGTTTCCTGGGTGACCTTATCTGTTTCTGCCAGGTCTCATAGTTGAAACTCTTTTGATCATTGTTTCAAGAGCTTTTCAAAGTCGGAAACTTTAGGACTTTGTTCCAGATGCAAGCATGCTGTGGAACATGGGGGCAAAAGGCATGTCTACTTATAATGTTTAAATGAGTATGTTTTGTCTAAAAATGTTAGTCTTCACTCAGTTTGGAGTATCTTCCCTTGTAGGTTGAATCTCTTTCAGTTAATAGATCAGGATTTGTGTAATGCCTAAAACGTTGAGATTATGATCATGCTCATTAGTGCAGTGGGAAGTTGAGAGCAGGTTTACCTCTTGACTTGTACTTACAACTTCTCTTCACTGCATTCCTTTTCAGGCCTGTTACCTTCCATGGGTTATTCTGGGATTCAACTACATCATTGGTGGATCGTACGTATTTACTTCTATGGCCAATTTGAAGTTATAAAAGCTTTTAGAGCTATTTAACTTGCTGCTGAATTTAGAAGTAATATTAAAATAAGCTTAAAACCGTATAATGTGACTGATAATGCCAAGTGTCACATGGTGATGATTTAAGATAAAAGCAAAGAGGTGTGCATGTGAGAACTAGAGAATGTAGATGAAGGGAAAGTAATAAGTTTGTTTTATTTTCTAGTGACTGTATGTGTTAGGCCTTTTCCATGCTATAAAAGTAACACACAGTAAAGAAAGATGTCATTCATGTGACTAGCCATCATTACTGGTTTTAGAAACAAAGTTAGCTTGCCTCTGACAGTGCTGTTACTTCTTTCCCTCCCAGTCTTGTCTATCCTGATTTTTTTTCAGTTTGTGAAACAAGTGAAAATGGAAATAAGTCCACAGAGTGCTGTATTAGCACTTGATGAAGTCTTTGGTCTGTCTTGGGTTTCTTTGAGTAAACTCCATGATGCAGAAATCCCCTCTCTGTGCACAGTCTGTCTTATTGGTGCCCTGCATTGGCTGGGGCCTCTTGGTGCCGCTGTAACACAATTAGTGACAATAACAAGTTAGGTTGAGTTATAAAAGGAGGAGATAGCACAGCAAAACCAAATTCCCTGTTCTGGCTGTGCCTCCTACTGACTCATCCCTCACTTGTGAGAACTGCTTGCTGTTAGATACCTGCTGTTTCTATGCATGACAGAAGATACTCAAGGGCCTCCAGTCAGCTGTGGTTTTGTAAAATTGGGAACAAAACAGCTCAGTACAGCGGGAGACAGGTTGGCCAGTGAAAACAGCACTAACTTCTCTAGCTCTGCAGACCATTATTTTAGGCACTAATAGCTGTACGGTCTAATTCCCTGATGTAAATAAGTATTTAATTGCATTTTCAGTACAGACTGTAGAGAAGGCTTGGAAGTGTTGGCACAGAAAGTTGGCCCTTCTAAAGAATTGACTGCAAAATACTGAGAGAAGGGAAATTTTTTGTGTCTCACAGCCCTGGCAATGCCCATGGCAGGTGAACACAAGGTGATCACTCTTATTTTTGGAGAAGACAGCATGTAAAACAATTCTTTTTTTTTTTTTTTGCTTTACAGAGTCATCAATGAGCTGATAGGAAATCTGGTTGGACACCTGTATTTCTTCTTAATGTTTAAATATCCAGTGGACTTGGGAGGAAGGAATTTTCTGTCCACACCTCAGTTCCTGTAAGTGACCTTATTCTTTACCTCACTGTTTGTTTGGTCCAATTTTTTGTATGATTCATCAGATATATATTTGCTGGGATTTTAAAGTGTAAAATACTTTGCTAAATCAACCTGCTTTAGACTATCATGTTGACTGAGCTGATGAGTCATCAAAAATGTTGAGTTTCTTTTAAACGGTCCATGTGAGAGTTCTCTGTTACCTCTCTGGATGACTTATGTCCTTTGCCCACTCTTAAAAGTGAGAGTGAAAGTCATAGTTCTGCTAGTGAATTGAGCTGTAATAAAGAGAACTCCCTAACAATTATCAGATAGTATTAAAAAAAAAGTTTTATCCTGTAAGTCATCTTTTTTCTGTATTCCCATGTATCATTACAGTAGCTACCAGTTCAGCAATGTCTAACAATAATGGGAGTCAGTTGTAGACTTGTTCAGGACTATAATATGATTCTGCTTTGCAGTCTGTACCAGTCACCTTAACTGAGACTGCAAGTCTGAAGTGCTTTTTCTTGTGATGTGTTCATTTTTTTGGCATTGAAATACTACAATCAGAAGCCTAAGTTTTTAGTTTCAGTTGTCCTTATCCTCATCCTTTTGGGCTGTAAATCTATCAAACTTTAGTTAGAAACTTTCTCTATCAAACGTTAGCTAAAACTCAGTTAACCCTCTTCGTAGCATAAATTGTTGAATTACAGTTATACTTTGTGTACAGATTTTAATCAGTAGGGAAGCTTTATATTCTAATTCTATGTTTGCAAGCCTGTCTAGTAAATCTAATTTTCTATAAGGATTAGAAGACAAGATCGTCTTTAAAAATGTCTTTCACGGTGGTAACAGCTCTGAAAGTGCCATCAGTCTTGTTGGATATGTGCAATTCTCTTGATTCCCAGCAATGGAAGTTCCCTCGTATTCCCATTTCTCAGTGTGCTGAGGGCTTAGATTTGGACAGGATTCTTTGAAGTTCTACTGTGAAAAGCCAGTTTTATTGCAAAGTCTGTCAGCTAAAAGGAAGTGCATGGAAAAGTAGTCTGTCATTTACCCCCAGGGTACAGCTGTTTCTGTAACTCCTCTTCTGGTTTGTCCTAGTTACCGCTGGCTGCCAAACAGGAGAGGGGGAGTGTCGGGATTTGGTGTTCCTCCTGCCAGCATGAGAAGAGCTGCAGAAGATCAGCAGGGTGGTGGAAGGCACAACTGGGGCCAAGGTTTCCGACTAGGTGACCAGTGAAGAACTCCTGCCCTTGGAAAACATCAACTCTTGGGTTTTAACTGGATGTAGAACCGACCCTTCCTGGTGCAGAGCATGCCTAAAGAACTGAGCTCTCTGTAATACTCTTGGATTTAACTGATTAGAAGGAATGTTTCTGGTTCAAGAGAAAACTAAAAACTCCAGAAGGAAAAAAATGTAGATCTTGCTCCAGGTTAGCCAGTAGTGTCCAATTTGATTCTGCCATTAAAAATAAGCCTTCTTTATGCAGTATTGTCTGTCTGTAACAACAGGATCCATTAGCTATCTTGTTCCATCATGTGATGGAACAAGCTGATTGTGTTCTGTCTCACCTGGTATGTTAAAACTTTGTTGACCATGGTAAAATAAGGATCCAGTGTGAGGCAGATGGCTCAAACAAGCCCTTAAGTTTAGGAAGCTGACCTTTTCCATAGCTCTGTTAAAGTCCCAGGTTCTTTGGAAACATTATTTTAGTGATATCTCTCTGGTGCATTCATAAAGCAAATTGCAAATGTTTCATTTCTGTTATTAAGCTATGTTTTGAGGAGAGTTTTTGCCTTGCTGTGCAGCATTTGTCTGATCTGCTACATCATGGGCTGGGCAAGCCTAAGAACTAGAGGGCTTTTGTTTGAAATGTCAATAACAGATATTCACAGAATTGAAATCTCTGAACTCTTCATAGCATGTTACAAGGCTTGTTCTGTTAAAACTGAAATTGTCTGGCTTTTTTTTTTTTTTCCCCTAAGATCTGTGAATTCTTGGCTTCAAGGTTTCTGTTTTGATTGCCAAATTGGGTAGCATAAATACTGCTTAAACTAGAAAATGTAACATATCATTGTGGTTAATACAAAGGGTACTGATTGCAGCATTGTTTAACTGAATCTTCATCTTTCTCTTAAAAGCTTTAAGACATCAAAGAATCAAAGCTGGAAATAATTTTTTGCAGGGTCAAGATACAATAGAACAGATTGTTTTACTGCAGGACTCTTTCATCGTCAAATAAGAAATTGTGTACACTGTTTATTAGTAGCTGTACTTTTTTTTTTTTTTTGTAAAAAATTATTACATGGAAAAGGGAATGATTCTGTACAGTAGTTTCCTTGCACTGGGTTCCCATGGGCAGAGCACATGGCTAAGATCCAGGAATCTGTAACGCCAGCTTGTTACTGACTCGCTGCATGGACTTGAGCAAACTTCTTACTTATCCCAGCTTTCCCAGCTGTAAGGAGGACTTGTGCATGTCTCACAGCATTCTTAAAGACAGCTGTCCCTGACCTCCCTTGGATGGAGCTGCTAGTGAGCCAGGTGAGGCTTAGGTTCACTTAAATCCAACACTTCACATAGGAACACAATTACTCAAAGCTTAACCAAGACTTCTAAGTCAGAATGTTTTATGGTTGGAGGAAGGAGAGCATCGTCACTAGGATGAGTTTCAAGTCTGACTGAATTGCCCTTTAGCACTTGTCTGTCATTTTACTGGGTAGGTAGGGCACAGAAAGCTGTTCTGCCCCAACTTAGGTATCTCAGGTAACTGTAAGTAGATGAAGTCAATCTGGGCTGAAACATTTTTATTACTGCTTTGTTTCTTCACAAAAGCTGGGTTTTGAAGGTGTAAAAACTTGTAAATACTATGTGAGGGGAAGCCAAGTGGAAAATAAGCAGTCGGACTGACAGTTTTCAGCTGGCCTGCTTGAAATAAATGCATGTTCCATTTCTTCACTGCAACTCAATTATGTTGATTTGGCTCGTGGAAAAATGTAGAAAACTGGTAGTGTGTTTAAGTTTTATTTTTACAGGAAGTTGGAGTTCAGCAATCACTTGCCATTTTTGTCTATTCAGTGATGAGTTTTAAAGATGCTCTTGTGTCTTTCTGTGTATAAAATGGTAGGTAGAAAAGAGGAGTGCAGTGTTGTAAATACAAATTTATCATTGACCAACGGCTGTTATTTGATGTGAACTTGAACAGTCTGAGAACCATCATTTTGATAGGAGTCATGGTACAGCTGGTCTTTTTAGTCATAGTAATATCACTGTGCCCAAAGCATTTGTCTTCATTTTGAGTCAGGACCCAATTGTTAAGTGAAGCTGAAGCCCTGGCACACTCAAATTGTAGAGTATCTTTGTATGGAAGGCCTGAAGGAAGGCTTGAGTGAGTGAAAGCATAGCAAAAGTAATTGTCCTGGCCCATTGCACCGTGCTGGGTTTTGCTTTTTAGTACATCCTCCTCCTCTAAATTAGGAGGAAAAGGTTAGCAAGGAATATAGACTTCTTATAAGCCTTGATTAGCTTTTGAGCTGCTTCAGGTCAATTTACTTTGTTTATGGAAAATTCACTTTCAAATTCCATATTACAAGCTCACTTTGTTACTTTCTCACTTTGTCACTTGACCTGAAGCACTGTTTGTCCTCCCACATACATTTGACAATGGCAGTCTCTTGTTGAATGAGTACCTTCTTTCTTATTTTGTACAGATAATTTCCCCTTTTTGTAATCAATTTTTGTTGGCAAAGTTTTAAATTAAAATTTTAATCTCTGTTACTGTCTCTGTTTTGTTAAATCATATTTCAGCTTAAGACAAGCCTTGTGATCTGCACATCTCTGGGGATTGTATTACAGCTGCACTGTGACACCATCTCCTGCTGTTGATAAAAGTATTCAAGAAAATTACCTGCTTTTGGGTGGGAGTCTTGTCTTCTCTGATCAGTTGCAAAATCGTAAAGGCATTTTCTTTACCTCTGTTTATACCATGAGTTTTGACAGTCTGTGTCCTTCCTGGGCTATTACCACTTTACAGCTGTTTTTTGTATGCTTGATTATTAATCCTTTGTTCTCTGGGAGAAAGCGTCCTTCTACTCACCCTTAAACTTTGTGGGATTGATACAGATCACATACTTGTCCAGGGGTAAGCTTGGAATTCTGCAATACCCTCTCTGTCCAGACAGATGTGCAAAGCTGCCAGAATTCCTTTTGAGGCTCTTACCTCAACTGGTTTGGAGACAGACACATCGGGCATCCTGTGAATGACTCCTCTGGTCCTCGTTGTTCATCTGACTGCACTTCTCCTGCTTGTTACCACAGTGGGATCAAAGAAAATCATGGATTTGGTGCATAAAGCACTGTGTGAATTTGTTGTGCTCCTTGAACTGGAAAGTCTTGGTCCATACTAAATACACCAGATAGAACAGCGTGGCAAGTGTGTGCCTTTTGATTTTGCTCCAGCTGCAAAAAGAGTCAGCAGAAGAGCCAAGAATATGAAATCAAATGCTTCATCTTTCATTCCTATTGCTTTGTCTTGGCAATAGCTCCTCTCTGAACACAGCCCGGTGATGTGGTGTTGCCAGTGACTTAATGAGAAGCTGGATCTGTTGCCATCTAATGGTCACACTAGAAAAACTGAGAGTTTAATTCTCAGAGTAGCATATTGCTTGCAATACAACGTAAGATTCTGTGTTTGTATATCTCTGTGTACCTTATCAGGGAGGAAGACTGCTTTGCCCTGATGGTTAAGGTAGTGAGCTGGAGAGATAACACTAATTTACAGTCTGAAGCTTCTGATATAACAAGTCACCTAATGACTTTGTAATCCTGTTCTGCATCCATAAAATTAAGATGATTCATATTCTCCCTTGTTCTGTTACTACGCTTAGGATGGTGGATCAATTTGCACTTGCTGTAGTATGGCAGAGCGCTAATTTTGGTGAAGATGTTCTCAGCATTGCCATCACCTTCACTAGTAAATGGCTTTTCTTGTTTTATGCATCTGTAGATTCTTATTTTGCCACGAATGATAGTAACAGTGTGAGTTGAAGTTCAGAATTGAGTCTATTGTGATGATTTGATTAAGTTAAAATTTGTAATATGTGCATATTAAGCAGAAATACTTAAATCAACAAAGTGATGATGTGCTGAGATGATGAAAACACTTCAGCTGCTTGTATTTTTCAAGCACACTGTTTAGGTGATGAAAGAAATTCTGTTTGCAGCAGTGGCTCACCCTTTTATCATCTGGAACATGATCTAGGAGTGATTACACTGCTTGGGAGCAAAAGGGCATAAAAGGAGCTGTAACTATGGGATACTGGCAAGGCCTCTACAGAATCCTGTTGATGTTGGAGGGGCAAAAAGTAATGATGAAACCTTAATTCTAGTGCTTCATTTTTTTATTTTGCCCCCTCCTCCAAAGGACAAAACACTTGAAAAATGCCATTAGAATCAAATCAGTTTTTAAGGCCAGGTTTCTCTGGACTACTAAACCAGCCATAAGTCTTTGTGATGAAGATCATGGCAATTGGAGGCAGTGTTTAAATCAAAACCATCAGAAGCAGTCTTTTTGCATCTGCATGTTTATTTGTATTCCTTAAGGGTGTATTTAGTCCCTGCACTGGCCATGAATTAAAGGACAGCGGGTGGATCCCTTTATCAATTGTTTGATTCACTTGTCATTGTCCTGAGAGGTGTGAGAATGCTGCCTGTGCCAACCCTTGGGCTTGCCAAGCTGCTTGTTGAATCTCCTCAGATATTCACAGAATGTTCTGAGTTGGAAGGGACCCACAAAGATCATCAAGTCCAGCTCTTCAGTCAGTGACCTTTATGGGAAATGAACCCATGACCTTGGCATTATTAGCACCATATTCTAACCAATGGAGCCAACCTGCTCCCCCTTCACACTACAGAGTTCAGGTCACCTTGTGGTAGGTAGGTAGGTAGTTAAATGGAGGAAGTTTCTTTGCAGTAATGTTTCCCTTTGCTTTCAAGTTAGTGTATCAGTTAGCCCTAATTAACCTGTAGGTTAATTAGTAGTTAACCGTACCAGACCCCTCAGCCTGTTTTAAAATCAGAGCTCCCTCACCTACTCCAACTGAGAAGGCTTTTTGTAGCACTTGGCTTCGTTAAGACTTGCTTGCCTGGCACTGCTCAGTGTTGGTGCTGTAAAACCTCCATCAGGCCATGGTTACAGAGTTCACTCACAGTCAAGATGGCAGATGAAGGGGGCTGTCATCCCATTGTCCTTCCCACCCTGTGCTCTGGGTGGGCTGCATCTCCTTTTGGATTAGGCTGGGATTAAGCTGGAGGGGCTGCTGCCCCCCCTTTGCAGTCTCTGCAGTGCCCTTCGTGCATGAAGCTGTTCATAGACAACAGAGAGGGTCTCAGATCAGTGCAATCAAAACTGGTTTTGTTGCCTGGTACTCGGGCAGAGGTGAGTGCTCATAGCCCCAGTCTGTGGGGAACAAATACTGTGATGGAGGAATGCAACTCAGGTAACATCTTTGCTTCTTTTTTTTAATGAAAGTAGTTTGTGTGTGGCGGTGGTGGATGTATGAGGTAGAGAAGCCTAAGGTGCTGCTTTTTGGAGGGAAGAATAATTTAAATCAGTCAGGAAGGAATCTAAAGTTGCTGAGAAATTGTTTTTTAAGTGGACTTGAGAATGGGAAGAAAAAACATTAATCAGGGATTGTATTCGTTGATCAAAGAATGTTTTTCAAAGTGCTTTTTTTCTGCAATATGGACTGAGAAAATGACGGTCTCCGTTCAGACTGCAAAGCAAAGAAATGCCTTTCTCTGTCCTCATCTACTGAATCCTTAATCCTACAGGGGGTGGAGGGTCAAAGGGAGACACTGCTTGGTATTTGTATCTACAACTAGACTCAGGGATAAGCCTTTGGCTAGAAGGAAGCCTTGATCATGTGCCTGCAACACCACTGTAGCTGTCTTTTTAAGGCGTTGTTTGTTGACTGAACTGCCTGTGCTTATTACTGTTAAGAATTTAAACAATTGCAAAAGAAAATGGCATGTGTGTGCCTTGGGCATTGGCCTTTTTTGTTTTAGGAGCTTAAACTAAGGAGTTAACTGTAACTGATGTTAATGTTTTGGTATTTTCACTCTGGAGCTTTTACATACAGAGTAATTTTCTTAAAAGCTGATTCAAAGCTCAGGTGCTAGAGGCTTTGGGGTTTTTAATGTATAACAAGGGGAAAGTTAGTCTTCTCCTGTGTTCTGTTCTGTCTCACCCTTCTTCCCCAAGGTAGGTAATTTAAGATTAAAATCCAGTTAATGTTGAAAAAGTACAGCAAAGATTCTAGGGCAGCATCAAGAAGCTTGAAGACCCCAAAGCTTTAAGCAATTGGTGGCATTGTTCTTTCAGCCCTTGTGTTGTGTAAAATTAGAAACCAGATTAAATCTTGAAGGGATTGATATTCTTAGAAGATCATTGTCAGGATCTACAAGCAGGAGTGCAAAAATTTTGCAAGAGTTCAAACTTTTGAAGAAATTAGAGGTGCTCTGGGTCATCCAGCATGGGAATATTTACTTTTTTTCTACTCCACAGTTCGATCTTAGCGATGTTCAAGTTGAAGTGCAGCCTCACTTGTTCACAGGGACGGATGTTCCTCTCTGGCTGTGTCAACATCTGGTTTGGCTTTAGTAGTACAAGTAGCACATAGCCAGGGGCAGGGGCTCCTCAGGGAGACCAGCACACCTAAACACACTGAAAAAAAATCTCTGGGTACTGGGTTAAGAGGAAGGAGAAAAGTGTGAGGCATGACCTGACTGTGAGCTTGCTTTGTTTGACTTTCTATAGCCAGTTGTGTTGAACTGGTGGGCTTGCACAGCCCAGGAGGGAGTAGGACAGACAAGGATGACGAAGTGGCCATATTATTTTGAGGAGGCTCTGGTTTGACCCCTCATGGGTAGTAGAGCCTTTCCCAAAGTGTTTCAGGGAAACCTGAAGATATAAACTGCTTTTCCCGAAGGCTGAAGAGGGGAAGGTGGCTCCTACTCTGCAAATAAAGGGGTAAAACCTTGGTGGAAGGTTCTTAGCTGGAGAGCAGACTTGTGTGTGCTTGCAGCATGTGCAGGTTTCACTGGAATAGTGTTGGAAAGAAATTGTGTTGAGGGTGGGGGGGGTTTGCAACATGGGAGTAATTCATTTGTGTGATACTGCTGAGGAGGAAATGCTTCAGGTTTTTATTTCTAAAATGACTCTTCATTTAGCTTAGGAGATACAATGGGTTTTCTGTTTGCTTTTAGAGCTCAAATAAAACCTTAAAAGCTGAAATCAGAGCCTACTATTTTGATTAGGGCAAAACATTTCTGCAGCCTTTGTTTCTAAAAGTGTTGTGGTGGCAGCTTCTCACTGCAATAAAATAATAAAGGAATAATTTTGTGACTCTTGTCTGAGATGGGATTTGCATGTTGCAAAAATGCCTGTCTTGGATCATTGTCAACAGATTTCTATCTCCGCTCTCTGAGCAGGAGAGGTTTAAGAACCTGTAGCTTCTGAGGAGAGAGTTTCTGCATTCATGGTGAAAGCTTCCTAGCATGTCTGCTGCTCTTATTGGGGTAGTTACAATCCCAGTTTTAGTTTTCCTTTATATTTTAGTAAGAGCAGTATTATTGCATTTAAATCTACCTTCCTTCTTTTTCATCTGAAACTTCACTCAAAGTGTTAGGGCCTAATTTAATACTTCACAATAGCACAGGAGGAAGAAGAGGGATATTCACAGCTCTACTGCATTGTACCCACACCCACTGCCTGCGTTCTGCAGAGGCAGGAAAGACTTACAGGAATCATCAGATGCCACTGCAGACTGTAAATCCTCATGAGTTTAGAAAGCCTGAGCAGGCTGGCCATGACAGCCATCGTACATAAAGAACTCCAAATGCAAACAGAAGTTGAGTCTTGATACTTAAAATCATGTGCCCGGTAGCAATATTTGTTTGATAGCAATTTATAATCTTTTCTTGCCTCCTCTACTGGCTGTCAGGCAGGCAGTAAATTACCAATCTCTCTTTTTTTATCTCCCCTGTAGGTAATAACCACTTTAATACCTCTTCCCTTGCTTACATCCATCTCTGTTTTCCAGATATCAGCTACTCATTCTCTCAGATGATCTGATGAATGGAACTAGTTAAATTCAGGAGTTCTCATTCTTAAATGCCATGTCTGCTTTTGGAGCTGCTACCTCAGAAGAAGAGTTTTTGTGCTTTCTGTCTTACCCATTCTTTTTCTAGCTGTTTTAGCTGAGTGTCTTGAATTCTCCAAACCTTCTTCTGTTCCTTGGAGCCACCCCATGGAGATGTGCATGGACTGTTTTGGGAGCAGAGGGGAGTGTGAAGGGCCACGGCAATGGCATGTCACTGCAGACAATCCACTCTTCCCAAACAGAAGGGAAGCTGTGATTAACCAAATGGTGAGCTCTGCTTGCTTCTCACTTGGGCTGTCCAACACTGGGAGGTCTCACCAGGCTGTGGAATTCTTGGATGGACCATTGTCTTCACAAGAGATGGATTTGTGGGGTTCACAGAGCCACCTGTTAAGGAATTGCTTTTCTCATCTCTAACATTTCCTTCCTCTTTCACACTTATCATTCTGTGTGTAATGTATTTTTTAAGAAAAGAATTAAAACCAAGAGCAATTGATACAAGTTGATGTCACTTAACCTTCCTGGGCAAGGTTATAGTAGCATTGAAGGAGAAAGATCCTCTGTTAGACATGTATGTGTGATGATACTGCACTTGAAGATCTAGTAATTCTTTAAGAACCGTATCAGTCTAATTTCTTGAAAGCAGACAGGTAACAACAGGCCCTAGGGCTGTATTATCTGGTTGAATAGGTAAGTGGGTAGGGGGATGTTCTAGCTGGATGCAATCCCCATGCTGAAGGATCTGAGATATCTCTGTAGCTGCTATTAGAGCACAGTTCACAGGGACCAAATATTCACTGTATAATTTAATGCCAATATGAAAAAAATAAGCTAATGGGTCTGGTCCCCTATAGAAGTGTTTTGTCCTCTAAATTTGTCCCTACCAGTTCCTCAGAGTTGTCCTAGAGCTTTCCGTGTTCCCTCATGCATCTTGAATGAGATCAATAACTTCCTAGGCTAGAGTGGCTTGCTCCAAAGGGCTGAAGATGAAAGGAAATCCTGTTGAGTAAGGAGAGTTTCTGTTAATGTGTAATCGAGTTGTGATAAGACCAGCTAATAAAGATAAGGTTCTCAACAAGTGGTATGGGACAATGAGCAGAGAAATGAAGTATGGAAAACTCTGTGATTAATCATGACCCTTGGCTGCATTGTTCAAAGGAAAAACCATGCTGAAGAGGATGCATAGGCGTGTTACTGAAGGGGAGGAAAAGCAGGAGTAATCTAGGGAAAAGAGTGGAAAGCAGGAAAACAACTATACTTCTGTCACCATGAAGGCAGCACCCTGACTCTGGGGAGGGTTGTCCAAGAATAGTTTTGTCTTGATGCCTCCAAAGCTAACAGGCCAGAGGGAATCCAATCCCACTCTATGGGTTAATCTGTTTTTTGATGCCTGGAGATGGGCTCGTTCCTGCTTGCTCTCTGGGGACTTGGGTGGAACACGAGGGTCTCGGCAGTGAAGAAGCTCAGGAGTGCCAGTGGGTTGGCAAGGGCTGGGACAGTGGGGCTGGGCTGTGCATCCCTTCCAGCCAGGGTGAGGGGCAGGACAGCACATGGCATCTCCCTCATGTTTGGTGATCTGTAACTCAGTGCTGATGCCACTGCCAAGATCACTCAGGTACTTTGCTGTATTGCTGCTTTTTTTTTTTTTTTGACCTAAGGTGTAAACGAAATCACCTGCTATCTAACCTAAAAAGCTTTAATCTTTTTCCCTTTCAAAGGAGTGTCTTGAAATTGCAAGCTTTGTTAAGTAAATGCCAAAAGGTAAGCTTACTCTTAGATGTTCCTTGCTGGACAGGAAGCAATTGTAAGCCAAATATTGCCCAAATTAGGGCAATTCTGTGGACTTGAATTTATTTCTGACTATGCCACTGTGTGTCAGGCTTCAGCTTTGCTACATGTTTGCCAGAAAAACAGCCACTGACTGGCACTGCAACCCCGGTAAAGAGCTGGGGAAAGGAGTGGGAAGGGAGGTGGAAAAAAGAAGTGTACTGATGCCCTGGATCTGCAGGAATTCTCTTTTTGAATATCCGTTACAGCAGAGAGCACGTGGGGCATAACTGTCTTTTCCCCCCACCTCTGTACATCTGTCTTGCAACCCAAGTGGTGATTTAAGAAGCAGGTAGTCTGGATCTTGAATATGATTAAATCAATTAAAGGATTAAATCAATCAAAGGATTGATCTAGTGTTGAACAAGCATAAGTGTCAATTAAGAAATCGCTATCTGCACATGATAATTCAGGAAGAACATAATTCAAAAGAAGTGCTGATCTTTCTTACCTGTCAGCTTGTTTCTTGGCTTGCTTCGGTGCTAGCTGAGTATGGTTCAGGAGTATCAAAATCAGTTATGCCAGGCATGGGAATAGGGCAATTCTAGCTGGTATCAAGAAATGGGTGATAAAAGCCTGATAAGCTCTGTGTAGCTTTTATATTTAGTCTTATGTTTGGCATGCTTTTTTAAAAAAAAATTATTGATGCTGTGACTGTGAAGATGAATGAAGAAATTCAGTGTGCAGGATGCTGAGGAGACATTGGTTTTGGCTCTACAGAGACCTGGGATGAGGTTCTCTCAGTGTCGCTGGAAGCATCTGTTAACAACAGGCCAGCAGGAGCTGTTCATGTAAAAACTACCTTATGCCTGTGTCCTTTGGTTCTTTTGCAACTGTTTAGGTAAATCAACAGCTTTTGCTAAAAAGTTGGGAATAGGAAGAGCACTAGGAGTTATGACTCTGGCAAACTGGAGCTGCAGGTGGCCAGAAACAGTGGCTCTGGGAGAGGAGGGAACTGCTTTTTTTCAGAAGGGGTGTCAGCACTAGAGTGGAAATTTAAACACCATATGATTTTGCCTGTTGAAGGTCAGTGCAGCAGCATCTGCAGCTACCCTGAACTGGTGGGTGGTGCTTTTACTGAACAAAACCATTTTTCTCCTGCCAAGGGCCACCTGGAAGTTATTTGTGAGTAGGGGAGTAAAGCCTTGGTGAGCTGTATGACTTCAGTTCCAAGTCACTCGTATAAAAAAACCAATCTCCTCCTAAATGAATAAGTGGAGGTGGGAGGTGTAAGAGACTCAAGAAAATAATTCAGCCCCCTGAAAGGCCAAACACATCATCAGTAAGCCCATTCTGTGGCTTAACTTGCTGCTGCCTAGCTGAGGACAAAGCGTGGAGGACATCATTCGGTGCCACCACCTCACTGCTTGCAACCCTCAGAGAGGTGTACTTCATCTTTGTTTAGATGCTGAAATGCCCTTGAAAGCAAATTCCTCTGAGAGGAGGTGATTTGGAGATAAATGTGCTTTTGGCAAAACCTTGTCTGTGCTGTGGGGCTGTAATGTGTTGTGGTGGCAGTAGCCAGCACTCTGGGGCAGTGCAATGACACCACGGTGCTGTGTGGCCAACACTGGTGCTCAGTTCAGTGTCCTTCCCTGAGATGGCAAACCAAATATTCAGCAGCCTCCTGTGACTTGGACAGGCAAAACTCCTGCGCCGGAGGACAAAACCGAGCTCTTTGGATAAGCGCTTATCGTTCTTGAAGCTGGCACAGTGGAGCAGAGCAGTCCATGCTTCAAAAAGCAAAGTAATTAATTCTCCTTGCTCTCAACCACAGCAGCCTCTGTTGTGCAATGCTGTACTGCAACCAGGCATGGAGAAACTTTCTTTCCAATCAAAAGAAGTATTCATTTCTTTGCTCTGATACTGCAGGGTTGGTCTTCCTTTTAATGTTACTGAAGACAATGTCTGCCTTTCCATGACCTTCAGTGTGTGGCTTTGTGTTAAAATTTGCATCCCTCCCCCATTCAAATGCTGGCATTAAAAAGAAGAAGAAAAAAAAAGATTAAAATTCCTTTTGTTTAAATCCCTAATAAGGGAGCCTTTGAGCATGCCAGCCTTCAGATGCAGGGATAGGTCTTGGCTTGTGCTCCTGGCTCTGGGCTCTTCACCTGGGCCACGTTGGGTCAAACCCATGGGCCCCCTTACCCCAACACTGGTGCTCTTTGCCTGCTGTTTGCTCGGTTGTGGCTGAAGTCTGAATCTGTGCTGGAGAAGAGACTTGGAGCTGTGCTTCCAGTTCTGGGGTACTTCTGCATATACATCCCATTTCTGTCACAGCTGCTCCAGTTATGTCCCCTTGCTCTTAGCATGTGCAAATGTGTCACAAGTAATAGTGAATAACTACCCCAAAAAATCAAAATTAGTGCTGATTTAAATTCCCGCTTGCATGGAACCTCCCTGACTTTCCAGCTCTCCTGCTCAGCATCCTCTCCTTGCATGGAGACAGTTCTGGGGAACATGGCCCTTTGGGTGAGACCGCAGCCAACCCACAGGGCTAAATAATTGAAGCTACAGCCAACAGAAGTGAAGGTAAATGTTCAAAAGTGCCTTGGGAGAACTGGAGTAGGGTTGTAGACAACAGACCATCAGGGAGTAGCCTGAGTTTGTGTGAAACCCCACCTACAATGAAAAGGCACTGAGGAAGATCCCTTTATGAAGAGGTTTAACAGTCAGGTGATAAAACATGATGCTGCTGTTTAATATGTGTCTTGGGAGCACATCAAAGCAGGAGGAAAAGTCAAGTATTTCCACTTCCCTGAAGAGCTGCATCATCATTCACCAGCACTGGCTGGTGGCCCCAGCGCTTAGATGAGAGGGACTGCTGGGGTTATGGGAGGATGAAAAAGCAAAATATGTCAACTTTGAACATTTAGGTACAGATGTGTCTCACATGCCATCGTGTGGCAAAATGCTTTTTGGTATTATTAATGACTTCGTGTGAGTGGTTCAGGGAGGCCAAAGAGGCTGAACAGTTCTGTTCCTGTCAGTTGGAGAAGATAGCAATGCTCCTAAGACCATGAGGGATTTAATCACACATGCATGCTAATGTGTTTATAAAGTACCCTACTGCGTGCCGTGAGCTTGTACTATAAAGGGAGAAGAAATTCCCCCTCCATAGGAATAAAAGAGCAGCTGCAGCAATGGCCAGAAATGCCAGCCAGGGTGGGGGGTAGCACCTAGCACCTTCCCCAGGTGCCCCCTATGCTGGTTTGGCTGGGTTGGAGTTCATTTTCTTCACAGTAGCTGGTATGGGGGTATGTTTTCGATTTGCGCTTCATGGAGTTGAAGATGTCCTTGCTTATTGCAGAGGGTGTTGGATTAGTTGAACGTTCAAGGTCCATTCCAACCCAAACTGTTCTATGAATCTATAATATTCCATATCATATGGCATCATGCTCAGCAATAAAAGCTGGGGAACAAGGAGGAAGGGGAGATATTTGGAGTGATGGCATTTGTCTGCCCAAATCACTGTTATATGTGATGGAGTCCCGCTTTCCTAAGGATGAGTGAACACTTGCCTGCCCATGGAAAGTGGTGAATGAATTCCTTTTTTGCTTTGCTTGTGTACACAGCCTTTGCTTTATCTTTTAAATTGTCTTTATCTCAACCCGTGGGTTTTCCCACTTTTACCCTTCCAATGCTCTTCCTCATCCAACTGAGGGGGAGTGAGCAAACAGCTGTGTGAGGCTGAGTTGCCAGCTGGGGTTAAACCACAACACCCCCCAAAATGGGTCTCTGGGAAAGGAAGATGGAGGGAAAACGTTTACGGAGAGACTTAAAGGTGGAGAGAATTAAGGCTGGAAGGTGAAAGCTTTGCCTGGAGAGTTGTGCTGGAGAAGAAGGATGTCCTGGCAGGATTGTGTGGGATGTGGAGAAGCCCCAGCACTAGTCCTGACCTGCTCATTTCTGCCCTTCTGCCTTTGCCTCTTGTAGAGGGAAAGGCTTTGAGTGAAAGACAGAAATGCCAATGAAACAGCAATGATTTGATACAAATATAAAATGAAGCTTCCTCGCTGAGAAGTCAAGACAAGGCCAAGCTGAACTCCAGCTCTTGCCCTTTTACATTTATTCAGCAGTCTTGTGAATAACTACACACGTCTCAGGTTCTATGTCCAAAAACTTGGGTTAATGCTATTATTCCTTATAGATATGTTGCAAAATTATTTATTTTTTAGATTAAAATTGCTGCACACTAAGTTTTATATGATCTGGACTGGGAGGATCTAGATTTTTAAGAAAGATTAAAAAAAGGAGGAAAGTGATGTGTACTGAGGAAGCTCCAAAAATGTCTCATTTACTGCACCTGAGCCAACTTGCTGGATGTGTAAAGTACACTTAAATTATGAGAATTTTAATATAATTGGAACTATCATTTTGGAGCATCAGGTTTGGTGGAAATAAGAAAACACTAGAACCCCCCTACTTTTTCTTGCTGTGCTCAAGATATGTGGTGTGTGATTTAGTCTGACAATTACCCGGTCACTCAGCTCTTACCTCCGTCCTCGCCAGAGCTTGCAGTAATCTGATTGGGATATGGTTCAACTGCCTAACACCAGAGAAACCCTGTCCTGTTTTTTTCATGCTGCTTTTCCATTCCTTCACTGTGTATTCTCTTGCCTTCACTCTCAATACATTCACTTTTCCTGCTGTATTATGAATATTTCCAGTATTATGTTCAAGACTCACAGGCCCCATTCACAACTGCTTTCCATTAGTTACTGATCAAATGAGTACAATGACTTCCCTCTCATGTCTTTTTCCTTAGCACATGATAATAAAAAGTTCATTTCCATCACTGGTGTGCTCTTTCCTTGCTATCAGGATGCCAAATGGACTTCCTACAATGTCGTCTTACGTGCCTTCAAAATTATTTCTTTTCCCCTTTCTGTAAGCTAGTAAGATTTCAGGATGTGTCTTTTTGCTACCTAACAATATCTGAGGGCTACAAGAAAATAAAGTTTCAGTGGTTAAATTCCTGCTAATGGCAAATATAATGCATAAATAATTATTATCTTTTTTGCAGTTTTACCTACCTATGTATTTCTCTGGATTTGTAGGTGATCATCACATAATTATCACTCTGCTCTTAATCACTCAGATTTCTTGCATAACCCAGCCCTTTCCTTCCAGCCTGTGATGGTCTGTGTGGTGCTGGGACAGCCCTTCTTTTGAGAGTGAGACCTGCAACTGCTGGGTTTCACCGTGCAAATGCAGGTTACTTGCACCACTCACTGGCTGACTTACAAAGTGATACATTAAATGAAATTCCCAAAGGTCAGAATCCGGAGACTTGAGGTTAGAAATGGTGCTACTGTAGAGGTGTGATTGGAAAGGGTTTGGTTGGGGTTTTTTTTGTTCGTTTTGGGGTTTTTGTTTTGTTTTGTTTGTTTGTTGGTTTTTGGTGGGGTTTTTTGTTTTGGTTTTTTTTTTCAGGATTTTTCCCCCCTTTTGAGAAAACGGAATCATTTAGACTACAGGGAGGTCATACATGCTGAAGTTGATGCCCCAAAACTTCCCATGGCTAAGGGTGAATGGGGCTTAGAAGAACCTGATCTAGTGCAAGAGATCCCTGCCCAAAGCAGTGGTGTTGGATGAGATGATCTTTAAATGGTTCCTTCTGACCCAAACTATTCAGTGATGCTCTTCTTCTCTACTGTCTGAGCAGTCTCTCCCTATTGACATTTAATAAGGCTTCTGTCTGACCTGTCTGAATTTGTACCTGTGTTGTTATGTGCTTGGAGTCCCCAGATCTCCAACAGTGGTAAGGAGCTTCCCAGCACCTTATGGACTAGGCAGAAGTAGTAATGTATCTATACAATGAGAATCCATCCTTTTGTCAGCAAAAAGCAGACTAAATTAAGGAAGCAGAGGCCACCTAATTCAAGTCATTCCCAACTTCCCAGTGATGGATTTTTCTACAAGTCACATTTAAAAAAATGTATTGCACATGTGCAAAAATCTGATTCATTTTTGCATGTTTTTGTGTTAACTAGATTTTTTTCTGATTAGAATATTTCAAGACACTTAGGTTAACGGTGGAAGATGTCAATCAAAACTTGAGCACCAGGGACTGCTGATCCTGGGGGACCCTGCCCAGGAAAGGCTGTCCTGAGCTGTCTCCTCACAGCAGGACTTTGCCAGGCACAAGGCCCTGCTCACAGCCACGCACCATGGTGCCAACGCCAGGGTCCTGCACGGGCCATGCAGGAGGAAATTCTGTGTCAGCAGCCTGTTTTTATCCATGTGCAACAAAACCCCAAGGCCAAGCCTATCCCTAATGGCCGCCACGCACAAACAATGTCCTGATTGTGCCTGGCCACTGGGACTCTCCTAGAAACACAGTCACTGCGTCCCTATTAATTAAAAACAAAGCCTGCTTCCAATGCTCAGTTTCTGAACCCGTTCTGGCAGCCACACTGAAGCAATCTCTGGGGGGACACAGGTTACTTTAAGCTAAGAAAAAACATGGGTTCAGCTTTTCCCAACGAGCCCCAGCATCTGAAGGTTTGGTGCCACACCATCACCTGCCTGCACAAACCTCCTTGGTGCCACTGGTCTGCCCTTGCTGGCAAAGACTGTGCCAGTCTTTTGCAAGCCTGTTTGTTTGCTGTGGGACAGCTTCAGCTTTATTATCTGTGTGATGACAGACTCCGGGGCCACTGCTATTGTTTTATTTGAACTGCAGAGATCTTAAAGAGCCCCAGTCCTGGGCCTTAATCCCACAGCTTCTGGGATGTTCAAATACAGAAAGACCCAGGTGGGTCTTGTTCCTCCTAAACCTCCTGCTGAGCTCCCTGGGAGTTAAGCAAAGTAAGTCAGTGCTCCAAACACACAGATGTACAACAGGCATCAGACATGAGAGATGCAAACAGGAACATTAAGCCGCCAAGTGGCTGCTAAAAACTTCACAAGGGCAATTAAAATATTAGCATCCTTTCATGTAAGCAAAGCAAACAAAACTGGCCATTAGTTTCAGTTACAGAGTCCTGCATTTTCCTATTGGACACCTGATGCTTGCATCCATTGATCTGACAACCCATGTGGGGGTACATACATGACTGCACTGGCCTCTGCCTCCACCACACAGATCAACATCCAAGCTGTGTGATGGGAGATGTGCAGACTCATCCTCTGTCAGCCTTTGTCCATGGAGGAGCTGATGTCATTTCCCCACCTTTTGTTGTTACACAAATGCAGCAAGCAAAGTGGTGCCCCATGCAGTCACTCCCCCTCATCAATGAACCAGACAACTTTATTGTAAGAAAAGTCACTGAGTGCTTGCTGCCACCCACTGTAAACCTCCCTCAATACTTAAATGTTGTGCTGATGATTAATAAAAATAACTACATATGGGTGAGTCACAGGGACGGCTTCATTCATTCATTCGGTTGTGACTGCAATCAAAATAACAGGTGTTTCCCAACTCTCCATTCCCAAGTGCTATCCAAATCCCTCCTGCAGGAAGGAGCTGACTGACACGGAGGGAATGAACATCAGTATTCACTGAGTTCACTTCAATCAAGTCAGTGTTTGCCAAGCTGAATACTGCAAGCTGAATACTGCAAAACCAGTTAAAACCCTAACTGTGATTCTAAAGGCACCAAGTCCTTGTGCACCAAGATTGGGATGAGTTTGGATTTTAAATGGAATAAAATAAAGAGATGAGAAAGGGGTTACCAAAATGTTTAGCCTTTGCTTTATTGAGTTACAACAACTGAGCAACAAGTTAGAAAAGTCAGATTTATTCAAACTCCCTAGCAACCTATTTGTGCAGCGTACTGAAAGGTGGGCAAGTTTTCCAAACCCAGCTCATCAGAGGAATGCACCGGACGGCTCCTGCACCCATGCTCCTGCTCTCTCTCCATTTCCTCCTCAAATGTGCATGGACAGACACTCCCACACAAATCCATATTAGCAGTATTTGAAAAAAAAAAAAAAAAAGTGCAATCAGGAACCTAGGATCGATCTAAAAATTTAGTGGCAAGGGTTAATAAGAAATTTCTGTTGTGCGCTACAACATCTAAAGCTGGAGGGCAGACTGCTGGTTATGGTGTCCATCACTGTACCAGCCAAAGAAACACAAGTTTGAGTTATGAAGCATCTTAATTTCCTCACTCCAACCCCTCTGGAGGTTGTACTGCAAGTTTAAACAAAAAGTGCTAAAAAAACCCAGCAAATCAGAACAAAAAAAGGCATTCTAGCCAAATCTTTAGAGACCCACAGCTGGGGCTGGCTGGTGAAAAGTGAAGTACAGGAGCTGGAGAAGACTTGCCTTGTAGGAGCACATAAAAGCAGAGATTTAAATACTTCAACCAGTAGCAGGTGGCCATAAAACAAAACAAAAAATTCAAAACAACAAGGGGAAAAAAAACAAAACCCACCACTCCAGAACATGTTTAACTGGGCTGAAATGTAAACTGGGGTGGGGATCTGGGCTCAGATGCTGATCTGCACCAAGACGACGCCAAAAGATTGCAACTCTGTCTTAAAACACTTCAGAAAAAAAAATTCTCCTCTCCCTCCCCCACAAAAGACACTTCCCTCCCCCAAACGAACCCCAAAATTCTGCATTATATGCAAGAATAACTTGCATCTATTAAAAAAATTAACAAAATTTTCGTGTTGTACAAATCTGTTCCAGTAGAGGAAGAGGTTGGGCAGGAAAGTGTGGGGGGGAGAAACTGAAGAGAAATCTATGTACAAGGACCCTTTTCTCTTTCCTTCTTTTCTTTTGAAATGCAGTAGTAGGACTTTGGCACTATCAACGATTCCATGATGACACTCCACAAGAGTATTTCTCGCTGTGCCTCCACAAGTGGCGCTTGAGACTTGGAGTTGCAACACACTATCTCACCCCAGGCAGGAAAATAGAGTTTTCTTCTATTTTCAGACAGCATTTCCCCTCCAATGTCAGGACAGTGCAGCTGAGGAGTACCCCTGCAAAAATTATAAAAGTAGCATATTATTTTTGAAGGCACTATGAACAACTAACTAACTAGCTGTTAACTAACATGGCATTCCAGTTTACATCCCTGCACACACAGTAACACTGTATTTTCTACTAACTGTACTCTGAAGCCTATCCTTATCACAGCCCGATGTGGTAGGGTGCTGTAGTTTTGCTGCATGTTAACACCCAGCTAATAATCCCCTATGGATTTCTAACACGGATATACAGCCTTGACTCAGCAGATTCTCACACTGACTTAAAGATGATGTGCACACATGTTTGGGGCAGCTACTTTGTGACCACAGGACATATAGTGCTAAAACCGAGAAGACCTCAGGTCTTTCTCCCCCAGTAAATTCCCTCATAATACTTCTTGTTTTGCACTATTTTAGAAAACGATACAAACTGCAAGACAATGGGAAAAACTGGATGTGCCTGTGCTCTGCAGAGTAGCTCCCTGGCTCTGCTATGACCCCTGCACCTACATAAAGGCTGTGCCATGGACCAGAGACTAAAAAATAACCCCCCAACACCCAATCTTCAGATAGCCACCAATCTACATGTATCCCCAGTTCCCAGCACAGAGCAAGGGCTCTGTGACAAGGGTTATGTTCAGCATGTTCTTCCCCTCTCAGGTGTAAACGTGCAAGAAGTGCAAACATCCACTCAAGCTGGAGCTGCATGAGATGGCTTTCCTGCACCATCCTCCTCACCCATCCTGCAGCAGTGCTTCCTGAAACCTGAACTAAGCCATTATTTCACACCTTGTATAGATGTTGCTATTTGGTCTGTTATTTCCCACAGAAATAGTGAGCTCTGTCTGGCATCTACAACGCAGAGAACAACACAGTCACACCCAGGAAAAGGACTGCCTCGCAACAACATCAAGGGGAAAAGTCCTCCCCATCCTCGAGACCTTTCCTCAAACAGGTCCCCGCTCCTCTTGACTCACTGGAAAATTTTAATTGCAGCGCTGGGTTTTGCATTTCCCCCTGAAGTCCTTAATTACATTAGAACTTAGGTCTTCAGCGTGCCTCACTGGTTTCAGGGGAAAAAAGCACATCCTCCCTACTTCATTCTCATTCCTTCAAATGCTTTAGGGTGACGCAAATTCTGCAAAAACCAGTAGTCAAACCCACGCTGATTTACTTCAGGATGGTGCCTCAGAGCACAGCACCAGTAACAGGCACTGTAGCTAGCCTTTTAGATGAAACCCTAAACCACAAGAAGAGTGAGAACTTGAGCAGAAAGCAAGAGAAGCCCCAGTGCTGTTCCCTTTTACCAGGTTTGGACACCAAGGAACGGGAACATATTGTGCCACCAGCAAACATGTGATCTCAGCTCCTGTAGCAGTGCAGAAGGGGTTGGAAATGCCAAAAGAAACCAGACTACCTCTGATGCCTAGTATCTGCATACAGCATCTGCAAGGGGCAACTGTCTTCAGACTTTTTTTTTTTTTCTGGGACATCTCCATAGAGCCTACCCAGAGCCAGGGCACACATCTTCCAGGGTGTCCACCTACCTCGCTCCCACTGTGAGCCATAAACTTTAGTGTCTACATCTTGCAAGGTTCAGGATTAAAAATGGAGGTCATGAAATAACTCTAAAAAAGACAGTTTACTGCAGAAAGGTGGTGGTGGTGGTGGGGGAAAGTATGATTCTGAGAAAAAACAAAAGCTCTGATCTTGGGAAAACCCCACGGGGAGACGACATCATGAAGAAAGCCAGCAATAGCTGCCAGCCACTCAGGCACACTCTGGTCCTGCTCTCCTGTTTGAGCTGTAGTTTGCTGTACTTAATTTAGGACCAGTTTTTGTTTGTCAGTTTTGCACAAATGGGGACAACAGACCTAATTTTGACCCATGCTGTAGGAAGACAGGCATATTTATACTCATGGAAAGGGATCTAAAATACTCTCTTGACAGAGCAGTTGGGCCATATTACAAGGGGGACACAAGGCTGCATGATGCAACATCTGGAACATTTTCAGTGATGGCTTCAGTGCACCTGACAGCAGCCACTCAACATCCTGAAGGCCTTGTTGCTCTATGGGGACAGGTCTCTCAGCCTCACTGTTCAGAAAACCTGACCTGCTCCACAGAAAAAATCCAATATTGCCAAAAGTTTCAGATACGGATTTAGTAACAGAGCCTTTTCTTAGTTCTGAGATGGTAATTCAGAGCCCAGCATGCATCTTGCTCTCAAGGAGGTCAGGCACTTGTGAAACTTCCTCTAGTTGTAGCAGCAGCAGAAGCAGAATCTGCTGAACAGGGATCAGTTTTGAAATACTCAATTTTTTAAGGCTTAAGGTCTGTCTAGGCTGTAACACAAATGCTCTCCAATAGTTCCAGAAAATCAAAGCTACACAGCAGAGCAGAGAGTGAACAAGACAGTCTGGAAGAGATGAGGTTTTACAGAAGCTGCACACAAATTTAGCCAACAGGAGTATGGAGATCAATCATCAACAAATGATCATTTCAGACTATGTACATCAAGCTGACAAAATAGCAACAGCATGAATATCAAAGGAGCATGTTTCTGCCTGATGTAGGGCTCAGCAGTGAAAGGTTCACCCAGGAAGCATGGCTGTGTGAGACTCAAGAGAAGTCCCTTGTCAGCTCTTCAGTCCACCTCTTACATATGGTACCTGAGGAAAAATCAGGCTTTTATATGAAAACAGGCAGAAACAAGCTCTCAATCTTGCACAGTCTTTCGTTTTTAGTCATACCTGAATGTCACTTAACATAACACATTGTTAGCTGAACACCAAAGCTTTAGCTGAACATTTCTGGACAAAGAGTGAGAGCTTATCCTTAAGGAAAAAGGAAACAGTAGTTGAGATTTTTCCATGGGTCCCACCAGTGTGGGATAGAAAGCTTCCAAATTTTGTGTCACAATAATTGTGATAATGCCTCCACATGGGTGCCAGAGAGCAGGCACTTGCGTTTCTGCGCTGAAACTTACAGGCAGAATAAAGGAAAATTAAAAAGACTTTGGGCTTTTGTCAAGTCACTAGGCGAGTATGCTGAGAGACAAGCAAAGAGCAGGACAAAATGCCCTCTGATCTTACTGCATGCTGTTTGCAGCAGAAGTCCTGCTCCAGTGCCCCTTTTCTCAGTAGGTGTATTTTACATGCAACCACCTGAAAGCTCCTCACCAAAAGGACCACTCAGCAAAAGTTTAACTGAAATCAAAGTTCTTATTAAAATTCCTCTCTGATAACACTTGAGCACCCCCAAAGCCCTGGAGCTTTATGGTCAGCATCTGCACCAGGGCACAGAGGCAGGAGATTCACTCCAACATACCTGCACTGACAACAGTGCAGGCAACAAACCTATGCTGCTGGAAGAGGACTGTTGCAGAGCCTTGTTTTGTAGTACAACAGGTGTGTAAGAAAGAGTGGTTTCAGGCAACTTCCCCAGCTCCCGTCTTCCTCCCCATTCCCCCTCCTAACCCCTGGTCTGCTTCCTCTCCTCACAACCAATATTCATAGCTGGAAGGAGGAAATGATCTGGAATAACAATCCTGAAAACAAATAATCCCACAATGCATTTATTCATCACACATTTGATTTTAAAAGGCAGATCAGATCCTGGCTCTCCCTTCTTATGTGGCTGTACAACAGTGGCACCCCAGCGTGCCTCCAGCCGAGGTTCCCACATCCTTCTTCCTTTCATCTGTGCTTTTGCCACCTGTTACTCATATCCCTAATTACCAACTTCTGCAAGGATAATGCAGAACAGTGCCTTGCACTGCAGTCTGAAGCTTTAACATATTTTGTTATATAGATGATGTCATAACATTTCTCAAGATTAGCTGACACAATTCATAGTTAAAAATAATACCACTGCAGGGTTTTCCTTTTTAACTCGGAGAAGATGTCCCATGAGACTTCTGGACAAGTACTGCACATGGAGAAAACGGAGTGCTAGTCAGCAGGGCTTGCTACCAAAACCTGCAAGTCTGCAACCGGCAGTTCAATCCAAATACTGCCAACTATAAAAGTAAAGTCTTTAGTGCAAGCGTAGAGGCACTTTATCAGTCCTGCCTGGCTTTTGTATTTTGTATTTCTTTTTCTTTAAAAAGAAATGCTAAAGTATATTTTAATTTTAGACACCAGAAAACTACTAACTCCTTCTAAAACAGGTGTTCTCTCACTATGGTTGTTAATGCAGGATGCTGAGCTTTCTGTAGGGTAACTTCTAGCTTAAGGAAATTCCAGTTTGGGAGAGACAGATTCGGTTGAGCACAAAATGTTACAGGCTCCAGCGAACTCAATTCAACATGCAAGTCAAGAAATGCTGACATGCTTGCTCCAGATTTATACCTGTGCAACTCCGATCAGAAACAGGCTTCAGACCTCCACATAACACATCCTTTCACATTGTGAAAGATGGTACAAACCCCCCTTAAAGCAAGGCCCTGCAGCTTGCTTTTAAATTCAAGATCCTGTGAAGAAGAGCTGCTAAAACACCCACACAGCTTAGTCTGGGGCACTTCCTAAGCCTCTAGTGTGAGCAAGCAGAACAAAGCGAGGCTGGAGACAGTTCTCACCTGCAAGAGAGCACATTTGCATGAGCCACTTCAGTCCCCACAACATTTTTCTTTTTTTGCTTGCTTTTGCATAAAGAAGCATCTCTGTCCTGGGCCCTTCCCCCACTGACCTTTTATTCCAAGCAGGGCAGGATGCTGCAAAGGAAGGACCTGAGGTGCAAAAACAGCCACAGCCTCTATTCACAGGAGATCAATGATCTCTTAGCAAGGGGGATATTAGCAACTAGTATTACTTACTATTTCTTTGTGTGGCTCAGCTGGTATGTTTTATATCAAGTGCTGCAGAGGCTTCATAGGTTGTTTAAAGGCAGAAAGTTTAAGGTTTAATCACATACTGAAAAAAACCCTAGAAAAATCTCCCTTATCCAGGACTTAACCCACAAGGAGACAAGAAACAAGGGAAATGGCACTAACTCCTCTGCTACCACACAGTTGGCTTTACTTTACAAGCAGAATGGGTCTCCCTTTTGTTCAGGCATCCAGCAGGCACAAGGATCCAGCAGGGATGGGTTCCAGGAATTTATACTGAAGAGGGGCTACAGGATGCTGGAAGCAGACCCAGACAGAGGCAGGCTCAGAGAAACAGGGCACCATCAGCATTACCTGTCTATATGTGGGAATTGTCTCCAGATATACTTTCAGAGTCATAGTCTGCCAGCTCTGTCTGGCCTTCGGGTGCCGTTTGGCTCCAGCTGTCTGTACAGTCCGACGCAGCGTCGTCCTCACCCACTGTCACCTCCACCCAGTTCACCTCCGCCGGCTCCTCGTTCTCCTCGCTGCCGTGGCCGTCGTGGCTGTTGCAATCCACCCTGTCCATACCCTCTCCTTGATTCCCCAACAAAGAGTCTTTCAGTGGTTCACAGTCTCTTTTTGCTCTCACCACTGGTTTACCTCCATTCTCTTCATTCAGTTTTTTATGATCCTGGTAATGCTGCCGAGACACCTCGTTACCGTTCTTTGGACTCTCAGCGTGTTTGGAGCCCTTTTTCTGGCTTTGCTTGTTATGACCATCAACAGCATACTGCTGCTGGTACTGGTCAATCCATTTAAGTGACCCTGTTCTTAGTGAAGACCGGTTTTCCTTGAACCAGCGGACTATTTCAGTTCTTGTGAGCCCAGTCTGAGATGCTAACTGGTCATACTCCTGGGGCGATGGCCACTGGGTCCTTGCAAATGTGCTTTTCAGTAGATGAATCTGCTCTTGTGTTTTCTTAAATGTGGTTGAGGACACAGATAAAGCACCAGGAAGCTGAGAGCCACTCAGAAGTTCTGCCTGGCTTATTGCACCATTGGGAGTTCCTTTTGCTTTAATTTTTCTGTATGATCCCATTGAGTCCAAGACAGCTTGCTCCATGCTGTCCCTTATCTTTCTCCGCTCAGAGAACCATGAATCTATCTCCCTCCTACTCAGCTGAGTCTCCACTCGAAGCCTGTCCAATTCTCCTTGGGTAGGAAAAGAGCATCTTAGGAAACTCTCCTCAAGGGCCCTACGCTGCTCTTGGGTTATCTCTTTGAATCTCTGGGGAGTGAAATCTGTGTATGGGTGAAATGACCAGCCGCGTCGACCAGCTGAAGGTGCTATTTGATCTTTCCCTAAAGCATCGCCAGGAATTTGCACAATGCCCCTCTGACTTCTGTACCTGTGGTCACTGAACCACTTCTTGATCTCACTCCTGGAAAGACCTGTTGCCTCTATAAGCCGGTAGACTTCTGCATCGTCAGGAAACTGGCTTGCCATGAAACTGGCCTTTAGCTCTGCTATCTGCTCCTTCGTCTTCTTCCGCTCACTGGCTGGTGTCAGCGGCACAGCTGTCAGCTTGGCAGGAATCTCAGGCACCTGAACTACGTGAGGACGCTTGGCCTCTGGGGCACTTGATAAGGTCTGTATTGTCCTCTTTTGCCCCTGGTTTGGGGCAACAGCGAGTGTAATTGGTGAACAGGAAACAGTTGAACCATTTGACACAGGAGTCAAAACCAGACCAGTCTGGCCCAGTATCTGACAAGGCAAAGCTGTCTGGATGATGGGCTGCGGCATTTTTGCAGTTGCCAAAGGAGCTGGTAGGACGGTGATGGTTTGGGGAACTGCCTGGATAGTACCATTGAACATTTTCTTTCTTGCCTCCTCCACTTCTTCAGGAGACCAACTTATACCATGCTTCAAACGTTGCGTAGCAAACCAGATTCGGATTTGTTCTTCCGGATGTTTCGATGCTGCTGTCAACCATGATAACTCCGCTTGTGTTGGGTATGGAAACTTATTAAAGGAGTTGATCATGGTTGCATTAGTGTCCAGTGCAGAGTTGTATTTGGTACTGTTCAGAGGGACTGGGACCTTGGGGACAAGGTTGATATTTGGTGGTAGCTGTACAGAGGGCATAACATGGGCTAACACATCTTGGAGAAGGTCTCCATTTATACAAGCAATAGCTTCAGTGGCTTCAGTTATGATACGGGGGAGAGCACCATCCACGTGGTTTTCCATAACTCCCTCTTCTGGCTTTTTGGATCCCTTCTTGGTTTCCCCTTTAGGCTTTCCCAGTTTCATCATTGGCACTTTATTTGTGCTAATTCCCCCATGAAGTGAATCATCACACTCTGCATTTTCTAGCCCCCCACCCGTGACAGCAACATCATTAGTGGTGGTCTCAATGGACTGTTCTAAAACAGTCTGATTATTGCGTTTAATTAATTTCAGTTTAAAGTTAGTCTCTCCCGGGTGGTATTTTGTGTTGTGGTCAGATAAAGAATCATATTTTTTGGTTGTGAAGTTGCATTCAGCACAGACATACAGGGGGTTGAGAATGACATTTGGATGCTGAGTGTCAACATGCTCTGTAAATTCATTTAAGTTTTGTGTTGAGTAAGGGCAGTACTTACACTCATAACCACCCTGGGGTTTCTTAGACTGATTTTCAGCTGGGGGCTTTGCCTCAACCACTTCACAGTCTTTGACTGAGTTTTCTGAAGGCCAGTTTTTTTTGGAATCCTGCTGTGGTGTGCCAGTCCCCTTCTCTTTAGAAGTTTCTACACCCTCGGCGCCTTCCTGCTCCACGACTTCAGAAGTTCGCACCATACAGGGGGTTGTCGACTTTCTTTTGCTGGCCATGGCAGCCACTGGCAGCACACTGTTGCCCCAAATGGTGTCTTGTTTTGACAGGATGAGTGACCAACGCAGTAGATCTTGCAAACAGCTCCAAAACACCTTGATTATTTTACTCTGTTTTGCTTAATAAATTTCTGCCCTGGTTGTGACCATCAGCTCCGCGAGTGGACCTGTCAGCCGCATGACACCTGTGAAACAAAGCACACCTTATCAGGCACTGATTTAACAGAGATTTATCAGAAAGCCACAGCTTGTATGTGCATTTGTAAGGGTATTTTGGATAATGCCAAACTCTTCCTCCTCCCCATCATCATATTAAGAGTCAAAAATCTCCCCATGAAGAATAAAAGCAGTGGGTAAATTGCAATGAAGTGCACCACAGGAAGAAAATTACTTTGAAACAAATAAGATGAACAGACAGGGGATTTTAATTTCCACTAGACTCAATGTGTTTAGCTGGAAAAGAAAGAAGATACTGCTATAAATACTGCATCTTTTTATAGAAGCTGCAGTTTCTATTAATTATTATTTTGAAGCCTGCAGATTTGAAATTGAGTGTGATTTATATTAAACTTAATTACTTCCCACTGTCACTTACCTTGTAAATATGTCTACTAAGTGACTGTGGTTACTAATGATGGGTGATTTCTAAATAAAGCTGCCTTGGTTGTAAAAGTAAAGGCATAAAGAAGAGTTAATGTAAATCAACACTTCCTAAGGTCTGTGCCTTAAGGAAAAGTGGGCTCAAGAAACTGCAGCCGATCTGTGGAGGCCTATTAAGTCTTTTCTGGAAGAAAAGTTTCCTTACAACACCACTTTTCACTCAACATTGACAGAGGTAACTACCAAAGGTATCAGAAGCCCTTAGATACCTTTTAAACATGGTCCCTTCCTGTGATAGTCTCACCAAGTCCCAATTTGTGCATTTTATTCTCTACAGAATTTAAAAAAAGAAAAAACACAAAACTAAAACCCAAAACATTTTAAAGCACAATTCATATGTTGAAGTAGTTTTGGAAGTTCCCAAATGCAAGAATTCTGTAAAATATGTTTTAAAAGGATCTGATGCCAACATGAGTCAAACAAAAGCATGAAGAAAAACTACACCAGCTGTTTCAGGATCTACCTGCACTCATCAGGAAAGAGAGGAATTTAGCTGTCAAAAGTTTCATTAATCAAAAGAAGATAAAAAAAGGTCACTTCCCTATTTGACAGGATGCTTTTTCTAATTTATCACTGAATCCAATTTGCTATTCTTCCTGATCAGATGGTCTCTGGTTTCATAATAATTCCCAATCTTAATGGAAAACTCAAGAAGTACTTGGAATGGGGTGGGAGAGGCACTGAGGTTTACAAATTGGAGGAGGCTGGAAAGTGGAGATTTGCCGAGTGGGTAAGGCCTGCACTGATTTCTGTAGAAGTGTACTAAATGGAGAATCTGAAATAGAGATCCAATGCAAGATGTCCCTGCCCATTATAGGGGAGATGGACTGGATGATCTTTAAAGATCCTTTCTAATACAAACCATTCTGTGAGTCTATCATCTCATATCTAACCAAATGCAGGTATTCTCCTTGTGAAGCCTGTAAATGATAAGCTGCAATCAGAATCCAAGATATAAAGATCTAATGAAATAAAATTCCACTGCAGTTACATCTGGACACATCAGCAGTTTATAACCATCCAAATGCTGTCCCTGAGCCTTCTCCTCTTGCTTAAGCCCTGGCACGAGAGTCAGAAATAGCCACTGTAAAAGCAGCAGGTAACTTCTTGGTTCTGTCTGTGCTGCAGGTCTCTAGAGCACATTTCTGCTGCTCTGCCTATCACAGATCATACCACTTCTGTATATATGGAAACTCAAAATGATATACTGCCAGAGGAAGCACCTCCAGCTGGGAATAAGAGCAGGGATGTCAGCTTCCAGCTCCATGTACTCAAACTCCAGTGTGAAGCAATTCTCCATACACAAAACACTTCATATGTGAATTCTCCATGCAGCACCTTCACAGATAAGGCTCTGGTGAAACACAAGCTGTGAAACACCAAACACTACAGACAAGATGCCATGCACACACTGTTTGTTACAGTGCAGATGCCTCAGCATATCTGTACAGTGCTTTGTGTTCACAGCCACTGCCACCCCTGCACTGCCCAGCCCTGACAGAGACCAGCGATGCTCCTGCACACTTGCTCTGATGTGGTGAAGCATGAGACCATTTGGTTGACTTTCAGGGGTGCATTTAAGCTCTTAGTGTGCTTCTCTGGGAAATGGAGCATCTTTGCTGAGCTCCATGAAACAGAGATGGGGCTGCCCATGGGCTTATGGCTCTGCCTCGGTCAGGATTAGAGTGCCATTTCCCTCCAAACTGGGATCACCACTGTTGTCATCATCATTCCCCAAAGCGTCAGCACCTCTGAGCCAAAATTTCCTTTTCTGTTTCCCTTTTTTCCTTCTGCCTTTTAATAATAAACAAGCAGATGAACAGTGGAAGAAATGATGCCTGGTTTTCTGTAGATTTGTGTTGACTGACCTTTAAACTGGATTACACAGAATATTCTCTATCATTTCCATCTATTCCTTCAAAATTCCCTTCTGCTTCCCCTCACAATTATCTTCCCTCAGATATTTTGGCAGTGATCTGCGTCTTGCTCTGTCCCACTTAAGAAAGGATCAGAAGCTAGAGAGAAACACACAACTGTCCAAACACCCATCTTCCTGGTCACCCATGTTTAATCACACTTGCAGAAAATGAATTATCTTTGAAGCTTCTTCCCTTATAGTAAATTTGGTTGAAACAGGTCAAAAGATAAGAGAAGGGGGCAGAATGGGCACTGAAAGCCCAGCTGCTGCTGGAAACAGAGTGAAGGTGATCAGGTCACCCCACTCTTCCCTGGAGATCCCACTACATTTGTGACACTGACTTTCTCAGATGAGGGAAGGGAGGTGTAAGGCAGTGCCCTGGGCCACGGCAATGAAGATGCGGATGGAGCCATGGCTCCCAGGATGCTCCCCTGTGGCTTGCTCTCTCTCCCAGGCCACAGCTGTACCTAATGGTCTGCTCCTTTTCTAATGTATGACCTCGTGCAAAATTCATGTGGCAACATCAGCAAAAGGAAGAAAATTCGAAAGACATCAAAGACAGAGCAAGGCTTATTTATATTTCACTGAATATCCCCCCTCCTCCACAAGAAGAAAGGCTAAGAACAAAAAGATAAAACAATGGGATGGAAGAGTGGAGAAGGCGACCTTGATAAATTAGAGGACTAGGCAATCACAAACTATATGAAGTTCAACAAAAGGTGGTGCTGGATTCTGTACCTGAGATGGGGCAACCCTGGATATATGTACAAACTGGGGAAAGAATTGCTAGTTGGTCGAGGAAGGGGATTGTCTCATTTTGCTCTGCAGTGGGGTGGCCTCACCTTGAATATTGTGGCAGTTTTAGGCACCACAATGTAAGAAAGATATTAAGCCATTAGAGAGTGTCCAAAGGAGGGAAATGAAGATGGTGAAAGACCTTGAGGGGAAGCTGTATGAGGAGTGGCTGAGGGCATTTGGTCTGTTTAGCCTGGAGAAGAGGAGACTGAGGGGAGACCTCATTGCAGTTACAATTTCCTCCTGAAGAGCAGAGGCAGCCACTGATCTCTTCGCTTTGGTGACCAGTGACAGAACTCAAGGGAATGGCCTGAAGCTGTGTCAGGGAAGGTTTAGGTTAGATATTAGAAAAAGGTTTTTCACCCAGTGGGTGGCTAAGCGCTGGAAAAGGCTCCCCAGGGAAGTGATCACAGCACCAAGTGGGACAGAATTCAAGAAGCATTTGCACGATACTCTTTGGGAACATGGTATGACTATTGGGGATGGTCCTGTGCAGGGCCAGGAGTTGGACTTGATAATCCTTATGGATCCCTTCCAACTCAGCATATTCTGGGATGGTCTACGATCTAGGTTACAACTTTGAATCAGTCAAAGGTTTCTTAAAAGTCAGACTTAATGTTCTGAATTCCTCAGTCTCTGGATGCTCAGCAAGCTCTCTGCTGCACTCAGTTGCTGAGCTGATCTCCCAGCTCTTCTCAGGACAGGAGGAGTGGCCCCACACAAGGATGTTCTCATACAGAGGAAGGGTCAAGGTCCCTCCAAAACATATATAAGTGGGTGGAAACATAAAAAAGTCTGTTTGCTACAGTTTTTCTAGAAAATTGTACAGATTGTTGTTTCTCTTACATCTTCTATTCCACATAGTGGTTTTCTGCATGTCTAATTGCTGGTTTCTAACCCTATATTTTGAATAGTTTTTTCTGCCACATGAGAATCACTATCCACCATAGAAATCAAGCTCAAGTCAAATCCTGCTTTCTGGAGGTCAGTAAAAAAAACAAACGACTTTTAGTCCAAGATGCGCAGTTTGGGGCGCTCATAACCATATAGAGACTGTCTCTCTCCCTTCAACCCACACCCTGAAAGACGGGGAGGAAAAGAGGCCCGGCAACTGCATAAGCAAGATGAGTTTATTGGGATCTCTAAGCTATGGCCCTTCCAGGACCTCAGTAGGGATGTCATTTGGTATAAAACAATACACAATTTCAAAGGAGGATGGGTCCCCCTCCCCATGACAGATCCCTGGGAGCTGCATCATATACATTTGCAGGTCCTGCCACATCCCATCTGAGGACATTAGAGAAAGCATAAGAAGCATCTCACAGCTTTCAAACGTGAGCTGCTTGCCAGAACATCAAAGCCCCAGCAGACAGTTTTAAATACATGGTGTTGCTCCTGACAAAGCTGCTAAATGATGCTACTTCAGCTCCTCCAATTCAGGAGTGAGGCAGCTCTCTCAGGCTGTCAGTCCACTGGAATTCAGCAGGCAGGCAAACCTGACCCCACAAACCTTTGGATTTTACTTGCAGATGGCAAAGACTACCAATATTTGCAGGGAGGTTACCCTACAGTAATGCCTTAGCAACCAGCAAATCCTGATGGGAACCCAAGCTACACTTCATCACCTGAGCTGTGTCCACAGCACATATATCCTGTCGAGGAGCAAAATCCATATCTGATGTTCAATGAATAGAGCTGCACCATGGTTAGGTCAACCTCTATCCCTAGAGCTGACTCTGTTCAGTCTATTATTATTGTTTTGCTATGGACAAGACCCTGGACAAATGACCTCTTTGTAGGGTTGCTGCCAGCGTGGAGCGCCACAGGTGTGGAGTGCTGGGGTGCTGTCAGCAGCTGGCTCTGTGAGCAGCCATTACCCCCTGGGCATGGGGGGGAAGTCAGCCCTCACCCGCCACATCTTTTGCTCATCTTCCCATACTGCAGGGGGTTGGAAAAAAATGAGAACAACTAATTTTTTTGAATTTTCTTTTTAAATGAGCAAATTCACAAAACAGAAAAAGGCAACCAGGTGAAAAACAAAAGTGCTTGGCTCCAAGCAGAATGTGTCATTGTGAATGAGGTCTAAACCAAACCTCAGAGAACCCATGTGCAGGAAAAAAACTTTCCATTTGTTTTGCTTTAGCAAAACCATCCAGGATGGGAACACACAAGTCAGAGGCAACATGTTCTTTTAAAACTATCTCCCCAAAAGTGTGTCTCAGCAGTTATGAGTGAGGCCCTAATCTGGCTTTAATTTCTGAAATTTGTTTAATGAAATAATCCAGCCACAGTCCTGTGATCTATCAAACTCCTGTTAAAATGGCTCAGAGACTGAAGCGGGACCTCGATGGCAACTCTGTGCATGACTGAGGAAATGCCAAATTTCCTCTCTGGTCACCTGGCCCCCAGATTTGGGAAACTGGGGGAGAGAATCACACAGGGAAAAGAGACCATGTGTTTTGGGCCTGGATGGCACTGGAAAACTTTTGCCTGTGCAACTATGCCACTTTCCAGCAGCAAACTGTATGGTTCATGTTAATGGATACAAAAAAATAAATTAAAAAAGCTTTCTCTTGCTGAATACTGAAATCTTTTCACTCTCTCTCATCTTTACCTTGTGCACATAGCTAGTTTTATATCCTACTTCTCCCACAACAAAAGGCAAATATTTGTGTAGAAACTGAACTCCTTTTCTGCAGTGGTGTTCCCACAGGTTCCTCCAAAGTGATGGCAGAGCAGGAATTTTCCATGGCAGCTGGGACACAGCTTGGTAGCACAAAGGATCAGTCAAAACCCTGAAACCTGTGGTTGGGGAAGTGGTAGGACAGTGAGGACACAGGGTGAGATGTTGCCTGTTTTCCCTAATACCCCAAAACATGACTGAGTCTGAAAAAGGCTGTCTAAAAGACCACCAAATTTGAAAACATGTCAAATTAAAAAGCCAAATTTGAAGAGATGTCAAATTAAAAACCTTAACTTTCTCAGAAAGGAAAAAGTGCACCAGAAACGTCACAACTTTGTGCTGCATCTTGCTTACGGCTTAGGGCTGGAATAAAGTAATACAGAGGCTGAAACAGGTTGAACTCCCTAGCCGGTGCAAATGGATCTTTGCTTCTCACAGATATACCTTGCTTTTAAAGACAAGCAAACCAACCAGAAAAAAACCCCTCAAAACTACTTAACAGACATTTGTGTAATTTGCCAATAAAATCTTTCTTATTTTTCATCTCACTGTGTTGGTTTGCTCTGCCTGTGCTGGTAGAGAGTTCCCAGTACTTGGTCTTATTTGAAAAAATGAACAATGGGAAAACCACTACCATAAGGATACCTGCAAACAGGCATAGAAATACAGGGGTGTTCACTTGCAAGGGCTGGCTGATGTTTAAAGAGGGGAGAAGTATTTTATTGCTTTACTGCTTAGGAGCTCAGTCTCCACAAACAGCATCCTCTCTGCTATGCAGGACAAGCAAGTGCAAATTCCACCCATGTAATTTAACACACACACCCTGTCTGAACATGACATTCAATATCACAAAGATACAAACTCCTCCTTACAGCTTTCCCACACCCCTTCCCCAGCCCAGGGACACAGCAGAAATGACAGAGGAATTGCACAGCACAGAGCTCAAGCAAGGACTTGCTGGGCACAAATCTTTCAGTCCGTGGGTTCTTTTGTAGCACTATCCCCACTTTATCACTCACTAAGTGGATCTCAGCAAACCTCAACACGGATGCCACAATCTGCCCTCACATGCCAGTCAGGTCCTGCTGCCCACTGCCTTGCAAACACCACAGATTGCTTTTAAAACAGAGATACCACCTGTACCACCTTTTTCTTGAGCTGAGGAATTTTCCACCCCTTCCAGGGCACATGACCAACCACACCACGAGGGATCTCACTCGTCTGTTCATTTCTGGTTAGCTCTGATGGTATCCTCTCCCTCCCACAACCTTCCAAGCCTGTGTGTCCCTGTGAGCATCTCTGCTTTTAACACCTGACTTCAACCTGCGTAGCTGACCAGAAGTCATGCTCGTAGAGTTCAGAGCAGAGCAGAGCAGAGTAGAAACTAATGGACATTACTCAACAGCATCATAACACCCCATGACCATCTGCTCTTCACCCACAAAAGCTGCAGCAATGCAAACACATGCAGCACAGAGCTGAGCTATTATCCTGCTCCATATCAGAGACACTGAACTCACATTCACTAAGGTTGCAGTAATATTTTTTCCTACAAATACGAGGATGAGAGGTGAAATACACATTTCACGGTGCAAAAAAGGAACTTGCCTAGGGTGATGTTCTTCCTTCCTTACAGCTGTTTTCAGCATGCAGCTGCTACAGTAATATCAAAAAGCACATCAGCTAGCACAGCAAAAAACATGCTGTTGCTCTCCACTGTGATAAAACACTTAAAACATCGCTTAATTATATGCAGCAGAATAAGCAGAAGCTAACCAGGGCAAATAATTGCTGCATGATGGATTAGGACTGTAACAATTTACAAAAGAAAACCATAGAAAGAAAGACAGGTTTTGTGAACTAGGGCAGAGCTTTTAAAACAGCATTTAAGTCAGAGCAGCCTAGAGCTTCAACACTTCTGCAGTTCTTTGCAAGCTGAGTAAACCACAGTTAATGGAGAGGTATACAGATCATTACAGCAATAATTTTTGCAGGCATGTGGAAAAAATAAAATTGAAAGTGCTATACATTTTCAATTTGCATATGTTGGTGTAGACATTTCTAATTATAAAAATAATTCCCACATAGCTATTTGTAGCAGGGTGCTGTGGCCATGAATTTTTGTCTACAGAGAAGCAGCAATTGATAATTTTTCTTTCTTTTAAGGACGAGAGACTCACACTTTTCAAAGGCCATCAGTAAACCAAACTGCTTCCAGGACTCCTGACTCCCCCAGCAACATGTCCTGTGAAACTGCGTGCCAACACAGGAATGGGGGAAGAAGCAAATCCAGCACACATCCCACCTCTGCCATGCACCTCTACAGCACAGTCACGGAGAGACTCTGTAAAAACACTTAAAAAATCCGAGGTTTCAGTGGAGGTGGGCTGAGGGTTGGATGAAACAGGTTTCAAAAGACACCAACAGTTGTAGAAAACCCCAAAGAAGCGCATGCCTTAATTAATCACGTGAAAGCTGCCTTTTAATGTTAACAAATTAGCTGTGATGCAACCACTGTGTAGAGACAGAGAAATTTCCTCTGAAAAACACAGGTATTTGTGGAAAAAAAACCCTCTTAGGCTTGACCAAAATAGGTTGTGTGGCAGGACCACGAAATAGGCTTATTTCAAAGTACTCTACTCACAGGCTATTCTTTTGAACTAAAATGTTTTTATGCATGCTGCTGCAAAGCCAAAGACATGGGGAAAATGGTGGGATGAACGTGAGAGGCCAACCTCTTCCCAGAGAAGGCAAAGTTTAACATTGTGTGCTGTGAATTTTCTATTATAAATACCAATCTGCAATCACTGACTTGTACTTTTTTTTCCTTTTTTAAATGTAGGCTTAAGTTCAGGCTAAAAACTGGATTAGGTCTGGCTTTATAGCTTTTTTTGCTCTCTGGAAAAGTGATAGAATAATCCACTTTGACGAAAAACAGCACTTTACAAACTGGTTCAGGCTCTGAAAGAATATTCATATTGTAGCAAGTCACTTACTCCACATCTAACAGCAGCCTTAATCTCAGGGTAGGCAGGAGATGGTCCTTTTCCAGGAGGGTACACACTGGAGCACATGGGGCAAACAATGGGCAGGAGGGAGAGAATTGGAGTGCCAAGGTGGGGACAAAATCCAGGTTTCCTTGCTTCCCAGCCACTGCTTTCTCCTCCAAAAAAGGGTTGAAAACACACAGCTTGCACACAAAACGGGGCACGTGAGCAAACGTGATCAGCAAGTGCTGCAGCTCCCACTGGGTTGTGATAGTGGTGCAGTCTGGGAAAAGCTTTTTTTCTTTGTAGTTTGTGTGTCTGTCAGAGGCACCTGCATCTATGTCTGGATGAACACGTGGCTTAGCTGGTGCCCTCCTCTGGAGTCACAGATGCTCAGGGACACAAAAGGACCCAAAATCCCAGTAGCACCTCTGACTGTACACAGTCAAAACTCAGAAGGTGACAGTGGGTGCACTCCTGGGGTCTTGCTGTCTGCTTTGGGAAGGAGAAATACGGACTGACCTCTTCCAACCAAGAAGATGCATGAACCACCCATGCAAGGTACAGTCAGATACATCAGCAAATGTTCTCAACACCTGCACGGGGAGTGAACCTCTCTCCAACACCCTCCCTTGGTGGCTTCCAGGGGCAATGAGTTCCAACATAATAGTCGCATACCCTATCAAAATTATCTCCTTTAATCAGTAGTGTTTACTCCTAGGGTGGGTACTTGCATGTTCATAAGAGAGAAATAAAGACCAACAGAGTTCTTAAGAGAGAAATAGAAATGCTATAAAAATATCCATTCTAATTAGTTTAATTACTTGTCTCTGCAACTCACTGAATTCTCATAATTAGACTGGATTAAAGTCACTGGATTTAAGTAATTTTTCATATTGAGTTTTTATCCAGCACCACATAGTGGGAGGACAAGAGACTCACAGATACAACCCAAAAGTTATCTATAGACACTATCTTCACCTATGTGGGTAAAACCTGGATGTATCCTTCTTTGATTTTATGCAGGAAAAAACCAGTTTATTCTAATAAAACATTCAGCTTTATTTCTCTTCAGATATGCTTTTAAAGAGTGATTATTTTTTTTCTGGGAAAGGGGGTTGTGTTAAAACAAGTATTCTTTGCTTACAACAATTTTTAGTAATCATTTCCCATTTCTTTAGATCAAACATCTTAACAGCGACGTCTGGTCCCCTTTCTCCTTTGTGTCATCCATCATTCCATAATACTGCCACCTAGACAGGGTACACTTTGATATTACTATATATATTTTATATACACACACACACATTCTCTCTCATCAGATTTTTTGTTATCATGGAGACGCTATCAGTTAAATGCCTCCAAAACAGAAAGAAGATGGGCTATAACAGAATCAAGACACTTGATTTCTTTACTCCACATGCTTTCAAAACATAAGCAACAGTACAGAAGTTTTCCTGATTTAGTACTTCTCACACTGCTTAGCTCCCTCATCACATTTTTCTGCTCTGGGAGCCACAGCAGAACTTTAGTCAGTTGAGTGTCAACTTTTTCCAAATAAAATGATCAAGGCACTCACAAACGCTTTCACAGATTTTGCAGATGCACATTCTGGGCATCCCTCTTGCATGGCTACAGGGTAGAAATAAGCTCTAAATTTCTCAGAAAATAAAAGCTTTCACTTCTCAACAAGTAGCCCCTACGTCTTGGCTCTGACGGGCACACATCAGAGCAGGAAACAGGGAAAAAAGTGCCCAAAGGACCCAACAGGAAGGGAATGAGTGAAGGCTGAGGCCATGAGACTATTCGGTGACCAATTCTAAGAAGTGTTCCGATTTGAGGGAAAAAGAAAGAAGAAGAAATCTATGTGACCAGGATGTCGGAACAAGACAAGCAATATACACAGACTTATGTGATGCTAGGCCAACTCTATTTGTCCAATATGGGAAGCAGCCTTTGCATCAGCCTCATTCAACAGAATTGCAGCACTGAAGAAGCCCACAGAAGTCCCAAAAGAGAGAAAGGAGCTCAATAATTAATAAAAAACATTAGTAACCTCTGTTTGTCTACAGCTGCACACCTCCCCCCTTTGACTCATTCATGATGTGTTAGAAAAACCGCATATGGTTTGTGATTTATGAAGCTGATGAGTCACTGTACCTCTTTCCTTTCCCCCCCAAGGGCTTCTCTGTGTATCTTCACGTTCCCCAAGGAGAAATACAGATGAAAAGATAAAACACTACAAGCAGATTAACATAACGTCTCCCTCTCACAGCATGGTTTTACCTGTGCCTCCCAAACTCTGCTGTTCTCTCCTGCCCCCATTTCCCTATATCCACTCGTCTACACATCAGTGAACTCAACAGCTATCCCTTCAAGTCATCTAGACTGACACTGCTTATACAGTGTGAACCTTTGCACCACTGGGAAAAGCTTCAGTATCCTGTAATTTTATCTTTTAAAACATCAGGTTTGGCTTATAACAATTAAAAATATTCACTTCCTGAATGGAAACTCTTGAGCTATAATGCCAGACACTATCAAAGGAAGCCCAAAAGCTGGGTTTGGGGTACAAAGCAGTGTCTTGCAGCCCACCATACTGAATACTTGCATAGCAATGAAACAGAAACATTCACCTCAACATTTCCAGGAGCAGGAATTTTAACACACCTCTTTCAAAACAAAGCCACCCCCAAAAACTGCCACATGAATTTTCAGAGGACCTGAACACCCAGTGTCCTCCAAACTCAGCCAGAGAATACCAAACAAATCTGATGTCCAAGGCACTTCAGGGCAGCTCTAGTTTTAAGCATAGGAAGAGTCAGCCGTTGGCTTAACTCACACGGTTCAGTACCCTGATGAACTGAGGAGGCAAACCTCAGGCATCCCCCCGTCAAAATGCCATGTGCAAACAGACCCCATACAAGTACTGCTGCTGGCTCTGGGGAGCACACTGCAGACACCCATGCTGCCTGTGCCCATAGCCAGGTCAGGTCTCCCACTCACTAGACAAATTCAGATGAATGACCTTACACTGCTGGCAGATGATGAACATGTGCTTCCCAACAATGTGGATCTCTGTTTAGGAAACTCCTGTGATACCGATGAACCCCTAAATTGCCAGGAAAAGCCATCTCCTTCCTCAAATCTGACACAATTTCTCCACAGTTATAGCCAGACCCTACTCCCAACCAAGACAGAGACAAAAAGCAACATGCAGGAAAGGTGGCTGCTGCCAGTTAAGCGGAATGAGGTGCTTAGAAGAGTACTTGCATATGCAGTGCTATGTATCACTCTCAGCTTCCTGGTGATGAGCAATTTGGTTCTGCTGAGGGTCATTGAAAGTTATTTACACCAAGATATTTGCATTCTCATCTTGTTGCATTTTATATTTTGTTGTGCTCTATTTGCTTAAAGGAAAGACTGTTTCAAAAGCAGCCTCTTATCAGACCATGGAAAATGTAAGTTCCACATTTGGAGGCTTTTCTTCTCTAAAAGCAATGACATGACTTCCACCCACCATGTAAAACAGGTATCTTTTTTGGGTCCTTTCCTCTCACGTAGGAGTCTGGCTTACATAGTTAATGACCTGTGGTAGTCAGAGGATCCCACTGGCCCAGTACTTGGAGGCTTTACAGCTGTTAAGACACCTATCCTCACAGCAGGCTTGTGAATTAAGGCACTGCTATTATTCCCATTGCTCAGACGGGCAATTAAGGCATGAAGAGACCGTGGCTGAGGCTTTGTTAAATGGTCTAGTCAATTTACAGCTTGCTGCCACCAAAAGGGACTGGGTAGCAACAGTGCAAAATCATGCCTTACACCCAAGGTCTTCAGCAGGGCTGGAAACTGCAGCAAGGTTTTTTGTGCTACAGGCTGCTCCCACCTCCAGTAAATTCAGGTTATCCTTCTGGCTCACAAGTGGAAAACATTTAACAGTCCTTGCAAAAGGAGCTGTTACTCTTAGATAGGTCTCAGTAAACAAGCACCAAAGTCACAAAACCACCACAACTCTCACCAGGAGGCTCATGGGAGGAAGCAAAAGTCTGACGATCAAAGGTCTGAACTATCTGCCTTCTCTCAGAAATCACCCATCGGGCCAGGTGCATGTACACAGGAAAGAAGCTCACCTACTGATGGTACCAAACCTCTCTCTATCCTTACACAAGCTAAAAGCTACCTTTCTCTGCAGCTGCTGCAAAGCATATCATTAGCAAAACCACACTATTCCTCCTGGTCTTCCTTTGCTTGAATCCTACAGCACAAGAACTCTTCCCCTTTCCATTTTTTTGCACGAACTGTGGAAAAATCAAGTATTTTAGGGAGGATTCCCAGGTGATCATGATCTTCTCATGACAATACCATCTCATACAAAGTTTGTGGGCACCATCAATATACTTGTTCTCTTTTCTCCCTGGAGGCCCTGGAAGCATTGACCCACACCTTTTTCAGTCAAGTGCATATTTTTCCTGCTTGTTGGCAATACAAGCTGAGAATTCCTAGCATACGTCACATTATCCCTTGGTCAGTTCCTCAGTCAGCTCTGAGGTCAAATTCTGGAAAAGTGACCCTCTAAAAGATGCCTAGCTACTTTGATTTCTGTCATCCTAATCACATGCTGTGCCTGTTAAAGTTCTTTTACTAAATCTGCTGTACTTCATCTCTTGTAATGCCCAATAAGATCACTTCTGCACATCACTTTCCCCTTATTGGCTTCAAATTTTATCTCCGCACTTTGTTTTCAAAGTGATTTAATTATCTCTTTTCTTTGTAAGCATCCAATCGTCACACCCATACAAAACACTTTGCTCTAGTATAATCCTATAAGCTGTGTGACAGAGGACCTACCACATGTTCCACAGAAGAGGCTGAGAGACAACAAACAGCAAGACCAGAAAGATCCTTTGAAACGTTTGCATGCTTTCCCTTCACTGAAGACACTGTCCTCAGCTTACCGAGCACTTAAGGCATACAAGACTAAAAGATACTAACTGTCGTGTGCCATCAGAAACCAGAACCCAGCTGAAGCATCACTGATGTTCCAGATGTTGACACCCTATGAAGTGTGAAATTAAAACTTGCTTGGAGTTGAAGTTATTAATTAAGTAACACTGTCTTCTGTCATCCAACAAATATGCTCCCAATCAAATATTTATCTTCCTTAGGAAAATCAAGGATTATATATACAATTTCTAATTGGGGGGAGAGGAAGAGAGAAAACCCTGCCAGAGTTAGAAGCTTTTAAAAACTGTGCTTACTCATGGGGAAAAAGCCTGTCTTGCCCCACAGTATGATGAAGTTTCAGGTGGCTGCATACAGCTTAAGTGTCCCTACCAAACAAATCAGGGCATCCACCAGGCAGGCAAACAAACGCCATTTTCCCCCTGGATATCACGGGACCAAACAAGCTTCCTCTTCCTCCCTGCGTACCCGTTGCTACTGCAATTTGTCACAGGGCAGAGCCACTGCCCTCTGTGCACAGTAATAGTTCTGCTGGGAAAATCTGGCATGGCCACAAAGGACCTTTGTTCGTGCCAGAAGTTGGGCACGCAGTGCAATCCTTCCCCCTTGTCACACAGAGTTGGGTTTCCATAGCTGGGACAGAAACACTCCCCTGATGACTGCAATCCACAAACCCAAACACTGTCCCCCTCCCCCAAACATGAGATCCTTCTTCCCATATCAAGTACTGCAGGACAGTGGAGTTGCTGCTTTGGGGAGCATTAATTCCAGTGAACTCTAACCAGACTTGCAGCAAGGATGGGTCTGAGGGAGTGCCAAGGCTCTGCCCTCAAGCCTCTCTGCACAACTTTTGGTACCTGGATACTACTAGACCACCTGAATATAATGGCCAGTCTTCGAGAGCGAAGATTTGGGAAAGGTCATTAACCCTTCGAGCCTGCACAGTGGATTTTTTAGGTGAGACACAGCGTGCGCTGAACTGAGCCCACCCTTTAATCCTGAGGTTCATCTGCTGGGGCCGAGCAAGCTTGGACAGTGGCAGTGAGGTTCTCAGGACGTAGGTTTGTTTAGAGTGACCTTCTCTTAGATGGATTGCCTTACAAGGCTGACGAGCTCCATCTGCCCAGGGGGCTGGGAATCGAACCCGGGTCGCAGCGGTGAGAATCCTGCACCCTAACCACTAGACCCCCAGAGGCCCCTGAATATAAGGCACCTGAATATAAGGCTCTCCTATTTTCAGGTATATTCCTGTCCTCAAGATTCCACAAACTTGGCAGACAGATCTGATCTAACAACATGCAATTCCTTTGTGTAACATTTCGCTGTTTGTATTTAATCTGCCAGCCTGTAGTATATAATTTTTTATTTTTTCCATGCAGCAGCTCTGAATCCATCCTGTCCCACCTTTCCTCAACTGGCCCTTGCAACGAGGGTCCTTAGGCCAGGACAGGAGCTGCCAGCATCCAGGAGCTCTGGGAAAGGATGACAATATGGGGTGTAGGGAGTAGACAGTGAGCACACCCTGACACAATGCTGCTGGCAAAAAGTGGGATTTAGCAGGACTTGAAAATATCTGTATTTCCCTTTCACTCAGGAAATACAAAGAGATGATTATTGGCTCATTCACAAACTTCTTAATACCCCAGTTCAAAAGAAGCACTGATTCTTCTGGAAACATGCAGTGGAAGAAAGTGAGAAGTATCTTTGTAAGTAAATGAAGTTTCATAAGATCTGATCTGATATGTATTAAAAAATAATAAGAATCGACACACTTGCAAATACTATCAGATTAGCAGAATCCATGCCTTTGCAGACTTTTGCCACAGCACGTGCCACAAAGGACACATTTCGTTTCTTCCACTTCTAATTTTAAACATTAAGGCATGCAGAACAAGCCAGTTCCTAGTTCCATAACTGAGTTTCATCTGGACCATCCAGAGCCTGGATGCTTTGGCATCTGACTGGAATGCCCCTCACACTCCCTAACCACAAAAGGGACCATGTTTCACCCGGAGAGATTATTACTGTACTGAAGAATAAAATGACAGGGAAAACAACAACAAAAGAATTGGCAAAACCTCACATTCATTTATTTCTCACCAGTAGAAGGGTTTGCCATCGGAACACCTTAAAGCATGACAAAGTAAGCTTGGCAGTTGCCTCCTCCCATCTCCTCCCACAGGTTTTAATCCCTTCATACCCACTATTTCCAGCTCTGGCTCAGGGCTGGAGTCATTTTAGGCATCGGCCTCTTTGCCTCCCTGATGGCTGGATTTCCCCTAGGGCTATTTCATAGCTCGTCCAGATGAAGAAACTGTAACAATGATGCTTGGGCAATACTTGAGAAATGCACAAAAGGAGGACAACAGCTCCTTAAAACAGTTTCTCACCAAAGGGCACTTGTTTAAATATTTTTTTAAAACTTGGTTTCTTCTCCCTGTTTCTGGGAGGCCAAGATCAGGTCTACAACAGCGTGCCCAGGGCTTACACTCACTCCCACCTGCTCCAGCAAACCCTCCTCCTTCTTACTCTCTCTTCTGTGCTGCAAGCAGGCTCGAAAATCCAGTGCAAGACTAGTATTCAGTATTTGTTTGCCAAAACACGTGTGCTCCTTCCGAGGGAAGGAAAAAAATCCTTAATGATATAATTTCAAGAGAGACTGATTTTGTGACCAGCTTGCATTAATTTACATGGTCGCCCAGTTTTGTAACATTTGTGAAAATTCTTCTCCCAAGAAGAAACAACAATCAAACACCCCACTACAAACTTGGTGCGACATGGCAGCTCTTTCCATGGCAACCCCCCAGCACCAAGTATGCTTGTCTCCAGACTTTGCTGCACAGTGAAGGAGGGCAGGGAAAGAGCCGGCTGAAAATCTCCGGCTGTCGCCACCAGCCTGGCAATCCTGTCACGCTGAGAAACCAAATACACTGGGGAAAGGCAGCATTTCCACAGCCTCACTGCTGAGACATGTCTTAGCTCCAACTGTTAACCAGCTGCTCGGTCATTTTCAGGTTGGTTGGTTTGTTTACTTTGTACAGCACAGTCAATGTATTTTGTTTTCTAAACAGCATGAAAAATTACCTCTCTAGTCCAAAAAAAAAAATAAAATAAATAAATAAAAAAAAATCATTCTCCACACCAGAAAGGAGTGGAATTAAGGCAACTCGGCCATGCTTTCAGATAGTCTTCACATGCAACAGCAGGATGCTCGCTGTGGGTATCTCCTTGGGGAGGACAGACAGATCTGCCACTGCTGCGGGCAGCCTGGCCAGTGTGGAGGGCAGGCAGGCAGGGTACTCACGAGCTCTCTTGCTGCCTCTGAAAGCCATCACTGGATGTTGCACCTGATATTCTGCGAGGACCAACCTGCCATTGCTGCAGCAGTAACTAAATACAGGCTAGGCTCTAAAGCTTGTCTCTGCAACTACAAGTTTTCCTTCAAAACACACACCCTACCTGTGTTCTTGGATGAATTTTTAAGCAATTCAGCATTCACAGACACATCAGATCTAGGGCCTTGTCTTTGGCTAGTATTTAACCTAGCCGTGTAGCCAAACTTTCTGTGTAACAATTAGCAATTCAAAACTGACACACAAGTCAGCTCCCAAGGACTTCCCCCAGAGCCTCTCTTCTCGGAAGCATTCCTTCCCTGTCTTATCACCTGCAAGGCTGCCTTAAGCACTATGATGACCCAGACTAGAGCAGTCCAGGGTTATTTCTCCTGAAGCTTTATGTGAAAGTTTAATTGCATAATAGTTTCTGAAGTTTAGGAAAAAAACACATTCCACAGCAAGAGCTGATGCTATTATTTGAAGTCACCCGACTCCAAAATCCAAATAAGAAGCAGGGAAGGCGAGAGATAATAGTCCCATCCATAAGGCAGAGACCTAAAACCAGGTCTCAGCCATTACCATTCATCAGCCATTACCTCTCATATCCAGCCTGGGTTTCAGATCTTTTTCCCAACAAAAGCATTGACAAAACACCCACTTATGTGGAGAGCATCAGTTCCAGCAGATCAGCTGCCTTCTGACAGGGAAACACTTGCTCATGAACATTTCCTGAAGCAACTGCGGTCTCAAGACCTTTGTGATATTCAGGGAACTAGGTCAAGACTTACTGCATGCTCCTTACCTGAAAGAGCACCCAAGAAAAAAAAAATATTGATTTACTTTTGTCTTTTCTCTCCAAAGCTCCTCTTAATGATTTTTTTGTTTTGTGGAGGTGATCAGCTTCTCCTCCAACACCTTTTGTCTTCTCAACCCTCACCAAAACATTCATGGGGCGAAGGAAACTTAGGCAGAAGAAACCAGACAAACTGCTCATGTAGCTCCTGACTCGTGTGGTCTCCGGAAATGCTCCTGAGAAGCAGTCCCTGTTTAGGGCTGCTTTGGGCTTGGAGAGGAATTGGGCTCTATTTGACCCAATGCATTCAGTTCCCCTGGTATGTCCTGTGGCCTCGCAACAGTAAATCAGAGGGGAAAGAGAGGGAACAAACTAGAAATCCTTAAAATCCCATCGTGCTCATGCAATCCATGGGTCCCTGCTCTCCTTTTCAAAAAACGTAACTTCTAAAGCAAAATTATCCCATGTGTGGAACTGCAAGAGGAGGAAAGAGAGCCAGGGAGCGTGAAAAGGCTGCTGAGCCTGTAATGGAAAATCCTCAGTCACTGAGCAGTCCTCTCGTAACACTTATTAAAATAAAGCTAATATGATGAAACACAGCCCAATTGCACACAAGGCTGCTGAGAAATTGGATCCGGCTGCTGAAATCGGCTCCCAAACCCCTCCTCTCCAAATACTGGCAGTTCACATCAGTTAATTGCATCCAAACCACCCCCAGGCAAGAAGGGACAGGAGGAATGACACAGGACGGGTCACCCTGCGTTTGACTTATCTTCAGAGCAGGGCCAGTGCGTAAATCTTCACTGGTCTCTTTTGTCACTTGCCAAGGTTCAAACATGGCATCTCTAGCTGTCAGCTAATGATGAAAGGTGGCATTAACTAAAAGAGTTCAAGGGCGATGTCCATTGGACTTGGTCTTATTGTTGCATGAGCAAGTGAGAAAGGAACCTTAGTATTAGGTCTAGGAAAGCAAATTAAAAAAGGGCCTCTCTCTTTTCTTCTAATATTTTGCTTTTAATTCTAGACCTTACTCTTTCAAAACTGAATCCAAACAAGAATAGACAGATTTTACTCCTTTTGTAGAATAAATCAGCCTAACTGCTGAGGTCAGTGTTTTCAGACCAACACATGAAAGCGGAAGATGTATCTGAGGAAATTCAGTGCTGGCTGATTCATCCTTTAGAAAGGATGAAGAACAGCCATTCCGGCGTGTCAAGTTTGTTCCTTTGAAGGTGAAACAATTTAGTGTTGGTATCATGATGGCAGGAACTGAAAAAAAAAGGAAAAAAAAAGGAAAGCCCTGTCCAGACTGCCCTGAAATATCTTTTCAGGCTTCAAATGTTGAACAACAGGATAGCCCTGTGGTCCATTGGGCTTGCAATGAACCCAAGTGAGGTGAAAGGCATCCTTCTCCCTTCACTTCTTGGTACAGTGGCTCAGCACCACTGCTCTCCCTGTGTCTCCTCCTGCCCCAGACATACAGAGACAGACTAGGGCAGCAAATGGGGAAACCTACAAATTATTTGACAGACTGAAAGTGTTTCTGCACGGGATCCACACCTCATGTTTCAGAGGAACCAAAGCACAGCCTGAATCTTGTGAAAACGAAACTGCACAGCAAAACCGCACCAAAATCGTATTATGAGAGAAAGAGTAGGGGTAAAAAAATGCAATTGGATTTCATTCAGATCTGGAGAAATCAAGAGGGTGTTAGTGGGGGGAAAAAAAAAAAAAGCCTGTCCTCCTTGGACAACCCCATTTCAAGATGTAGGCACATATACACCCAATGTATATCCAGCTATATAAAAACAGCACATGCCATCACTATTCCCTTAGGGTGTAAACAGCATCAGGAAAGAAACACCTTTCAACCTGGCCCTCTGTGCTTCCAGTCCCAAGTGACTCGTAAGAAGGGCTGTCTGAAGATGCTCAGTAGCAGGTCAATCTTTCCCAGCACGTAGGAGAGCTACAAATCAAATGCTTCAAAAAAACCCCCCAAAAAAAACCCCACACCAAAAAACCTCCTGAGGCTTGCTGGGAAGCAGTAAAATTGGGGGGAAAAAAGAGGCAAGATGAAAAGCACTTGTAATCTCTTTCATGCAGCACTGAACTTCTTCAGAAGAGAAAGCACAGAAACGATAAGAAAAGGAAAGAAAGGGAAAGAAGAAAGCAGTGCATTGACACCAGCTACAGCTAAATTTTTTTAATGGGCATTAGGTCAGCAGGGCATTTTCCATCTGCCCTGCTTAAACCAGAACTCTGATGTGTGATTTTAATACAGCATTTATCCTGGTGGGACTGTAAGTTTATTTTGTCTGTGCATGAGCACGCATGGATGATTGCACCTGGTCTTCCTGAGGTGAGAAGGGTGATTTGTACTTAGCTGATGAAAACAGCAGGTGTTGGGTTGGACCTCAACTGGTTTTGGGCTTGCTGAGAAGACAGAGAAAGGAATAGGCAGCAGCAAAGGGCTACAGGGCCACAAGGGCTTGAAGAGGAAGGGAAGAGGAGAATGAGGAAGAAACAGCTTTGCCCTCAGTCTCCTGAAGTCAGTTCAAATGCCCAAAAGGCCAGCCTTGCTGCTGCTGAATCCCACCCAGCAGGGGCAGCTTGCTGCTACAAGCAGAGCCCCGGTCAGGGGCTCCAGGCTTTTCTCTCCCATTCCAAATCCACAGGAACTGCAATGCCCCTCACTCCTGCCCAATTTTTAGCCCAGCCTACAGGCATGTCCTTCTCAACTCAGCACACTGGTCAAGGCAGTAATGATAAAACACATTTTTTTTCCTATATTTTTGCTAGTGATTTGATGATTCACATAGGTGAAGGTACCTCAGTCTTCCTCCTTCAAACAGACTACATAAAAAGGAAAGACCACAAATCCACATTCTGCTTTTCTTTCAAATTCCACAGTGCTTTTCCATTCTGATTCAATAAGGACTGTGCAAACAGATTGGAGCCTGCAAGAGTTCCCAGTGAATTAGCTGCTTGACTAACACAGCACAAGTTAAAGAAGATTAGCTAGAAGCTGAAGTCAATGTTTAAAACACAGATTAGAGACAGACAGAGCAGGTTTGGAACCCAGCTCTCAGAAAACCCTACTCAACAACTTCAGCAATCCCTTAAGTTTAATTACCACAGTTTTAGGATAAGTTACCATTATTTGACTAGATTATACATTCTCTAAAGGTGTAAAAGACCCCTGGAGACCACCATCAGTAGTGCCTGCGCCAATTCCCTATACACTTAACAATGTCTCTTCGTTGAGTATCTCCTAAATAAAACCAAAACAAGCCCAGAGACTCTTTTTCTGCCCATTACATGACACATAGCAGTGGTATTACCCAAAATGGTCACTGTTTCAGGAAGCCTGAAGACTTGAACAGCTGGCAGACCTGAAGAACAAAGCAGAAAACATCTATATCTCTATGGGGAACCTCCACTAGCACGAGTGTGTTCTATGAATGGATGGTGCATGGATTCACTTTGCCCTTGGCCATGGCAAATTGGGGTAGGAAAGAGGCACTTGAGACCTAACAATAAGCTTAACCTTCACAAGCTGCTGTAAGAACAACCAAGGGGTTAACAATTTCCAGTGGTTTTATTTTTTAAGGGGTAAGATAGGAATGGGGATGCATTTTCAAATTTAATTTTACAATCTCTGAGGATTATATTCCAGGAAATTACTCTGTTTTGTGAATATCATTACTGCGTGACATTTTGGTCCCATTATCTCAGACTCTTTTTGGCATGTATGTCAGATGTGATTCACCAGATGTTTAACGACATGCAGCACTGGTTCAAACATATCTTACTAATGCAACAAGTCAAGAAAATCTTTATTTTCTTATGTTTCAAGTTACTAATTAACTCAGAAATCCCTCAGTCACACAGTACTCATCCAATTTTACGATCTCCCACGTAGACTTCTGGAACTTTAAAAAACAAGAGGAAACCTCCCAAGACAGCTAAAATTGCATTTTATAAATTTGAGAAAGACAAGGTATGGTTTAACTACTTGCACTAGAAACATCCCAATCCTTTCACCAGCACATTTGAGTTACTTACACAAAGTGGTTTCTCTGTATAAATCCTAGGTAGGATTTCTATGGCAAGGTTTTCCCAGATCAGCAGTTTTTCCCCAATCACGTTACAAACCCAAACAAGCCTCACTCCTTGTCCCAAAGAGTTTACACACTATGTCCCTGCTCACATGAGAGTGAGGAGGATTATTAGTTGTAAATTGCTTTGAGGGTTAAAAAAAAGTGTTAAATATTGCTGTCTTCATAAGTCAATAGGCTTCAAAACTGTCTAATAACACTATGAGAAAAATAGCAATTTTGAGCAACAACCTAGATGTTCAACAATTGGTGGTTCAGCAACAACAAGCAACACCAAGCATTGCTGTCTCTGACAACAGCCCCTTGCAGGCAAATCTGTCTTAAGGTCAAATCAAAGAAATTTCAACTCATCCAACCAGGCATATTTTGTTCGAACTCTTCAAGCAGTTAGAGAGTGTGCTTCTACCCTGCTGAGGGCAAAGTGCAAGTGGTATCCACCAGAATGATGTTAACCTTTGCGAAGTGGGGACCACCCTCCTGGACTTCCCATGAAACACAGCTCACCTCGAGTTAACCACTGCTGTGCTGAAGGTGCACAGAGCAATCTGCCACCAGCCTCTGAGAAAGAGGGTCTCAGGGAAGGGGATAAGGAGCAGCAGCAGCACCTCCAGTAACCCACATGGGGAAGTATGCACAGACTGCCAGTGTGCATGGATCTAGCCATGCTATCAGCCATCTTTTTGACCAAGTGAAAAATGAAAAGCCACCAAATTGACTAACAGGAATACAAAGCCCTCCCACCCCCAGCTTCCAATTGCCTGTAATAAAATCCAGCCTTTGTAAAGCAGACACAGTCTAATTTTCAAATGTGTTCAGTACCCAAATCTCTAAACAATGTAATGGGATCCCCAGGAGGTCACTATCCTGGAAAAAAAATTGAAGTCCTAAGCATTTCATACAGGTGTCTGACACTTAAACCCTGCTATAATGTTATCTGTGCTACCATCCCAGATGAGGCTCCCACCAGCAGGAAGAGCCAGGGAAAGCCCCAGGACACACACAGGTCTTCACACAATGCCCAGGCCAGCCTTGATGAAGCAAATGGGACAGCTGGTTCCTTCACTCAAGCAGATTAGGTGGTATCTAAAAAGAAACTGCAGCTAATTACATGAACTCTTTGAAAGCCCGTTTCCTGTGAGGTGACCCTGGGGATTGTCCAGCCTTTTAGGGCTCTCAAGGCTGAGTGTTTGAGGAAGAGTAGAGGCACAGAGCAGCGTCAGACAGTGCCAGCAAGCTTAATCCTGCTAGAGTTTCCTGAAAAGCAAACAGAGTAGATCGACAGCAACCAATGAGGCTGCACAAAAGAGGGTGGTTTCTCCCCCAAAACAGACCTGGTGCTGCACAGTCATGGTGATGACACAAAATGTGAGCATATTGTAATGCTCAACATGCCCCAGGAGCCTCCACCTGAGCAGACACTACACCAGGATCAGACAAGACCACAAACATGCACTGCAGGGGGCAAGAACTGATGCACTTGCAATCATTTATTGCAAAATTCTGGCATTTGAAAGCAACACAAAAGCAGCACGTTAGGGTAGACATTGAACAGCCAGCAGGCAGTTTGTATGGCATCATCTCAGTGCTCACAGTGTTGAGAAGGTGTCTTGTAAAGGGACTCTGCAGTTTTCCAGCAGCTGCTGTGTTATCGATGCCATACATTGCTCAGGAGCTCATTACACTGATGTTACCACCACTAAGTTTACAGACGTGTTTCAGGCAGCCATGGAAGAGGCCACAACAACTGAGCTCAGTGCTCTGTTCCCCTGACATATCCCAGAGCACAGGAAATCCACTGAGGTTTTTAGGAGGAGAAGCCACAGTTTCAACACATATCTATGACTGGCCTCAGGGACCTGATGGGCACAGCCACGTGTTTGCTGGCAGACAAGCGATGTGTTGCAGAAGCCAGGTGTCAGAAGTAGGGACTGTGATTTGCAGGGATAATTCCTAAGCTAAACCTACCCATAGCAAATATTTAAAAAAAAAAAAAAAAAAAAAAGCAAAGCAGGAAACTCCAGTCACTGCCAGTGGCCCAGTGGGCCTTCTCTCACAGACCCTGCACCTCTGGGCAAGGACAGCACAGATGGACAGAGGGAGGCTAGACAGGTAGGAAATGAACCCTCCATGAGCCTGAAAGCAAACCAGCACACTGGAACTATCACAGGGCTCCACAGCACTCCTAACCCTGGCATGCTGCTCAGAGCTGCAGCCTTGAAACTTCCCACTCTTAGAAATAAGATCTTTTCATTATTATTACTTTTGCAACTAGCTTAGGAAACCCTCAAAATACCATCTACTTGTTTTGCTATTTAAATGCCCTTTCGGAGTCACCTTCCCCTCTACAAAGAGCAGCTAAAACACAGAGTGTTTCCTTTCAATCTGCCACCACAGGAGCTGTTTGGAGGTCACTATCTCCCTCCTCTCCATTTATCCTGTCCCTTAGTACACAGCTGTGTGTACTAGATATATCACAACTGCAGAGCAGTGCTGGGGCCATCTCAGGGCCTGAGCACGGGGCTTTTTCCCCCTGGTCAGCCTCAGGCTTAAGGACACATTGAAGCCATTTTCCATTGGGAAAGGAGATGAGCACCTCTATGCCTGCTCCTGCCTGTGCAACCACTGTGGGCAGACATCACATCCCAGGGGATACAAATCTGACCCCCAGCCTACCCTGTCTACTTCCCGTGCTCAAAACCACTCTCTGGAATCCTTGAAGGTGATGTAAGTTACAGCAGGGTCTAGAAGCTTTACACTGCTTTTAACTCACAAGGTATATCTCTAATTTCACTTCCACCTTTGGCAGTCAGGACTAGCATGAGGCTGATGTATATGTCAGGAGGTCATCCAAGTGACACAATTACTCATCCAGACTCACCTGGAAAGAGATGCTCAGAGGTCCTCATGGCACACACAAAATACACCCTTCAGGTTAAGATTTTCACGGACAGCAAAAGGAAGGGGCTTTTGGACCTTCTTGCATAAAAAGTGGCAGGATTTCTACAGTAACAGATCAAAGCTTATTGCTACAACAGAGAGCACTACACATTAAACTACTGCTGCAAAAGTTTCTTTCCTTTCGATAACATGCATCAAAAGGATGTGTTCATAAAGAAGCAACACCTACCAAGGGTGTGCTCCCTTCTGCCCTGCAGGCACATAAGGGTTGCTCCTCACCTACTCAGGAGTGCTTTTCCCAAGTGCCTTGGTAGTATTTTTAGAGCACTGATCCTGGCTCACTGAAGTCCTCTGAAATTTTGCTACTGACTCCAGCAGAAGCAAGATCAAAGAAGAAAGTTGCTCCTTCTCTGCACTCCTCCAGTATCAGAGGGATGGCCTGCCCATGGCCACTCAGTGAGCTTTTACTTAATCAAAAGCCATCAGAGTCATTGAGGAATACATTTAGTGCCAGTAGCTCGGGGTGCAGCTGCAGTGTGAGCTGCAGGTTGAGCTCTGGGTGCTGGGAGCTTGAGGCAACAGTGGGTGCCTACTCTTGGGCATAACAAAGGGCACAGAGGACCTCTGTGGAAGCCAGGTGACCAGACACTCAGATGCAGCAGGAGCCAAATACTGAGCTGGAAGAGCTCAGACTTTCACTACATAGACTTCAATCCTTTGTTTGGGGTCCCTCTTTGGGAGGCACCCAGCTCAAGCTGTTGTTATTGCACCATGATTAAATTATTTTAAGGATCCAGATGTCTGAGACTCTTCTATGAGAAACCTGGGGTCCAGCTGGTAAGGAAACCTCACCTTGATTGTGTGAGTGTAGGGAGGTAAGTGGGGTGGCTCACTGGAGCTGCCCACTGTGAAGGGGCTTTGGTCCCAGCTCAGGTGGTGCAGGTCCTGGATAGTCACACAGGAAAATTTTCCTAACAGGAGAGCAAGGTCACATCAAAATGGGAATCCACTGAATGTTTTGTAACAGAGTTAAAAATAATGCAGTAGCTCTTTGCATTCATATAGTATATAATAATTAATATACAACCAATAGATACAATTACATATATAATATAATATAAATAATATAAATCACATTTTAATCCAATATTAATAACAACCAAAGACAATAAATGAAAGACTATTCCCTGTCCTACTAGAACTTGAATGTCCTCCTGTAGTAGATCCTGAGCACCATGCTTGCTCCTCACCCTTCCCTACACACACTCACAGCAGCATCTGAAATGCAGCTGCCCCTGAGTGCTGCAGGGTTTGATTAATCTGTAGCAAACCTGGCTGGATTTCAGAGTGCAGCACACACAGTTACAGTCTGGTTTGAGGCACGCAACCAGATGACCATACTTGGAGAACTGCAGACAGGAAACTTGCCAGATTGTTTATACCTGAGTCATGACTAATGCTGACAATGAAAACTGAGTCAATTCAGAGACCACGACTGTGCTCAGCACCTATGTGATGCTCTACCCTAACGCCACTACCAGCAAAATAGGGATTAAGCACACATTACCTGTGCAAATATCACAGTTGTACTGTGTGAGACTACTGGTGATGCAAAGCACGTGATAGTCACTGGCATTGCATTTCTGGGTTAGGAGACAGCAGCACATTCTGCAATACACAAGCAGACTCACAGGCCCAAGTGCTCCTGCTTTCAACATATCAACCTCCTGATTTCCAACAGACATCCCCATGAGAGAGCAGTCACTGAGAAGACAACACTACCAAAAACTACTTATGGCAGCAAAAGATAAAGGAAAGGACTGGAACAGGTGGAGATGGGAAGCTCTAGGAAAGTTCACTGCAATTTTTGTCGCTTCTAATCTCTTTCAATTCACCTGACTCTATTCCATCCCTTGATGTTCTTGCTTATCAGGGACACATGAAAGTAGCAACGTATCTTTTAAACAGTTGGGACCAACTAAAGTTGGCTTTGCTTCCACTTAAGTGTAGGGAGTGTTTAGGCGAGGGGAGGAGACCGCATGCTTTTGGTAACATGGGGATTTGGGGAAGATCACCGACTTGCATGGATCCTAAACAACCACAAAAAAGAAAGGCCTTTGGGCTTAATTTTGGGGAGTCTTTGTTACTGCAGTATCTCTGAGCACTGTCAGCTTAGATCCACCCTTATACTCAGGGGTGGGGGAGTCCAATCTGCATGTCATGCCTCTCCAGACAACAAGTGAGCCCAAATTACTGTAAATTGAAGATTTATATAGCACATTTCACCCATATAGGGAGGCTGAGCTGAGGACCTGGCAGGTAAACTCTTTCACATCAGTCTGTGTTTGCAGTGGAGCTTTTATTTCCCCTTGTAAATCACACTGCATTACTGTATTACCACAGCAATAATATTATCACTGTCACTTTGTTCGTAACAACACATCTTCAGTGTAAATAAGAAGGAAAGCCTTAGTTCTCTTCCCGGCTTGCTAGAAGGATTTAGGCAAATCTTTTGCACCTTAGTTTACATGCCTGTGGACAGGATTTGCACCTCCTTCTGAGCTGTTTAATCCTCAATGCCCAGCTGCAAGAAATGTGTGGCAGAGATTAGCTGTGCTGCTTTGGACTGGGGACCTGACACTGTGTGACCAGAGCAGTGCAACAAGCAAGGACATCCTCCAGCCTGGACACTGTTATGGACCTACAGAAATTGTATAGAAGATCTTTGGTGCAGGGTGGCAGTTCTCTTGTCCAGTTTTTCCCCATCTGAGTTTATGGCTCAGAGTTACATGGGGAGAGACAAACAACTCTTGAGTGTTACACCTGTGACCTGCCTGAAACAGCTGTCCTAAAGCAGGGCAAAACATCTCTGCAAATGGTGCAGTATTTCAACTGATGCTGGAAGTGGTCAGACAGCTACTACAAAACAATTGCTTAGCTTATAGGCAGCTGGGGTGAAACACATCCTAATCTGTCTCTCCAGGTTTACTTTCACTTATTTATAAGATGGGATAACAGCACTATCCCAGCCTCTATGAGAGCAAGAGGATGAGCTCACCAACCTCAAGGACCTGGTGAGACACCAGGGTGATAACATGATGGAGGTACATATAGACTCTGCAGCCTTTCCCTTCTCTCAGGAAATAAAGGTGTTACTGTTCAAATTAGATTTCAGTATAATATTAAGGAATGTAATGTGAATAGAGACAAAGTGGGCAATAATACTGAAGTTAATCACAGAAAATAGGAGCTGGAAGGGCGACATGAGAGCGACACATTTATTTCATTATTATATCACAGACAACATTAAGTATCCACTGAGTACCTCAAGGCATAATTCTTGCATAAAAAGCATCCCCATTTATCAAGCATGATAGAACCTGCAACTGAAGGGTATTTACAAAGAGAGTTGTTAAATATTTAGTTTTCTCTGGAGACTGAGTTCTCTGTTCATTTGTCTCTACTGCAGAATCCATTGGTATCAGGGAGCAGAGGAGCTCACCTAAAAAAAGACTAGGATTCCATCCAGAGCCTGATCTGGACACAGCACCAGCCTCCTCCACAAGCTGGCAAGGGAAAAGCATCCAACCTGACAGAGAGGAAACATGAAGCAAGTAAAATGGGAATGATCTCATCTGCGAGGCAAAGGTAGAAGAAGGAATACCAGTGACAAAGCAGCAATTAATAAACACCATCATATCGCTTCATCCTTAGAGAGCTGCCTTGGCACTGTACACTGAAAGAATTGACAGCCTTCAATTGTGAAGAGTAACTGCAGATTTGCATTGCATTTGCTTTGTGTCTTGGAAACAAGAATATGTTTCTCACAACCAATAAATTAATGATTTTTATTTTTTTAATTTTTTGAAGCTGACAGATTGGAGTGGGGGACATATGACACCGACCCAACCAAAAGAGGTGACTCTGAAATACACTTCATTGCTAACCCTTTGTAGTAGTAATTGTAATAGTTCTTACTCCAGCCTGCCAAAAGCTGTTTTAATTAAATATTAAAAAGCTATTTGTTAAAATAACATTGCCATAGCAACTAGAGAAAGCTAAAATACCCTGGCGCTTCTGACTCACAGCATATTAATCAACCAGCAGCTATTATATAAGGAGCACCCCCTTGGAAGCGCCGGCAGGAGCCACAGCACTAAATGCTGGAATCCAGAGCCCCCGGGCTGGTCAGTGCTCCCTGCCACACTGCTCTGTGTGCTTGCTGCCTGCTCCCAGCTCAGGCAGGGCTGGGTGGTTGTCTGGGCTCATCCCACAAATCACATGCCCAAATATTTTGGGGAAGCCACGCTGGAGCACTCCAGGTCAGTATGTTCCCATAGGGGCACAGAGGCAGATGGCCCTGGGCAAGAGGAATTTTGGTGAGGGCATCATGGATGGTGGCTCCCCACACGCCCGCAGCAGCAAGGGGTTTAGGTGGCTCCTGCCCAGCAAGCCCTGACCACCTGCTTGTCTTGCAAATGCAGCACTTGTACCAGATCTATTTCTGTAAATTATTTTTTTTAATTATTGGAATTACTTCTTGCAGCAAGCACCTTCCTACCATCAGGCCAACTGTGCAAAACTCCGAAGGAGTGGAGATTAAACCCTGCAAGGGCAAACAAGCTCTGCTGCTCACCCAGAATAGCTCGTTTTACAGATTTAAAAACCCAAAACAGAACAAAGAACCACAAACAACCACTCCCCCATCGCATCTAAACCCTCCAGAAGATGAAAAAACCTTTCTACACTCTGTCCATGCACCACAAGAATGGCAACCTCATCCATCCAGCACTCAAAGCTGGCTGACCTGTGGCTCCTGCTGGCACTCACTGCCAGTCCCTGGGAGGCTTTGCCCTGGGGACATAGTTCATATTAAGAGGCAGTGGAATATCTCCTATTGCCTTTCCATGCTGGACCGTCACCATGTGGTCTGCAACGATGGGAACAGCTGCAGGAGAGAGTTCGGTAGTTGAGGTCCAGAGCAATGCTGGCTTAGGGGAAGAGTACTGGGAGACAGAAGTGCAGCTGTGTTGCTCAGATGGAGTTGGGAACCACCTTCCTCCCCCTAAATGGCTCAATTTTTTGCTTTAAGTCCCCTTCCTCTTTTTTTCCAATGGAAAATAAATACCTAACCATGTAGTTATTAACCAAAAGGAATGTGATTAATATTACAGCATTTGTATGCCAGCTTCACTTTCCTACTGCTTTGTTTGGGTGTCATAGGCTGTGACTATGACAACCACAAGCAGTTATTGGACTGATGTCATTTGTGACATCATACTTAATGGAAAAGAAAAGGAGGAAGAGACACTATCAAAAATAAGAACGGAACAAAACCTGCTTTCACCTCTTCAGGCACCATCAGCTCCTGTCTACAGAGCCAGATCCCAAAGGACCACCACACTGGGGCTGCAGGAGAGCCAGGCAGCAGCAACCCTGTTTTTACCAAAACCTGGGCAGCACTCAGCTCTTGGGAAAATCTGCCCTCTTTCCACCCCTCAGCTGAGATATGAACTGCAAATCTGCAGTTACATGGAAGAAATCTCCTCATCCCTTCTCAGCTGGGAACTGCAATGGAGGCTTTTGGCTAAGCCTCATCTCTCCTGACTAAGTTTCTCCTGCTCTCCAACCAACTTCTCCTCCACATCTCTATTCTTCAGTTGTAACAGTATTCCCCCCCCCTTTTAAAAATAAAACACAGTCTGTCCAACATTTCCAGACAGTCAGCTGATTGAACATGGGGAGAATGTGCATGGATTTTGTGGGGAGTGCACTGTTTGGAGTGGTGGCTTTTCTGGTGTCAAGTGCAAGTTATGGTTTCAGTCTTCGAGGGTTACTGCAGCTGCTGCCCAATCCCTTGCCCCATGTAAGAGCAAGGAGGCAGTGCCACTGCTGCATTTTGTAAAGCTGTTTCTGTGCGTAGTGCTGGCATTCCTAGGATGCACTGCTGTCATTTTCTTTGCAGAAAGTGTTTGCAAATTCACTGCTCAAGCTCCAAATTATAAAAATAACCCCAAACCCATCTAAATCTTATCTGATAAAGAATAATTCACTGCAACAAGTGCCTTCTTTACAGTTATACATCCAAAAGCCTTGACATAAATGAGTTCATTTTTCCAAGTTAGTTTTCCCCAAATTTTCCCAATACATAAAAGCGCTTCTCTGTCCTCCCTGCTCTCCTGCCAGACCTGCTATGCCTCTGCAGTCCAACGCTGCAGCCTGCCTTGGGCATTCCCTGATCTGCAGCTACCTCACCAACTTGTCCTCACACAGAGACCTGGGGTCAGAGAGCCACCACACCACCATGCTACAGCTGAGGATGCTTCTCCTCGAGCACATACAACCTGAAGGGAACCCTCCCCTGCATCCTCCCAGGGCTTGATCCTCCACCAACAGATGGCTCTGCCTTGGACTGCTCTGAGAACAAAACTGCATCAGGGGAATCCTGCCCACAAAAAAAGTGGGTATTGCTCTTAAATAGCAGAACAGAGATGCTGCCTTACAAAGGGAAGGTGAATTAAAGCCTAACAGATGAAGCAACCACCACTCACAGTTTGCTCATCAGTGTCCCAAGCGCAGCAGAAGTGGCAGGAGCTTCCCAAACCAACACCATATCTCTGACTGCTCATAATACAGTATGTCAGCTCTTGGTTTAGGTCCCCTCTGAACGGGTGTCAGTCGAGGCCACCCTAAGCCACTGCTGCATCCCAGACTGCCATCCGTTGCAGGGGATGGCACCTCTGGGAGCAGCTGCTGGCAAGCTCCACCTTTGGGTACCAGCAGGCAAACAGAAAAAAGGAGATGGCAAAGAAGCCTCCTTTTCTTTCTCTCCCTCCATCAAATCTCTCACTGAACACCTGATCATGAAACATTGTGCAGGGCAATACTGCAAGAAGATGCAGAGAGCAGATGTACAAGAACTGAATTCTTCCAGCTCTGGTTTCTCCTTGAGCTTCTGAGCAAGAAGTCAGCATCACCCTGCTGCAGCCATCTCATGCTCCCCAGTTCCTCACTCAGGCTTCTGTCGTGCAGCCAGAGCGGGAGAAGACAGGTAAATGAAACTTAAAAGTCTCCTTTCATTCTTGAGCTGCAACTACATCTTGCTGCAATAATTTCAGAGCCATCTGAGACCATACATACCTGGGCAGCATCCAAGCAGGCTGCTCTTGTTTTCTCTCTCATCCTCTTAACACAGCTATGATATATCAGAGGCACGTGGACTTCATGCCTCCCTCAGCATTGCTGCTTTGCTTTGACTTAAAAACACAGACAACATTTACCTGGGACCAGCAGCCCTCCTTTGAAGGGCAGGAGCAGATCCCCACATTTATTCCCTTTGTGGAAGCAACCACTACAGGGGTGCATTAGGATGTAGATTCATTAGGACCACAGAAATGCTTCCCAAATTTCAACACTGCCTACCTAACAGAAAAACAAGAAAATTTTATTTTTGAGATGAGCAAAGAGCACTTCTCATGAGTGGATATACTTTGAGAGACACAATACGTACACATGGCATCTTTCTGCTGAACTTTCTTCACTTTAATCAGTATCTACTCTTCCCATCACTCTGAAGCCAACACATCTGTTAATAACAGGCCAGATCCGATCCTGTGCAATGTTTTGTAAGCGACTGACAAAAAATAAACCCCACAGCTCAATTAGCAGGTCTTATGTGACAGTCACTAAGGACATAGGAGAAAACATACATGATTCAAAGGAAGAATATAAACCATGGACCACTTTACTGAGGGATGATCAATACAAAACACTGTCATCACTTCACATCTCTTTTCTCCCAGCAACTGCACTGATTGCTGGGATCCTTCACAAAAGGCTGAAAGTAGGATTCTTTTTTCTTTTTCTTTTTTTTGCTTACCAATTCCTGAATGCTTGTTAAGTATTTATTAAGAAATTTGTACCACATCTTTACCAAACATGGATTGACTTAGTTTCTCTCCTGTTAACAAAACACAGCCCTTTCTTTTCTCAGGCTGATTTCAATTTGGGGTTTTATTCTGTTCTAACCCAAATAGATTTTGTTGTTGTAACAGAAGACAGGCTGCAAGCCACTGAAATAAAAATGGAAATAAAACTCCACTGATTTCCAAGTAACCATAAATTTCCATCACCATAGAACAGGGTAAAAATGGGATGGGAGTTGATCTGATTTTAAAAACTTCAAAAAACCCCCTTATTCAACCTCTCCACTAAGAAAATTTACTTACAAAAAAAGCAATTACTTACAGAAAACAATGAAGCCCCGAACAATAGCATCCAAACCCTCAGTCCAAATTTCTGCCCTGTTATTCAGCCTCACATCAGACAAGAGAAGCTGCCCTAGGAGCCCACACTGCACTAGGCAGACAGTCAGAAACTCCAGCCAAGGCTTCCTGAGCAGGGTCTAATGTAGCCCTGCCTGGTCCACCTGCAAAACTGCAAATAAGCCACAGCTGATGCAAAATCACAGCTCAAACCCTTTAGCAATGCACAGAAAAAGGTCATAGTGCAGATGCTCCTTAAATATACACTTTTTTTTGGGGGGGAGGGTTTATATATATGTAAAAGCTCCTGGCCAAGCTGCGTTGGAACAAGTGTGCAGGTATCTCCTGTGGTATAAAACTTCCTTTGAAGCTATTTTATCACATCAGGAAAGAGCCAAATATTGGAAAGTTTTCCATTCTGATGACAGGGCTGGGGTGTTGTGCACACACAGAGAAACAACCTCACAGCCAATCTGTGCTCTCCTTTACTTTCAAAACACACAAGCACCCTCAAATCTTCACCAAGATTGTGTCTTTCAATGGCTTGGAAACAACAAACAAGGTTCAGATGGTGCTAATGGTCCATTCTGCTGACCATATTCTCAGTTAAATGCATTCATGTGGTTCCTATCTGCAGTGAGATAATTATTCAGCCTATGTGGTAATACAGTGCTGACTTTATTTTGTGGGTTGCAAAGAGGTGCCAAAGGCACTCAGCTGGTTCCAAAATACTGGATTTGCTTGCTGTAAACATTTCTTGAAGTGTCTTTAAAAGAAAAAAAAAATTAAAATATTCTCCTTCTGTTTGGGCAAGCTTGAATTTCCCACGTAAAGAAAAACAAAAAAAAAAGCTAATCACTCACAGCACTGGAGTTTTTACATCCTGGGAATCTCAGTTCTTACTTTGAAGTTAAGCAGTACTTCTGACATCTACAAAAGAGGGAAAAGCCATGTAAGTCAAGGAGAAAAGTAAAAGAGGAGAAAATAGCAGCCATCCCTTCCACTGTATGAGTGACAATTTAGCTTTTTCACCAGTAACCAGGAATGCTGACAGGAATTCCAGCAATTCCCTTTTCCACTAACCACCACTGACAAGCAGAATTTCAAAGATTTGGTCCTCCAGCCCCTTTTTCAGTAATATGATGAACCTTGGGGCCCTCTTGGGAAAAAAAAACATCCACATTTCTTAGGCCAAGCAGACAGTGGAGAGCACTCACATGCTGATGTCCTAAGATACCACTGCTGCGGTTTGCACTGGAAATACCCACAAAACATCTGCTGCAGCTGACACATACCAGAACAAACTCTTTGGCTATTGGGAGCTTAACAAAATGCCATCAAAACTGTCCTTCTCCTCCTTAAAGGGATTCACCTGCTCTGTCCCAAAGCTAAAGCTGGCTTTCCTCATTTTTACTTTTTTTTTTCCTCCTAAAAGAACAGGAGAGGAAGGTTTAGCTTCAGCAGCTGCAAGAGCAGAACTGATAGAAAAAATTCCCCTTTGGCAGTGGCTGTATACACACCTGAAAAACACTGTGCCTGAGGGTCTGCAAGAACTGGTAAAGAGATAACAAAATGGTCATGGGACTGTTCTGAGTAAAAGAAACACAAGCGGCAAACAACCCTGCTAGCCCCCCAAGAAAAGAGGCAGAAACTTATTGATTGCTTCAGCAGCACCGTGAGCACAACTTGCATTTTCAGTTCAAGCTTTTCAAACTCGGTATTTGAGTTTGAAGCTCCAGACTCTGTTATCTGGCCAGAGGAAGGTCAGCTGGCAAACTCGAAAGAAATCCCTTGGAGTCTTTTGCTCCTTCCCAGCAGGTTAGGTTGGTATTTTTCTGGGTCTTTTCAAAGGAAGATATGACTTGATTTCCTGAAAGACTATATTGGCTACTGGAGGAGCTGGGAACCCAGAAGCTATTACACAACCATAACCAATTTTTAAGAGCTTAGACTAGAAAAAGCTGCATGTTTATTCACAGATTAAAGGGAAGCTGCTTCCCGCTTTCCTCTGTCTCAGAGTAAGGCAAAAAAAAGCCACTTTCACTGAACTGTAAAAGAGAAATAAACACAAGGGATAGCTGCAGATTTTGTGCTCTTTACACCTACATCACTTTTGGACTCAGCAGGCAACTTTCTGCTGCTCTTCCTCCCTCTTTTGGGTCAAATTCTCCATTCTCACATGGTAGGCTGCAAGCTTAGCATGAAGCTGTTTCTGTATTTAATGGGTTTAGGCTGGTTATCTTTATAGCAAAACTGTTATCTGAAATTCTGCTTTTTCAGTGCTGTGTCCAACACACAGAAGTGATCCTACAACCTGCCAACAGAATTAAAACCACCCCTATGAGTAAAACACTTTCAAAGAACAACAAAATCACCTACTGTGCAACACAGGTCCCTATCCTTCCTCTGATCTCAAACCTCTGCTTAGAAAGTTAATTAAAATAAATATGTATGTATGGAGCTGTTGCTTCTTAGGACTGTATAATGAGCCTCACAAATTTTGGTGCTTTTCCTAACGACCCAGCTGGTGAAGCTTCTGCAAGGATCTCCACTTTTGGAAACACAAAGCAGGAAGAAATCTCCAGAGTTATTAAATCCAATCCCTTGCTGTTGTACTCGTACCGCATGATCCTCTTCAGAAAGTATGCAAAAAGTTTCTGCCCCTCGTGGCTATGAGAACATGATTTGGGTTTAATATAACAGCTCAGAAACAAGTTGGTAATATATGTATATAAATACATATACATACATATTTCAGATCTTTCAAGCTATTTCACGGTTCTGGGAGATCTGCTACTGCTTTTGAATGCCTGGAGTTAGGCAATAGTGCAATGACGGAGTCACAAACATGTTTCATATAGAAACACTGAATTTTTTTCAACAGTTAGATAGTCACTGACAAAAACCTTGCCTGAGTTTGTTTGTCTTGAGCATCCCTGCGTGGGCAGCTCTTGAGCAGCCTCCTGTTGGGGGCATGCTTATTCCAAGCCAGCACGAGGCAGGAAAAGCAGCTCTCCTTGACATGAGAGCATCACAATGCCGGGATCCGGCAAATTCAGACCAGACCTCCATACTGCACAGGAGGGCATTCACACGCAGGCATCATGATCTCACCTACATGAGCTGTGCCACACAAACACCTCACAGTAATGGACAAGAGCTGGGCAGATCTGTATCTGCTGGCTTCCATGTGGTGTCAAGGTGAGTACATATACAGAACAGGTAATGGTGGTTTGTGAGTTACCACCCACCTCCTGGTTCACAGGAATTGCCTGTTTGTTTGTTTATGTGGTCCACAGCATGCAGTGAATGATTCCAGCTACCCCAGCCATCCTTCATTCTCTGCACCCCGCGCAGGAGACTCAGCCACCAGCTGCTTCATTATTCTAGATGCTTTCCAAAAAAAGTAACATCTCATGGCAAAACAAAATAAAATAAACAAAAAGGCTTTTAAAACACTTGATAAACACCAGCACTCCACGTGGTTTCTGCAACCCAGACACTACAGCACTAACCACCTGAAAATGGGATTAGTTTGCTTTGTTCACCATGAAATTTCTCACGAAAAATGAGATTGTTGAGATATCTTTAGTGAGCTAAAATGTAAATGTCGAGCTGCTGTTACAGCATGGAAGAGAAATAATGGTACTTTTTAGATGCTTGACAGAAAAGTTCCTTAGAGACTCCCTCAACCTACAGAAATGATCAATTTTGCAAAAGAATATTTTACAGAGAGAAACAGAGTTGGGAGCCCTGAAAGCACTTGCTTTTCCCAGCTGCGCTCAAGATGAAGGAAAATAAAACCCACACTCCTCCTGACCTCTTTTCCTGAAAGATGCCAGCTTGGTGGTCTAAACCCTGGGGTCAGCTGAAAGCACTGCCATGGAGCAGGTCATGCCAACCCTCCATGGCCCCACCAGGCTTTGGTGCTTCCCCCCAGCACTGCTGGTGTGCTGGTGATCCATCACCACGGCTCGACTGCCCCAATGTCCAAAATCTGTGGTACAGGCAATAGGTCAGGACAAACTTCCTTCATGAACCTAATGGGCCCAGGGTTGTTGCTTTCCTCTGCTGCTGGCTCAGCGAGGCAGGAATAGCCAAGGCCGGGATGCAGTGAGGCACTGGCAGCCACCCATTATGTCCGTGCTCTTCACCCTCCAGCATTTGTTTTGTACCAGGCATTTATTAACTTTTCAGTGCAGCTTATACCTCTATTTCCCTAAAAACTACCATGATCAAAATTACCACCTTAGCAATCTGAATTACTTCTAACAGCAGACTAGAAATGCTTTCTATCGAATTAAATATGCACAGCTGTGTCAGAAATGGGGGGTTTGCAGCCTCTCGATTGCAGACTGTTATTACAGCATGATTAGCAGATACAAACGTTCCTGAAAGTCGTCTTGTCTCCACACGCTGAAAATCCCAGTTATCTCAACAGATCCCAAGAGCCCCAACAACTCCCGGCTGCTGGTCCAGCCCTCATTAAACATTTATCAAACCCGGCAGACTGCAGAGCAATGGAGCATCATGCTCATTGAGCATCCTTACCTTCAACATCTTTTCACAAAGCTAATAAAATTAACCCATCCCTGCCCCCATCCCTACAACAGACACTTAAAATACAATTGAAAGTTTCCATCAAACACCTACTGAAAAAGCCACTAAAAACCCCTTAGTGCTCTGAGGTCTCCGCATAAGTGCACACACACTGTGCAGACAATGATGCTCAGAGAGGCCATGGGATAATCCCTCCCACCTCTCCATCCCCAGCGGTCTTATCCCTGTGCCACTCGGCATTCAGCTGCCTTTCTCCAGCCTTTTGAATGAAGCTGAAACAGAGATGGGTATTTCCACATCACAGCAGCTGCTGCTGGCAGCCCCTGAGCTCCCCAGGAAAACCTGGCGCTGACCTGGAAAACACAGAGTAGGAGGCTCCTGCCAAGGGTTGTCTTCTCCACCTCAGCAGGGTGACAATCACTCTCAAAAGGTCTTAATCCACACTGTACCATTCGCAGGTATCTGTGAGCAGAAGCTGTCCCATAGAGTCATTCCAAGGGCGTACCATGCTGCAGCTTCCCAGCCTTTCCTTCCTCCAGGTAAACTTCTATTATCTACAGGAATGGGCCAAACTCCTCTTTGCAATGCCTTCTTAATATTACCAGCTGCTTTTGGAAATATTCAGAAGCATAAAAATAAGCAAAGAGCAAGTAATAGCAAAATAAGAGTACATAAGAGCAAAAAGCAAATAAGCTATCTTCTAAAAAAAATAAAGGAAAAAACTTCATAGGTTTAGGCCCATTTTCAGCGTGCAGCACTGCCACAGAAACTATTGTCCCTCTCTTAGAGCTTTAGAAGATTTCAGAAAACATGCTGGAAGCCTGGGCAGCTATTGAGGCTACCTTTGCCTGACTGGCACCCCCAGGGGATTGCTCCAACTCTCAGCCACAGGCTGCTCAGGGTAAGCAGCTCTTACCTTGAAGCTGGTAAGAAGAAGTGGTTTGGCTGCCAGCAACAGCTGCAGTTGGCTTCAACTGCAAGGTGAAACGGGCTAGCGAGGGTCCTGGCCTGACTTCCCTGGCACTGGACTGACAGATGGACAGTAACTCTTCCACTTCTCATCTCAGTGCTCTCTTAAAACATATGCAAACAAATAACAACATTAACTCCATGGCCCAGCACAGGGGGATGATCCCCCATGTCTTCACTGAGGTTCTACAGCCTTTCTGCACCTCACTTTCCATTGTTAAGTCTAGTTCATCAGAAACCAGAGCACTGAATCAGAATGAAAGAGAATGGGAAAGCATCGCTCCAAGCAGATTATATTTACTTTTCAACACATCCCCCAGTTGCAGATGTCAGCACAGAGAAAGGTATATTACTTTTTTTTCCTATCTCCTTAACTGTTCCTAGCTTCCTTCAACAAATCAAACTGTTTTTTTGAAGGGTGAGAAATCTCAGTCTCATATACTATTTTAAATTGGCAGCAAGGGGTTTAGAAAAAGAAGAATATCTGACCGCATAAGAAAATTCAACCAGAGAGAGACAGTGATGTCCTGTAGGATTCTGATGAACAGAAAGTTCATTATTAATTTATTTGGCCTTTAGTAAGGTTAAACTATTTCACATTATTTCTCTTAAACCTTGCATTTCAGACTGTCATCCTCTGGTTAGTTATCTACTTGGCCATAGTAATAAATGTGCTGGAAAATAGTTGTCAGACTCTTCTCTGCCAGAACCATGATTGGTAACTGTTTTCCAACACAGTGATTGCTGCACTGTTGTTGGACACTTTTGCTGCCCAACATATGTACAGCAATAACTTTTATTTTATTTTAAACAACCAAGATGTGGACTGTTAACCTGCTAATTAATTTTCAACACCATGGGATGTCCTCTTACAGAGTCATAGAATCATTTAGGTTGGAAAAAACCTTTACGATTGAGTCCAACCCTTAACTCAGCACTGCCAAGTCCACCACTAAACCACGTCCCTAAGTGCCACATCTACACATCTTTTAAATATCTCCAGGGATGGTGGCTCCAGTACTTCCATGGGCAGCCTGTTCCAGTGCCTGACCACCCCTTCTGTGAAAATCTTTTCCTAATATCCAATCTAAACCTCCCCTTGGTACAACTTTAGTCCATTTCCTCTTGTTCTGTCACTTTTACCTGGGAGAAGAGACCGACCCCCCAGCTACAACCTCCTTTCAGTTAGTTGTAGAGTGATAAGGTCTCTCCTGAGCCTCCTTTTCTCCAGACTAAATAACCCCAGTTCCCTCAGCTGTTCCTTATAAGATTTGTGCTCCAGACCCTTCACCTGCCCCACTGCCCTTCTCTGGACACACTCCAGCACCTCAATGTCTTTCTTGTAGCGAGGGGCCCAAAACTGGACGCAGGATTCGAGGTGCAGCCTCATCAGTGCTGAGTACAGGGGGACAATCACTGCCCTGGTCCTACTGGTCACACTATTTCTGATACAGTCCAGGATGTCAATGGCCTTCTTGGCCACATGGGCACACATTGGCTCATGTTCTTGGCTGTTGACCACCACCCCTCGGTCCTTTTCCTCTGGGCAGCTTTCCAGCCAGTCCTCCCCAAGCCTGTAGTGTTGCAGTCCCTGTGTTCAGATTCATCCAGGTGTCAGACAAGTTTGCTGGAGAGATATGGTGTAAGTTGTACGCTAAGGACACAGGCAAGAAATCACACGCTCCTTCCTCTATCCACTAAATATCCAGGCCCATAACAACAGGTGGAAAAGACCAAAAGAGAGAACTGAAGTGAACACAATACAAAAACATGCTACCCCACATGAGTTCCCACAGTCCAAATGCATGTGTCAATTTGGAAAGGACAGGAGTCATCCTGCGAGACTGTCTCCAAGAGCAGGCAGGTAGGAAAAGTGTTGTGAGCAGCAGCCCATCAGCACAATTTCACATATGGACGATGCTGGACTGCAACCAGAAACATCATCAGCTATTTTCACTGCTTAGATCCACTGTCAGAGTGACACAATTCAAGGCCTCCCAGTACGACTGTTAGGTTTGGCCTGGTCTCTCCAGTTTCAGCCTGATTTCCTCACCACATGACACAGCCCAACAGCAGTCACTCTTTTCTCCTGCTCTTAATTCACTCACTCTTTTGTTTCCCTTCACCCTCAAGCTGAAAAGAAAAATGAAACAAACAACTTAAAAAGGAAAAAAGCAAAACTGATCAAGACCAGACAATGACTACATTTTGCTCGCACAAAAATAAATACAAGGGGAAGGGGTTTCCCTTTGCTGGCTGTTTAGACCATTCCAACTTTTGGCTGTAAGCACCAACGTGTTTGCAAATTCCTGCCAAACACAGCAGCCATCAATATAAAAGGGGTAAAATAAAGAAATGAGCACAGGGTGTAAACATAAAAAAACAATCACTTTGCTCCTCTCAGATAATTGTATTTATGCTTCATTCGCTCATGAAGACCAGCACCGTTACGTCTCATTGAGTCTCTTACTTTCACTAAGAGCATCCCTGTGCCTTATCTGGATAGTTCAGTGAGATGCACCTGGGTCAGCAGCCCCACATATTTGGGCCTTGTGACCTATTTTCAGCTACACATAATCACAGAGCCACAAACAGCCCATAGGAAAGGCTGCCTTATATGTTGCTATACATTCCCGCTCGGTGCTGAGCTTCAGCTGCTCTCCTTACTGCAAACTCCTGGAGGTCCAGTTTGACTGCAGCATCTCCCGGGGCACATTCCTACCTGCTGCACTTCTCCACCCTGCACAGCCCCAGCACTGTCTCTTCAGTCCCCTCACGCTCCAGCAAATGGAGACAAAAGGGGAAAGTCTGCACACATCAAGCACTTAAAAAATGGGTTCAGTCCCAAGGACTGGGAAAGCTTGTGGAAATCCCCACAAAGCAGTTGTTTTTGAGGTCTTTCCTCTCTATCCTAGGGACAGGCAGCACAGCCTGGGCACTGTGTCTGCTTATTCTACTCATAATCAGTAACTCTGGGCCCATCCTTCCCCTCCAGCTAGACTTTAAGGCCAAGAATAAAAAGGGATGGAATGAAACTCCCCTACAGCCTGCCAGTCTTTCAGTCCCACAAATCCGTCCTACTGATTTATCACCTTCACTGCACCAATGCCTGCATTGAACACTGTCCTGGTCCACAGCCCTAAACAGCCTGGGATGTTTTTGGAAGCCAAAGCAACAGAGGTTCAGATACTCAGTGTGTGATTCCTGCAGATCTAAGTTCTGTATTGGAATCAAATTAAAATTTGGATCCTCCTTAGTTTGAGAGGTGGGCCCATGGGAATCTCATGAGGTTTAACAAGACCAAGTGCAAGGTGCTGCACTTGGGTTGGGGAAACCCCCAGTCCAGGCTGGGAGATGAACAGATCAAGAGCAGCCCTGTTGAGAGGGACTTGGGAGTGCTGGTGGATGAAAGACTAGACATGAGCTGGCAACGTGAGCTTGAAGCCCAGAAAGCCAAACGTGCATTACCAGCAGGTCGAGGGAAGTGATTCTGCCCCTCTACTGTGCTCCTGAAATCCCACCTGGAGTGCTGCATTCAGCTCTGGGGTCCCCAAGGAAGGGCACTGCCCTGTTCGAGCGAGTCCAGAGGAGGCCACAAAGATGATCAGATGGATGGAGCACCTCTCCTATAAGGAAAGGATGAGTGAATTGAGGTTGTTCAGTCTGGAAAAGAGAAAGCTTCAGGGTGACCTAATTGCAGCCTTCCAGTACCTGAAGGGAACTTACAGAAAAGATGGGGCAAGACTATTTAGAAGGGCATGTAGTGACAGGACAAGGGGGAATGGCTTCAAACTGAAAGAGATTGGGTTTAGATTAGATATACTGAAGAAATTCTTTATTGTGGGTGTGGTGAGGCACTGGAACAGGTTGCCTAGAGAACTTGTGGATGCCCCATCCCTGGAAGTATTCAAGGTCAGGTTGGATGGGTCTCTGAGCAACCTGGTCTAGTGGGAGGTGTCCAGGCCCATGGCAGGGGTTGGAACTAGATGACCTTTAAGGTTCCTTCCAATTCAAACCGTTCTATGATTCTACCAGAAAACATCTGGAGCAACAGATACTTTTCACAGCTTTCTATCTGATTCAGGATCTAGGACATAATTACATTTCTGAGAGAGAACCCTACTACTACTTGGATACACCTTTGCCACTCACTCCAGTAGGAGCAGGTTTGAATGAAGCAAGATAACATGCAATTCACACCCCGCTGTGAAGAGCTGTTCAGGAGAAATGCACTTTCACCTTTTAAAAATCGGACAAAATCAGATTTCATATAAAATTTATCTTATCTTTCCACATAACCAGCAATATGACATTAAATTTCTTGTGTCTCATGGTATATTTAATGAGGGGGAAAAAAGGTAGAAGTGCACACCCCTTTCTCCAGTGCTCCTTGTTATTCTTCCAGAACAATTCTTCAAAGCTGCTGAGATCACTGTATGTTACCTCCCTTTTGAAGGATCAGATACATTGCATCAAAAAGCATGCAGGAAAAGTTCTAGGGCATGAAACCAATTTTTGCACACTTTTATCTGGGTCAGCTTTTCTATTGATTCTGCAAATACTGTATCATTTTTTTAAAGTTAAGGTTTTTTTAGTTTAAAAAGAAGAAAAAGAGAACATCAGAACTTAATTCAAACATCCATCTGAGCCGAGGATTAGTTTTGTTGGGTGACTCCAAATCAAAAAGGTATATTTTTTTTAATAATAAAGTCCAACTAACAGTGAAAGAGCATCGGATTGATTTCTAAATTCAGTAAATGCCCTCTTCCCATACTGCTTCTGTTTTCATTAATACTATTTAACTTTGCTTCTAGGTGCACAAAACTTAACGAGACAAACACTCACTCATGGTTTACCAATAATTCATTCCTTCCTTTCTCTGCCCCTCTGCCAAGTCTTCCTCCATGGTTATGAACTATTTGGCACAGCCCCCAGCTTTGCTTTATGTTGTTTCATCAAGACACCCAATGTGTGTCTTGAGGTGCTTTGAAATAGAAATAATAAGTAAGAACTGGCCTTGGGTGACAAAAAGAGCGGATCCTATTTTGGGAGGAGATGACTTCCTGAAGACATCTTGAAGGTCTCGTATCAACTTCATCTGTACATGCATGGGAAATGGAGAAAGGACACTTCTAGGAGGATGCCTACAAACAGCTGACAGATTATAGTAGGAGAGACTCCCAAAATTTGCTTGCAACTTCAGATGACAGCAGAAAAAAATAAAATAAAGTAGTTGGGAATTCTACTTAAGTTTTGGTGAAAATAAAGAGCTAATGAATGGCTTTCAAGTGCTTTTCCAGAATGGAATGCTTTTGCTTTTGAGAGATGCTTTTTGCATATTTTGGTGGTCGTGTGATGCTAGGAACAAAAATGTTCAAGAGCCTGATTATCAAGTGTGCTTCTGCTGGAAGTCTGGTGCCTGCTTTGACAAGACCTCGTTTCACAGGGATCTGGGTGCGCGGTGAGCAGAGCACGTGCTCTTCCAAATCAGAGCTCAAGAAGGATCTGAATAAGCCCAGCGTTTCTTTCCTGGCTCTGGGATGCATGTCTGGCATGCTCAAGACCCAGAGGATTGTCTGGGCAGATCCATCAACCTTTTTACATTCCCTTTTCTCAGCGTGGAGAGCTGGGATGGAAAGATGAGTAATGGTTTCCATCACACCCTCTGTGTGACACAAACAAACCCCCCAGCCTAACAGATTTCTGATAGGCAAATGATTAAACCCCAACATGTACTTGCCACAAGTAAACGCCACAAGTAGTGAAGCCTTGTCTTCACTAGGGACACTGTGCCAGTCCTGCACTAGGCTGCTGCAAGCTGTCTCCAGCATTGCACATCTACAACCAAAGAGCTTCAGAAAAGTGAATTGCCTCTCTGCAGCTGGGCTGGAGTCCCCTTGCCCAAGGATGACCCTCCTTCCAGAACCCCACCCTGCTGTACTCCATCCACGGCCGAAGTGTAGCTATTAATATACTTCTAATTGCAGGGATTACTGCTATGTTACACTCTGACTTCTCTCTTCCCCCATGCATTAACTGGTTGCTTGGAGCTTTGCAACCTTTCAAAGAAAATGCCTTGAAAAATAAAGACTGGGAAGGCTCATGTTAAATTGGGAAACGAGCACGCCTTGCTGGCTATCCCGAGAAACTAGGACAGGCTTCTCTCGACCAAATCTCCAGGTATCTCTGAGGCTGTAACCGTCGGCACAATTCTTAAAATACACACAGGCTGATTAAAGGCTGGCTTACAGCACTCACTAGACTTACAGCACTAGCACTGATTCCAAAATCAAACAGACAAGATGATTTTTGAAAGAAACCTTCTCCAAATGCAAGGCTCCTCTCTGGACCCTCTCCCTGGCTTGCTCTCTGACCTCACAACACAACAAGAGCTCCCCTTGGGAAAACCAGAGGTACCAAACTGGGCACCAGCAGAGGTACCAACACCTTAAATGTTGATCCAAATTCAAACCAGCAGCTGTTTCAGTGTTGAAGTGGGGAACTTTCTGGGGCTCCTGCCCACCAGCCACCATGCTGCTTCCTCCCTTGCTGGGAGATGCAGCACAGACGTCTGAGGGGAAAGTGGAAGGCTGAGCCAGGACAGCTAGCCAATGGAGGAGTCAACTGCAGAGCAGATTTCAACACAAATATCTCACCCCAACAGGACACTTTCCCTGGGGGAATGTTTTTATTCCCTGTGTGCCACATCCCAGGCCTGCTCCTTCATCCACTCGTCTCACATTGAAAATTAACCAGCAAGTACCTTCCCCTCCTCCCCCTCACATCAGGGGGAACAAGGGCTGCTTCCCTTCAGTTGACTTTCCCAACTCCCTCTTAAGTATCAGAGCACCCCCATGACATAATGAATTTAATATGGGAAGTGTATTCATCCTCTTATTATGGATAAGGCAAAGTAAGACTAATAGTTTGGATTTATTTTAGTTATGTCAGTTTAAATTAAGGCTGTGGCTTTGCAAGAGTGCAAATCTGGCTTTGTCACGCCCACTACTTGACCAAGACCACCACATCCCAGCAATGCAAAGTGCTGCCTGGCTATGACCCCCAGTAGACCCCAGCTGCTGGCAGATGGTGCCCCTGGCAGCGTATCTGGTGGCTGCCATTCCTGTACCAGGCCGAGGGCTGCGGCGCTGGGAGGGCTCCAGCTGCAGCTTCCATCGACACCATCCCCCTGGACTGCCACTCACACCACACCCTCGAGCGTGCATTCCAGCCTGCTTACCAACACTTCCTAATTTAAATATTTAGGGCTTTGCCACAGATGTAGATGCTTTTTCGCTTGTGCTCTTTCAGGTGGACTTCAATAGTAAACAGGTTTTGGCCACCCATCCCACAGCAGGTCGTAATATGGGGGACAATTTATCATCTCCAACAGAGCTATCAGGCAAATGGGTTAATGTACGAATGTTAATGTATGAAGGTTAATGTATGAATGTGCTGAAACTGAATGGACTCTCTCAAACTAGATTCAGAAATGACTACAGGCAGAAGTCACTGAAGAAAGTGAGTGGTAATGATCAAATTTATACAGAATCATAGAATAGTGTGGGTTGGAAGAAACCTTTAATTATGTATTAATTATTATTAAAATGGACCACAATTCCAAACCTCTACATATACATGACCTCTCAGTGAAGGAAACAGCGGCTCTGAACTATCTCCTCTAATGCAAGTTAAGTAAACAACTTTAAACAAAGCTCAGCAACCCTCCAAATCAAGGCAGGGCAGTCACAGCACTTTTTAGCCTGTCCTCCCTGTATCTTCAAAGCTCTCTGTGAAATCAGTCATAACTTTGCCACTTGACCTCTTTCCTTTGCAACACTGTGACAATTTCCGAATAACTGGGAAGCAGCGCAGCACCATCAGCCTCCACTGTCCAAAGGCAATCTGCAGAGTTTGGATGTAATTTGTATTTATATGATTGTGTTTTCCAAATGAAATGTGTGGTCTAAGCAAAAACAGATCCAGAGTCTTCACTGCCTTCATCCAGACTCAGTCATATGCTCTCACATGTCCCACTGAAACAATCAGGACCTCACTTGTGCCCCAAAATCCCCTAGATCACTCTATCCTACAAGGAGCTCTGTAATGCTCTGTTCAAAGATGAACAGCGCTCAGAAATTTTCTCTTGATGGAAGCTGTATTTAAAATGTTTTTCTACTGTCCTCAGTGGGGTTTCACATTTTGGATGTGTAACAAAGCAGATATCATGTGCAAGGAACTATAAATCCTGACTGCACAGAACTACCTTAAAGTTAGAGCTTTAGCACTGGATATAGACCAAATCTGACCCCTTGAATCAAATTGCTCAGATCATCTCTGCTGCTAAAATAAAGGCAGAATTTTGTCCTGAAAGCTTCATGTCGCTCCTCAGCAGTTTGCAGCAGAGTCTAACCAGAAACCTGTCAGGTTTCTAGTCTGTACCTCAAATAGTCTTGTCAAGTCATACAATCAGCAAGAAGCAGCCAAGGCAGGGTTTTGTTGTCAGGGAATGTAAACAAATAGCAGGCAGTGCTGTTCATCTATCTCAGGTTGGTGCATATAATTTTAATTAAAGCATTTATGTAAATACAGATGCAAATTAGGTTCAATATAGCATCTGCCAAATTACTATCAAAGACTTGAGGCTACTGGCAAATTATCAGCATGAGCTTTCATGTGAGGGTACCAAATCCAGTCTTGGTACAGAAGCTGTATATTTTATTTGGCTTAAATTGGCAGTAGAATACCATATCGGTACATACAAAAGAAGCTAAATAGTCTTCCATTTGAAAAAGAGCACTTCGTAGGTAAACCAACATCGTTAAAATTCATCCTTTAGACAGCCTATGTCTAGCAAGGAAAAAAACTCCTTTTGCATTTCTGCAACACCTATCAAAGAAACTCAAAGTGCCTCTGAAATGTTAATTAATCGATACTCTCCCCAAGGGATATCTACTTTAAAGATGGTTATATGGAGCCTGCACTTATCTCTCATTTGCCAAAGGCTCGCAGGAGGGAAAGCCACAGATATTGAATCTGGATCTAGGAGACTTGAGTCCCTGCTCCTCTGCATTCCCATCACAAGACCTCCCACCACAAATATCACACGAACTTGCTCACACCAAAAAGGTGTGAACCTCTTTGGCCTACATATCACTGCCTCAAAGTAGTGTTAACTTGAAAACCTTGTTAACCCTGAAAAGGCAATTACATGACAAGAAAAATAAAGGAAAACAAATCACAAGGGGAGAAAAAAAATACCCCAACATTTGAAAACTGAAGGAATCTTAGATCATGCTGAAAGGATCTTATCTTTGGCAAATGAAAAGGTATGACCAAGATAATGTTCACAGCAATATCAGCATCAAGTTCTGCTGACTATTTCTTCCCTCCAGGTGCAATTCCATCTTCAGGGCCTTGCAAGTGGAGAGCAACTCTCCTTCTTTTTTAATCCTCCAGTAAGACCAATGCTTGGAAAGAAGCAATAGTTCCTAACTTTTAAGAACAGACTTAACTAGATCAATATCAATGATGCTTAAGCAAATGCTTAACATTTTCCCTGCAATATGCTTGCAAATTTCCGAGGGTACGAAATTCCCACTGGCACTGAATGAAGTGAAATCCAATTTATTCAGAAGGAAGCATGAAGTTGTTTGGAAACAATTATTATTACCCGTGCTGAGGAACAGGAGAAGGAAACACAGTAAGGTTTGGAGTCACACAGGCATATTCATAGTGTGACAAAATGTGACACATACATGACATATCATTACTATGCCAACGTTGTTTGGAAGACATTTGTAACCAGCATTTTGTAAGCATATGGTCACACACTGGTCCCTTCCTGTGCTCAAAATTAAAAACAAAACAGAGGGACAGGAGCTAAAGGCATGAAGCCACAGACTGGCCTGTTTGCATTCCTTTGCCCTGATATCAGTTATAATGACTGCACAGTCATTTAAATGCTTTGCTTATTGACTTGTTTGTCTTTAGCATTTTGCTTCCAAAAAACCCAAAACTAAAACCCAAGTAGAGGTAAAAATAGCAAGTGTTGGTTTTGAACACTGGGACAGTGGTGTGAATTCCTACAGTAACTGTGATTTCATGGCTGTAGGGAGAGTGTGGAATAGGAGGAATGAGAAATGGAAATGATATTGAGGTTGCATTTCCTGTTATCTATTGCAACACGCTAAATGTGAGAGCTTCATGCCCTTGGAAGTCGGACATCCCTGCGATCCATGGCTATTAAGAGAACTGGTATGTGCATGTGTATAAATATATATATATATATGAAACTTGCTGGAGAGTAGTAACACTTCATGCTCAGCTTCTGCATATCATGTCTGCATCTTAACTGGGAACCCTGCTTTAGCAAAATCATTTTCTAGGTCCCCTCTGCAGGAAGAAAAAATGCCAAGTTTCACTGGAGGGAGAGGAGTGGTTGTTACAAAGGATGAGACACTTCCCATTCTTATTTTGAGAGAAAACCAAGCAGAAATCACAGATTTGCCGTGTATCGGTTTCAAGCAGTCAAACTCACTAATGGAGGCCAATCTGACGATCTTCATGACTTCTTGTTGATAATCAGACCTCAATAGACTTTTATCTTATCTGAGACTTAACTGGGCAATTCCAATAGATCAAATTACTGCACTAGTTTTGCCAAAGGGTGACTTTCAACATACAAGCATACAGATAAGTAAGAGACTTGCAGGTCTGATGTGGTCTTTGCCATCTGTGGCACTCGGCTGGCACATACTTAGGGACTTGTTTGGAAATCAGTGGTCCCATACTGTATTGAGAAGCTGAGCCATTCAGGAAGCAACTCAAAACCCAGGGACATGAGTGCACCAGAGGAAAAGGAGAGGGCAAGAGGGTATAGTCCCAGCCAGGCTATGGGAGAGGAGGTTTTAATTTCCCACCCGACCTTGTGTAAACCATTTTTATTCCTCAGAGCTTCTTCACTTAATTCTTGTAACAAATACTGGGATGGAAAATACCCAGAAGGATACCAGGTGCTTGTATCTGAAGAAAGATGGGCTCAAATAAGCACCACCAATAAACCACTCTCTTCTCTGCTTCTCCAATAAGGCTGGGGATAACCTTGAGGTGTTTTCCTAAAGCAAAGAAATGTGCAGCTCTAAAAGACTAGGGAGGAAGAGAAGAGCAGTGTTTCATCAAAGGACCTATAGTAGCAGTGTAACAACATAATCTCTTGAAGGGAGGCAAGGATTAAAAGTCAGTGTGGAAAGACTGAGTAGGTAGTAAAAATCCAACAGTTACCCATCTTTCAAGACTCCAAGGCTGAAGCTGTGGTAGGAAGAGGGAAGGGGGTTGTTCTGCCCAAGAGGTAAAGTTGTGCCTTGTTTCCTCTGTCTGCATATTTTTCCACTTTTTATTTTTGGATCTTGCAACATTATACAGCACTAGATGGCACATAACTAGAATAACACCCACCATGCCCTGCTCTGGACTGCAGTGAAAACACCAGAACCACCCCACAAGGGAGGATGATGAGAGCGGACCTGCAACACTAAAACATGTCTTTCACCTCTGTTTTATTCAGGAGGATCTCAAAACACACTATCAGAAATTTACAGGAACCAAGACCCCAGAAACACTCTAGCAGCAGACGAACACCCACATAACCTTGTCAAAATGCTACATGGCAGACAGGGCTGTCGCGGCAGAGCCGTCATGAAGAGCCCAGTACGAGTCCCTTGCAGGCCAGAGAAGGGGTGGCTTCCCACAGTGCACACTGTGCCTCAGGGCTGTGCCAGCACAGCCACGTCACTCAGGGACCGCTCCACTCATTTGGCCAGTACAGATTTGCTGGCAGAGGTCTGAAGTGCAGGCATGGCTTAATCCCAAGCTATTTTCAGAAGATAGGATGCGAGCTAACTTCCCAGCATACAGTACAGCCTGTGTGATAATAAAAAATCCAGTCTTTGTGCCTTTCCAGAGCTGCTCCGCTGGAGGCACAGACCATTGGGTGCTGTCAAGTAAGAGCCAAGAAGCTGATGCCATGAAATAAATGGTTTTATTAAAACTCCAACAGGACAGTTCTCTAGACACAAACTCTAGATGAGCACTGTTCTGGGCTCTCTCACATCACATTAGTGCAGAAGGACCCACCTACACGAGCAGGGCAGTCAAAAGGCCAATTTTCACTTCTTAAGCCAAGGCAAGCACAATGTAATAAACAGCATCAGTGGCAAAAATGAGAAACTAACACATCTCAAAGGATGATTAAACTCTTCTGAAAAGGCAAGGTTTAGCAGGTCCCTCAGGACAGCTTCATCCCAAACTCAACTAGGAGCCATTTTATTTGGCTGGCTGATCTGCTCCTCCATTTCTGCCCATTAGCCAGTTTTGCCATTTTTTCCTCTTAATTTTAGGCTTGCATAACACTTTCCTAAATCAGAATTTACCATGAACCAAAGTGTCTGCTGGCTGAAGTACCCACCAGTCTAAACGCACTTGAAAATTTAAGCTAACTCTTCTTCTAACCCTGTGCATCACCCCTGAGGACACAGGCAAACACAGATATAGCCAATAAACAGCTTGTTTCTAACAAAAATGCTGGAGACTCACAAGTACCAGCGAACTACCAGTATCCCATGGTTCACTTAGATGACAAGACATCACTTTGAGGGCTAGACTTTAGAAACTACTATTCATGAATGTGAACAGTCATTTTTATCTTGACAAGACATGGAAAAGGAAAATGAATAATGAGTTGGAGCATCCTCTAAAGCAAGGTCCAGTTCTCAGTCCCAAAGTGTTGAAATCAGGAATCTGCACAAGACTACACACAGACATGCTTTTTCCTTGGAGATGTAACTTGCAGCTGAGCAGCATGCAGAAGACACACCTGGAATTCCGCTGCTGCCAGCCACTGATTTAGTTCATGGTTTGATACCAAGAACCGAAAGTTGACATTTTGACAGAGAACCCCTCCTTTTTCCAGTTACTTCACAGGATACAGTAAGTTTCTACTTACTGACACTGTTAATTATCACTGTGTTTTCTCACATAATTGATACTTGATCATTGATGCCTTTGGCAGTGATAAGACACAACCCCCAACATTTTGAATTACACTGATCTTCCCTCTGGTCAGGAACAGAGATTTTACAACATCTCTCACCTGTGATTCAACCTCAAATTTAGAGAGGAGGAATATGGTCTGTTTGGGGTGGCAGACTCCTCCTAACTTCGAAGAAAGAAGTTAGGAAAGGAGTCGCAAAACTTAGGTGGAACTTTGTGCCGTTGCTGAGATGAGGGGCAGATCTTCCATGAGGTAGAGAGCAGCTCTACAGATGGTGAGGTAACAGCACCATTGGCAACTAAAAAACACCAAAGATCTGCTCTGCAGCCTCCAGTGCATCTGTCTCTAGAAGAGCTGCACCAATCAACAGACAGAGCCTCAATTCTTGCATTTACCCATTTTCCAGCTTTTGCAGGAATTGCTTCAGTAAAGAATTACGAGAGTTACTCAAGATCTGGATGCTGTTCTTGTAGCAGTAGAGTCCAAGTCTTCCCCAGAAACACTGCAGTTTTGAGGGCAAAACCAGATGGCATTCAGTACGCTCCTGGAATATTCCTGGAGATCAGCGTGACAATGGAGTCTCACCAGGGCCTGCTGCAGTCATATAGGGCACAACATGATCATGTTCTACCACTAAGTTGTGGCTACCACATTCACTTGTTACAGCAGTGTGAAATCAAGCTGTTAAGACAAACCCTTAAGCACTTCTTCAGTGAAGGGCTTTGAAATTCTATCCTGGATCTACCATAACTAAAAGGAATGACTCCAGGGGGGAAATCAGGCATCCCTTGCAATGTGATATAATGTGGGATAAAATATTCACACTCTGTAAGAAATAATGAGAAAGTTGTACCAGGGAATGTTTCCAATATAGATTTGTTTTGCCACCTGGTTCCAGCTGAGAACTATGTGCAAGCCCAGAAGCTCAAACAGTATTGAAGGCTGGTTATTCCTAACACACCCTGCATCTTCCAAACACAGAAGAGCTTTTTTTACTCTGAAGGCCATCTGCATAAGGAAGAGATGTGAAGCACTGTACAGACAAGTCCTCACTCCTGGAGTCATACCTGTTCTCTTTGAAGCATATCTCCCTACTTTACCAAAAAACGCCTCTCACATGTATTTACACCAGTGTTCGCTCTGCGGATGGCTGTGGAAAAGAAATATACATTTTAATCTGCCTGGTGCAACACCAGATGAGCTGCAGTTGGGATTTAGTGGACAGACTCTTTATTGCTGGTATAAACAAGCAATGCAAAGAACACAATTTTATCTCCAAATCTGAATAAAAGGGAAAAATCACTTCCCTGCTGCTTCTTGGTACTGGAGGGAGCTAAAACCACTAGCACATTCCCAGGGAAAGCACTACTCAGTGCTGCTCCCTGCAATCACGTAGGAGCTCTGTTTGGAATGCAACGGGAATGACATGTAGCAATGGCTTCAGAGGAGGCTTGAGGAGCGTCCCCCTCATTCACACTAACCAGACTTCAAAAGTAGCATTACAGTTTTGGATAAAACACTTCCATTCTCTGCTGGCTTTCTATTGCTTGGCTCCAGGCAAATTGTTCAACTTTTCTGCCTCAGTTTCCCCATCTCTTAAACAAAATCTCCCCTGGTAACCTTCCCTGGAGCTATGAATTACACTTCGGTGCTTGTAGAGGAACATGCAAAGGAAGGCACTACAGGAACTATAGACCATCAATAAAGCATCCAAGGCTCTGCCACCAATACTGTAGGAAACCACCAGCTCACTCAACCCCTAGAGCCAGATGTGCAGTGCTAGCTTGGAAAGCCAAAAAACAGACAGAAGCTGGCAGCTTCTTCATATTCATGAGCTCTTTAATAATGCTCAACAAAACTTGAAGGCATGTTCTCTGCTGTTGCTCTTGCCCTTTTGCACAGTGAGCAAGTCATAAATATTTCAAGGGAAGAGTCCAGAAAATTTGCAAGATTGGTCCTTGCCTTTTACAGCATTAATGAGCAGGCCATTAATAGTTAATGAAGCAGCTGCTGGTGATCTCAGAGGTAAAGGCAAGATGAGAACAGTAGTGTTTGCCCATTCGCTACAATGTGATAATGCAAAGGAATGGCTTGATCCTTCTAACAAATTGTCCCCACCATGGCAAGACCCAGGAGTTAATCACAGGACATCCAGCAGAACCACATGCAACCCCCCTGCCCTGTTGCTGTCACCCAGCAGGGATGAAGACTGCTGCAGATGGTCTGAACGGACCGTCCTGATGCTCTGGGCACATCTGTGGGAGTGTAAAGGCCGTAGTGCTGCATCTTACTTAAACACAAGTGCAATGTTCCAAACACTTACCCAGGTAGGACCACATAGCAATGCCTATGGGCAGGTGCCTGTGTGCACCCTCTAGTCACACATATGTAACAATGCCACTAAAATGACTGGGGGTTTGGGTCTCTTAACAGTCTCAACTGCTTGTTCAAAGCTGCACCCTGAAAGCCAAATTCACAACACAATCAGGCAGACAACTTCAAAGAACAGTTTTTGTGATTTCAGCCTCATATGCAGAGAGGACTACGGTGCAAAGGTATTTTTGCTGTACTTTTTCATACCTCTGAACTGACATCACCTTGTCTGTATGTTTGCAGCTGGGAAAGCACGTCACCTTTTGGCAATTCCACTTGCCAGGAGCTTTACTGAGGAAGGGTGCCACAGGCCAGGCTGCTGGGAGCAACTCTAGCCCTACAGCCTGTGCAGGAGTAAAATGAAAGGGGATGTCAAGAAGAATTGGGTATAAGTTTGGACACTGCCAAACTCAATTTCTGTCTTTTTATCCCTGATTTTAAGGGATTTGTGAGGTTTGTTTCCATCTGCCTCCACATTCACGCATATGTGGGCCTAACAATCCCAGTACAGTAACTTTCTACTGGTCTAATGAAAACAGACAGGGTGTGGAGGAGAGACACCCATCACTGGTGCTATGGAGAGTGGTTAGTCTGACCCCTCTTTCCAGTGCATGCAGAAATTCAATCTCACAAGTCAAACGCACTAAAAGCTGTTTGCGTTGGTCCTGCTGGCCTCAGGAATAATCAGTCTCCTGGATTTCAGCTCATCACATCTGGCTTGTCACAGATTAAGCTTTTTCTGTGGTTTTCTGATAAATGTCTGCACAAAAAAAAAAAAAGGATGGGTAGCAGAGAGGCTCCCTGAAGATCCCATGTGGACAGGGTCAGCATAGACCCATCTCCTCCCACAGAAAATTGAGTGGGGTTTGGATGCAATCTGAGTATATCCCTTTTATGTAAGTGTCCTTAGCATAGAGTGCAAAAGTTCATCTGTTCCGGCTGTTCAGAGCTGGCAGTCAAGAGCCTTGCATTCAATGGGAAGAGGAAAAGGAAAAGAAAAGCTTAATTTCAAAGTTACAGTATTAATTCCACCCTCCAAACCAGAGATGTTTAGTAGTGCAAGAGTCAAAGGCAACTGCAACACTAGGCCCTCTGTTAAATAATTAACTATGATTTGCCTGATCTATCTGCAGGTTCTCACTGAAGAGACACAAAGCTTCCCTATCAACACCCCACTCTCACCTAAGCAGTAGGTTTCCTACAAGCACCTCCTGGGATAATCATCCTCTAGTTTTTGACAAAACTGGTCCTTGGCTTTGCACCTTCCAGCAAGACTCTGCCTGCTACTTTCAATGCAGATCAAAGGTGACCTAAGTAGATCCTTACTGTACTAAGACCTATAAAATAAATTTATTATGTTAAATTTCAAGTAATTATTTTATTCTGTAATTTGATTAAAAACTATAATTTGCCAAACATGCTTTCGAAAAAAAATTACTACTTAGACTTAATAGTAAAGTACATAATTACTAATGAATGTACAGTGCTTCTTTTTAAAACACACAGCACATAACATTCCTTCATGCTTTAAGTTGGAAGCATCTTAAAGTCATTATAAACCTTGATTTAAAGACCTAAATACCTTAAACTATTTAAATCACGTTAAGGATGAAACTTAACATATGAAGAACCCTTCCAAATCCAAATGTGTTGGGATGTTCCTCACTCTCATATCATCTATTTTACATATTTTAAGAACGGACATTTTAAAACCACAGGCAAGTAAAAAAAAAAGTTTAATGACCAAAAAAACCTATCCAACCTCAAGTGTTTCTTAATCAACTTCCTACTAGCTGCCCGTTTCATTCAAGAAAGAAGAAAAAAATTATTTTACCTTGTCCTCTAGCTACAATGTAAAACTTTCAGTGCTAAGTGTGTGTTAAACTTTCTGTTTCCAACCCTAAGAATATTTACTTTTTAGTGATTTTATAACACAGCAAAGGGACAAGGGCCATTCATACACTAGCCAAAAATTAATCAAGCTGCAACCCCAAACAACCCAAGTGGCCACAGCAAAAGGTGAAGAGTGTTTTAAGGTGAGTATCTGTAGGTGGTTAAAGACCAATAATAAAGGGTGGCAAATCACAGTCTTTCTCCACTGCTGTGCAGACCAGCATTCATGAATTTGAGCAGAAGAAGGGTCTCTGAGCCAACCTGTGCCAGAAGCTCCTCATGGGAACTCTTGAGAAGATGTTACAGCAGTGCCTTGATGCACAAACCAAACAATGACCTTGCAACATATGGCAGCCTCCACCCTGAGATTCAGTAAAAGTGTCAAGACAAGAGCGAGAAGGAACAAATAAAACACCTATCTACACAGGGGTGAACAAAATGCAGGCAGATTAAAAACCAACATAAAATAAAATAACTGAAGCATGTTAGATGAAAACACAAGCAGTGGTCCTACTGCTTGTGCCAGTGAGAGGCAAATAGGAAAGGATGTCTCAAGACCAAGGCAGCTAACTGAAAAACAGGATTAAATTCAAACCTTGACTGCAGAAATCAATACAGACTCAGGTACAAATTCAGCTTTCCTGTGCAAATGCACCATGTCCAAAATGCAGCACACTACATCTCATACTGCTGCACACAAAACATCTAGAAATTCAAAGTGTGGCAGAGGCCATGTGGTAATTCCCATCCCCTCTTGCTATCTGCTACATTCTGAAAGTAGAGCAGCCTGCAAACAGCCACGAATCCTTTGCCATACACTACTGCATACTGTTTACATCACCACCAATTTTGGGATGCAGCAGCCCTTGTGTTAAATACCCAAATATCTCCTTGCAAAGTACCTCACACACTCTTCACTGAGTGCTTCATGTTCAGCAGCGCATTTCAAAGCAGATACCTCACTCCATCAAGCATCACAACAGTGTTTTCCCTGCAGATGGAAAGGTGCCTTCCTTGTCCTGCAAGCACCCTGCCACAGCAGGCTCCCTGCTGGGATGCAGACAGAGCCCTCCAAATGGATGTCAGGGTGGGAACAGGCAGGTAAGGGAAGAGGGGAAGGAAGAAATTAAAAATGCAAAACATGCACTCAACAATGTATTTCCTCCTAAACTGTGAAGAGGGTACAGACAAGAGTTTGTAGATTTTGTTTTTCTTTTAAAACAACCCTATATTTATGCCCCCTAGAAATTTTGTGGGAGAGGTGCAGAGGGTTCAGCAGGAAATTGTGGCCAGCTGGCAAAGGGTGTCTGGTGCCCAGTGACCACAGGCATGTTAGGGCTGTACACCCCGAGGCTGAAAGCACTCACCCTTGAGCACTTTGAGGTGAGAACAAGACCATCCACTGCTCACCAAGAAGTAAGAACAGAGCAAGCAAAAAGTAGTTCAGATTTCAGGAGATTAACTTTAAATCCACCAACTCAGTGCTCTGATTTGCACTGAGAAGAGATGGGGCCGGAGAAGAGATGGGGCCGGAGCTAAGATCATCCCCATGTACAAGCTCTTTTCAGCATAAATAATACATTGTGACACTCCTCTCCTGGCCTGGACACGCACTGAGTGTTCGCACGCTCCTCTGGACCATCATACAGAGAGCAAACATGTAAAAATAAGGTAAAACATGAAAGTAAGGTACTTACAGATATGGCTAAGATCCAGGATAATAAGACAAGCAAACAGAATTTAAGGCACTTCAAGCATACTTAAGGTTGAAAGCAAAATCCTTCACAGAGAGCCAACACTTTTTTTTCCCTATATCTGATTAACTGTGGATTTTCAAACTTGTGTTCGCCTCAAGCAGTATTTCCCAAACCACCTCATCCTCTTTACATCACTGCCAGGCACACAGACAAGATGCCGGCAGATAGGTAGAGGAGGAGCATCCTGTGAAAACGGCTTTAGCAACAGTAAAATTGTGAGGATGCTCCAACTCTAAAGAAAGAGAATATGCCAATTTAAACGCAGGTAAGAAAACAGTTCCCTCCAAACATATTATTATTCCTCGTCATTCCAATTGTTTTAAAACACCTGAGGAGCCGATTCTTCTCTTATGCTGGAGAATCCCAGACAGGCAGAGGAAGTAAAGGCTTCCTAAGGTAGCACTTTCCTGTTGAATTTATTCATCACCTTTTGTACCTGGGAACTCCCTACTCCCACCAGTTGGGAAAAATCCTGCAGGTCCTCAGTGGCCACCAGCCCCTGCACTCCCCAGCCTCCACCGGGTGTGTCAGGGACCCTGTTGCGTTTGCCAACCCTCCCATGCAGCAACCCCAGGTACTTTCTCTGCTGTGAAAATGCCATGAAGCTTCTTTAGCGTCGTATCACTGCTGGCTTTTCAAAGAAAACTAAACCTAGCCCTCAAAATGGTAACACGGTGGAGCTGGCGCCTTAATACCCGAGCACACGTTGGGAGGACCTGCACCTTAGGTCAAAGCCCAGGTTAAAAGGGCTTCTGTCAAAAAGAACTGGCTGCCAAGTCCTGAGAGATAAGGAACAAAAACCTCAAAAACCTGCAACTGCGAAGTCATCAATCCTCCCGGTACCGAGTACGACATGACAATAATGAAAAGCTGCATCGTAACTGTGACAGGCTGCAAAAGATGACATGGGGATGCCAGATGGTAAATAAATGAGTGACAAAGGACTCTGCAACTACCTATGCCTGAGCAAAAAGAGGGTGTTGGTGTAGTGGTCCCATGGGTGGGAGCAGTGACAGCCATGTGGACTTCTAGCCAGGCAGCCAAGTGCTCTCCCCAGAAGGGAGGTGAGCACTGAAACAATTTCCACACTTTCAATCACATGGAAATAAACAGGTCTGACCCAATGCCATTATTCTCAGATGACCAGGAAGGGGAATCTTTTTGGAAAAATGCAGAAAAAAACAGCTTCAGGGGAAACCATGATTCTCTGGGATAACCCTTCCTTCCACAATTTTCAAGGAAACTGTACCGAAGCTCAGAAGACAACAAGCACCAAAGCCTGTAACAGCAGTGTGCTCCCAGCATATCATTTAAATAAATCAGTTTCTGGAGAGACAAAAGACAAGGAAAAACTCCCTGTGGTGCCTGACAGTTTGGGCTCAAGAGGATGCTGAAAAAAAACCCACAACAAAACATATTTGCTCTTGAGGTGGGCAGCAGGAAGAGGGGCGGGGAAGGCATATCCTCAAAAACACTTCGGGCCAGGACCACCAGGACTTTCCTTCATTTTGTGCAAAAGTGAATCAGCAGCGCTCTGCCTGCCCGGCAGCAAAGCTCGGAGATGCTGGCGCTGTCTGCTCAGTACTGGATTTCACTGGCATGAGGGGAGGCAAAACCTCTCAGCATCACTTCCCAGGCCTCCATCCCGGCACTCTTTGAAATCCTACAAAACTTAACTACCTCCAACTGGTATACTCTTGGATTTTCTTCCTGAAAATAAGATTTAGAAAAAAGAACAAGTATTTTTCCACTTCTGCTATCTAAGTAAAGTGTAACATAAAGTAACTGAAACTAATAAGCATGAAATTAGGTTGAGAAATATAAAAAATAAATATAATAAACTTGGAGTGAGAAAAATAACACATATATCGGAGGTGAGGGAAGGGGCACAGAGTTCTTGAGAAATATTGGTATTTTACTAAACCCTTCTGAGGGTGCCTTCAGCAGCACCTCAGAACCTGCTTTTTTTGGGTGCTATTAAAAAAAACCACAAACCACAAATAACAAGATTCTGTTTAAAAAAAAAGGACTCACATTTTTCCCTATACAGTTCTGCTCATAAGACTTCTTCCTCTGCTCATGACACTGGACAAGAGGCTAAGTAACACTGAACTTAAGGCTTCCTCAGTTATGATCATTGACTAAAAAACCTGAGAAAATCTCTTTCCATTTGTTTGTTTGTTGTTTGTTTGTTTTGAGCTCCAGGGAGTGAAATATGCAGTTTTAACACTTATTAGGAAATTGTGGGAACCAGACAATTTACTACAAAAGAGAAGCCAAAATCAACAGGTAATTTGAGGTTGCAAGTTTAAAAAATTATTTAAGAGGGGAAATGAGGTCAGGACAGGAAGAATGGGGGAAAAAAGGGAAGAAAATCCCAAGATTTCAGGCCTGTGAGAGGATATGAAAACCGGTGCAAGAGGTTCCCATCCCACGCCTCCCACTGCTCACTTGAAATTAATCGTCCCCTCCATCCATGCCAACTGGAACAACACTGTAAATCACAGCATGGAAATGTTGCAGGTTAAAAAATAATACTAAAGATATATATCTATGTCTCAAGAAAGGAGGGAGAGAAGCAGAGGGCTGTTTCTGTGCAAACCCAAAGCTAAGGGTTTGCTAAGTGGACTAACACAAGACAAATAACTTTGCTTTTCATCTTGCAACATTTTTCCAGAAGATAAGATGAATTTCAGGTTGTGGAAGAGTTTTCCAAGTGAACTGAACTACACCATGGTCAGACAACACCAGTCTGGAGGAAACTCCATGACATGTACAGAACCACTTGCATTTGGACCAGGATGTGCCCACTCCTGTGACCCAGAGGCTCCACTGCCTCCACCTGCAGGGAAGTCTGGGTGTAACTCGGGCTTAACTCCAGCAGTAACATGGGTTTCCCAGAGAGGAGGGTTGATGTGCAGACATCAAGAGCTGAACAAGCACATGACAACAGGCATCTCTGCATGGACACATGTCAGTTCTGTACCACTAACGCTTATCACGTGGTTGTATCAGCCTAGGGCATGACATGTCACTCACTGATGCAGCTCTGGTGGCAAAACCCACAAGCAGAAAGGCTGTTACATCAGCAAAGTGGCATTTCTGCCAATGTCACTTATTGTGACAGGGTTTGGGAGGATAAACCCACAATCACGTTAACCCAAGGAGAAAGTTCTTGATGTGGTTGTAGAATGCTGACCCGACCAAAGGGCTTGTGTGCTCCAAGGCTCTGGGTACCCCATCTAAGGAGATATTAAATACATGCATGCTTACTTTTTACCAAAGCCTGTAGTGACGGGACAAGGAGCAATGGTATTAAACTGAAAGAATGTAGGTTTAGACTGGACATAAGGAAGAAATTTTTTATGATGAAGGTGGTGAGATAGTGGAACAGGTTGCTCAGCAAAGTTGTGGATGCTTCATCCCTGCAAGAGTTCAAGGTCAGGCTGGACAGTGCTTTGAGCAACCTGGTGTAGTGCAAGATGTCTCTGCTCATCATGGATGAGCCGATCTTTAAAGGTACCTTTGAACCCTCAGCCCCAGGGGCTGGGCAGCCAGCAGGTTTCCCCCAGCTGCAAGACAAAAGGCAGCAGAAGACAGAGAAGACTACATGATTTCAGAGCTTTCCATGCAGATGGAAACTGAGCCCAAGGGTGAGCCTGGGCCATGGCCCTATTTAACCTGCAGTCTATGTAGGCTGGGGTGAGGGGTGTTGGGATCTGCAAATTCCTCTCAAAATGTTGGTAAAAGTTAATTTGAGAGGCAAGCAAGTGGTGACCAGACTTTGCTTAGCTAGATCAGATCCACACTGGACAACAATCTGGAGAAGACATGAACTGCAGATGTAGCTGGGGAGGCTCACTGTCAGAATTACACTGAATTCCTCACCCGTGCCCTGCTTTCACCACCCAGCACGTACCTGCATACCTGGACAATTCACAAAACATTGTCCAAACTCGCTGACATCTCACCCCCCTCCACTCCTGATGTGCGATTTCTAACCACGCAGGTGTTACAGATCACCTTCTTCCCCATTTGCTTCCCGACCCCTCCTCCCCTCTCTGTTGGCCCTCCAGATGGCAAACTCTCCCCTGTCAAGCACTGACATGAGCCTTCCCACCACCAGCCCCACTCGGGGCACTGCCCACTGCAGGTCAGCTCATGCAGTCTCATCCATGAATTCAAAGGGATGTTGCACAATAACCCAACTCTGCAGCTATCAGAACAAACCCCCTTAGGAGGACTCTTTTAAAGTCCCCTCCTGGTTACCAACATATAAACCTCCTCTGCTTGCCTGTTATTCTCTCTCTGCTCATTACCAAAAACCATCCGAGGCCTCTTCAGTGCTAAATACACAACATCATTTCACATCTCTCTCTCAGTTTCACTCATCTCCTGGTTTCACCAATAGACTCACAGTGCTGGTCATTCTACATAAACACAGCTTATGGAAAATTCAGTTTTCACTTTAGAAACCAGTTTAAGGTCTCATGGTTCTGAGAAAACCCTGCCAAGTGCATCGTTTTAGATCCAGACTCACATTTCTTGCCACAACCCCAAGTGCATATTTTTTAAAACAAAACAGTCAACCAAACAGCCCTTCTGACTTGCAAAGCCATGGCAGTTTTGGGGAGGGAGGGCTGGCTTGGTGATTTCTGAGCTGCCTCTGGAAGGTAAGGCTGGAATTTAACTGTCTTCTCTTCATCTTCTGAGGGCCCAATTAATTTTATTTCCATTTTGCTAAACCTTTGCAAATGAAACTCTCAAATACTACCCTGTATGAAAAGTATTTGAAACATTCTGGAAATCAACAACTCTTTTGGCTTTTCAAAAAAAAAAAAACCAACAAATACTTCTACCCTGTGACTGAACTGTATCATGACATCCAGTAAACTTCAGATCCATTTCTGAAGGACTGATAAAATAAACTAACCACAAATTTTAGTTCCAGTTGACCTGACACATATAAACACACCTTGATAGAAGAGCAGCAATTACTTTAATGGCTTTAAGTTAAAGCATTTATAGATTATTTTAATGCCCATTTTATTACTTACTTTCAATACGAACAGATACCATCATGCAGATGTGCAGTAACTTTTAGGGAAAGAACACACTTGCTGAATTGTCCTCATGCTTGAAAGAAAGTCAAACTACAACTACACTCCACACAGAATGTAAATGCAGCTTTACTGAAACCTGACAGCCATGCTGAAATCTCGGGGAATTCAGTTGTGACATGTCTGTTTCTAAAAAAAAATCAAATTAAAATACTATTTTGATTTATTTTCAGTACATGTTTTTATTCCTTAAGCAAACACACAAAAAAATAATTTAGACATGGGTCAAAACATCCCAACTAGAAGAGACTCCAAAGACAGTTTCTGATGATCATCCAAGTTAGAGTAAAGCAAAAAGGAATAAAACCTGAAGATGTTGCACATGCAAATACAGTGATGTCATGCCTGGCATTAAAATCTTTGTCTTTTACAAGGATGAGCAAAACCTGCTGTATTCTCATTCCAGACTGGAGCAGTTTGAAACTGGTTTGAAAATGCAAAAAGAAGCCAGTAAGTTTGCTATATTTAATGTTGGCCCTTTTTTTTTTGACCTTTAATAAAAACATAATAAAACTTCCCCCCTGCAACAAGAGAGAACCAAAACGTGATGCTGCCAACTTGGGCTGTTTCATATAATGGATTATTGATTTTACAGAGACACTGTCTAGAAATTGTTGATTGCAATTAGAGTAAAAAGGAAAAAAGAAGTGGTACTTTGAGAGAAAGCGACTGGAAAGAGTGATCTACTTTCAAACACTGACAGCAAGAAATGTCCTGTGTGATGAAACTCTGACAGAACTTTTGGAGTGGACAGGTAGGAAAAATGTCATTTTATGAAGGTGAGTAATCACAAGGGCTTTGGCCTGATCACTGAGCTATACACATCTATACACGCTTTCTGCCACTGAGTTCATCACAGATACAAGAAGAGAGGACAACATGGGAGAGCTGTTGGACATTTCTTTCCACAGAAGCCTGAGGGGATAAATGCATATGGGTTCGAACTACAGCAAGGACCAGCAACAACTTTAAAAATGCATGGGCTTCTTAGCATTCATATTCTTCCCAACTGCTGGCCAGCACCAAGCTTTCCCTGACCCGGAGATCGATTTGCAATTCTGTGTTTCAAAGAGCTGCTGAGTCCATACAACATACTGAAGCCACATCTACATTAGAAAGGCTTCACTGGGACAGAAATATATTACACTCACAAAGCACTTCAGTCACAGATACCTCTTTAACAACAATATTACTCATCTAATCGTCTAATAAAACTACGGCAGCACATAGCAGTCTTACTTCACATGCCATTTCCCAGTAAGACTGCATGCACGAGGCTTCTGCTAGAGACATCAGCGCTCCCATGTCACATCTGTGCCTGAACGACCACCCCAGCCGCAGCCAGGAATGACAAACCCTGCATAAAGTTTAATCTGTAGTTTTTTTTAAAAGAGGCAACTCATTGACCAGCTATCTGTAGATTATTTGTAGGTGAGCTGGATGACAAAGCAGAGCACGGCAATGATTTATCATCATTTGCTATAAAATAATCATGTTGAGGCATTTGATATTTTACTTCTCAGCCCCAATTTAGAAAGACTTTTTTGTTGTTGATGGGATGATTTTCATTGCTTCACTAAAAGATGTGCTAAAATCCCTTCCTGAACTGGGATTTGACACCTGTGGGACAAAGGAATCAAATCAAAAGTTTTGCATAGCTGACAGCCTTACGCTGTGACTCTGGTATTGCTGCGGGAAATCCCCTGTGCTGACAAAGGTGCAGCTTCTCAAGGCACTGCACACTCTGCCACCCTCACCCGCTGCTCCCTGCACTGCTGCGGGACCCAGCGGGCAGGAGCTGCTGATGCCCAGCAATCCTGATCACCGTATTACCCTCCCACCCTGCAAGAGTCCTCCTCTTCCCTCCCATTCCTAGTTCTTTGGATGCTTTCTCCCCTTCTGCTCTCCACCTCACAACCCAAAACTTTTGCTGAATTCACCTGCACGGCAAGACCCTCGCAAGCTCTCGGGGTTTCAGAGGAGCACCTGCCGTGAGACAGGACGGGGAGCCGCCATCGGAGAGGTGCTTGGGCAGCCCAAGGAAATCAGAGCCATGCCCCGCCCCCCCGGCCATCTCCATCTGGAGGGATTCCCAGGCTCTAAGCGAACAAAAGTGCTCAGGAAAGAGCTGGGCACGGGGATACCCCAAAGTCAGACAGGTACATCCCTACATCATTTCCAAGTTCTATGCCTAGAAAAGAGGGGGGGAAAAAAATCTGTGTCTTTCCCTGTCGCCTTCATCCCAGAGGGAGAGAGGGAAGGGGAAAATAAAAGGAGACGGCTCTGTGATGGCTTTGGAAACCGGCTAAAACAAACGGGAAAGTCACCCCTCATTAAAAAAAAAAAAAAAAAAAAAAAAAAGTGGATGCAGCGTGCCAAAGCCCGAGCTTCCCCAAAGTCCCCTTTATTCTGGGGAAAATAAAATGCTACGGGAAGGCAGAGCCCTTCGCCGAGGGTGGAGGAGGGATGGAGCGGGGCGCCCGGCTGTGCCGGGCTGGTCCCGGCTGGTCCCGGCTCGGTGCCGTCGCTCCGCAGTCACCGGCAGCGAGCCCCGCGCCACGGCCACGGCGTCACGGGCGGGAGAGGGGCTGGCAGCGACGGGGGTGGGGGCAGGGGAAAAAAAATAAATCAAAAATTAAACCAGAGGAAAGCGCTGCCAAGTCCGGCCGCGGGCGCGGAGCCACGCGCGGCGGCGTCGCCGGGCCCCTCCTGCGCCCCGGGGCGGCTCTGCCCCCCCGGCCCGGGAGCCCGCGGCTCCTCGGCGGGGACCGCGCTGACAAAATCGCCCTGCTCGCCTCTACGTAACGCCCTGTCGAAAGCGGACGCCATATTTTGTGTTGCTGATGTCGACATAGACAAACGTAGACATGTTTCCCCCCCCCACTCCTCCTCCTCCCGCTTTTCCCCCCCCTTCACCCAAACTTGCGATCGGGAGGCGGCGGGGAGCGCGAGAAGGGCGAGGGGAAGGAGGCTGCACGGCCAAAAATTAAAAATATATATAAAAAAATTAAAGAGCCTACCCCGAACAACCCTCCCGGCTCCCACCCCCGGCGGTCTCCCCCCCGTTCTCTCCCTTCCCCAACCTCCCGGACCCCGCCGAAGTGCCGGGAACCGGACGGTTTCCTGCGGGAGGAAAAGTTGGGTGCGAGCGGCCGGGGCGAGCGCAGGGAGGGGGCGGCGGGGAGCGCCGCGCACCGGGGGAGGGGGGGCCCCGCCTGGGAAGTTTCCTACCTGCGCCCAGGGGCGGCGGCACCGACTGTCCCGGGCGGAGCGGACACCGGGGCTCCGCTCCCGCCGCTCCGCTCCGTGCGCCACCCGCGGCCGCGGGACCCCGCGCCCCCCGCCCCCGCCGCGCCGGCCCGCGGGCAACACGAGCGCACGCACCGGCCCGGCCCCGCCGCGGAAAAACAAAAAAAAAAAAAAAAAAAAAAAGAGGGGGAAAAAAAAAAAAGGAAAAAAAAAAAAGGGAAAAAAAAAGAGCCCTCGATCGGCGGGGATCTACGCCAAACCCCACATGATCTCTGACGTCAGCCTGCGTATTTGCATACGATACCACCGCCGGCGCGGCCGCCGGGGTCCCTCGGCGCGGCCGAAAGTTGCGCGCTGGGGCTGCGCCCTCCCAGTTGCTCGCCCGGCCCCGGCCGCGCCTCCCCCGGCTCAGCCCCACGAGTTCCCCTCGCGACCCCCCGGCCCCGTGCCCCCAACGCTGCCCGAGGGGGCTCCGCTGCCCCCGTGGTGACACCGCCGGCCCGTTCCCGGTGGCATCGCCGGCCGCTCCGCCGGTCCCCGCCGCGCTTCCCATCCCGCTCCACGGGCGGAACCACGCGGACCCTCCCGATCCTCCGGGTGGAGTCGGGGCTCGCAGCGGGGGCGCTCCCCCCTCCCCGCCTCGGCCCCGGTGCCGGGAGGACGTGGACCCTTGGTAGAGGGACTGGGAGTGAGGACCCTCGGTCCAGTATCGCGTGGGCTGGACCTCCCTGTGTGGGGATGGCAGCGGCTGGACCCTCGTTCTAGGACGTAGGAACGGGACCACTATCTCAGCATCGCATCCCTGCTATACAGACGGCGGGGGCTGGACCCCTGCTGTAGGGACAGCGATGGGATCCCGAGGGGCTGGATGAGGCTGTTGCCGTGAGGCTGCCTCTCCGAAACGGGGCAGATTACCTGGGGAGGTGGGCGGCACTTCTTCATCCTCTGCTTGTGATAGAGGTTTTCCAAGCCATCCTCTTTGGGGTGGGCTTCAGGCGGTGGTTGTTTGTTGCTTTGCGGAAGGTGGTGTGTATTTCCGAGGGATGCTCCTGCAATCTCTGCTCCTCTGCTGCATCGCAGGAGTCCTTTCTCTAATTTAAAACTGTCGTTGAACTCTTTGCCTTTGTCCCAAAGAGATGTAGACAGATAGAACTGAGGCTATTTTTTGTTTACTTCAGTGAATTAATTAAAAGAAATCATTTACCGATTGTATCTTGCTACTAGATAGCAGATCTTCCAATAAGTCCAGGCTAGTGGGACTTAAGAGTAGCATAATCTCATTGTAACTTCAAGGGTGTACTATCTACGATGCGGTATCTTTGACTAGATCGCATTAGATTAATCTTTTAATTGTGTACTTAAAGCTCCACAGGCTTTAAATCTCTTCTTGCTTCGGCTCTCTCCCTCCCCCGTGTCGCCAGCGGGGTGGCCAGGCTGCAGCCCTTAACCCAGCTGAGAAACTTCGCCGGACGGCATTTTGTTTCCCTTCCCCGTGTAGGACTGGGGGACTGGCTCGTGTTTGAATGTCAGAAGAGGAGCTCTAAGTTATTGTAACTGAATAATCGCGGAAGAACTTAAATATGTCAAAGCAGTGTCAAAAGACTTTTTTGCAGGGATACCCTTATCTGAGTAGGCGTGTTTTCGACTGCCTGACAGAGTACAGTCTCTCTCTGTAAGTATTTGATAACAGGATGGATTCCTTCCTCGCTGCCACCAGCCCTGAGATTTCTGCTAACTTTTCCCGTTCTTTTCAGATCGAAGCTGATAGGCAGGGAGAAGCAGGGGCATGAGCATCCCCTCTGCACTTGTCCACATCTGGAAGATGCCCACTAGAGCTTGATGATGCTCATCAAATTCCGGTTTTCCTGCCTAGAATTGTTTTTTTTCTTGTTGTTGTTGGGGGTTTTTGTTGTATGTGGAGTTTTTTATTTTTTTTATTCATTTTTCTTATAAATACTGGTGATTATATGTTGTTTAACTCTTCAGTAGCTGCCCATCCCTGGAAATGTTTCTGAATTTTGAATGCTCGGGGTGAAAGGTGGGAGGGGAAGAGTTATTTTAGGGCTCAAAGATATTTTTCCACAGGATACGCTTTTTTCCTACTGTCTTAAATTCCTTTTCTATGATTTGGAAAAAAGAAAAGCCTAAATGTTAATAAGACTACTATGCTTTTGAGTGTAAAATATTCTTGAAAGGGCAAATCAATGGAAAAGCAGGTGAAAAATCATCTGCTTGCTCTTGTCCTAACTGACACTTACTTTAAGGCCTGTTAAACTTTTTTTGCATTTCCAAATGCAGAAGGGTCTTTGACTGATTAGGTGATATGGTAGCTAATTCTGCCTTTCAAGTGCAAAAAAGGGCCGTCAATGGAAGCCGGGTGTGGGATTTCAGACCTTAAGCCCGGGTTATAACAAAAACAGTTCTAACCTGAGACCAAAGAGATCCCTGCACCAAGTAAGGCCAGCAGTGAAACTCAGCCGCCTTCTGCAAAACTGTGGATGATGTCACACAAATTAGGAGCTGGAAGGTCATTTAAGATGAGACATAATTCGTTGTATTTAAAATGAGGAGGATGTGGGTTTAAAATTGGAGCAGTTGGTTTAAAATTGGAGCAGTTGTTATTACCATCCTAAATGAATAAACTAAGGACAACTTTTTGAGCACCTGTGTATTCAGTATTATTGCTAGAGAGGCTGTATGATCTAAATCTAAGTCTAAGGATACCCGCTTGTGTCTGACTTGGCATTTACTCACATCAAAGTGCAAAAAGTAGTGCACAGAAATTGTTTTTGTGAGTGTTTTTCAACTTGGTCATTGAATATCTCCTCTGAATCTTGAGCAGTGAGACAATCAGGCTGTGTGGTGTCTCAACCCAGATGCTCTCTTTTAGGAAACTTGTAGTTAGTAGTTAGTCCATTAGCTTTGATTCTATCAAATTTAATTGAATTTAAGAGAAATGATAAAAAGTTTAGTGAGGGAGGGGAGAACTGTGATTAAGATTAGAGTTTATAATTACAAAAGCCTTGATTCTTGGGGAAATCATGCAAAAAAAAGTATCAGTGATGAATGCAATCTGAAAACTGGGAAGTCTCAATATGTAATTCGTTTATAAAAACCTAACATTAACACGATGCAGGGTAACATAAAATGGAAATTGCTTTTACAGAATATGCAAAAGGAAATTCGCAATTTTAAATTTCTTTTGCATAAGGCCTCTCTTTTTAATTAATAACGCAATGGAAGCCACACTGATTACAAAACACAGTGAATATACATGAACAATTTCCAGGAAAGTGAGAGCAGAGCACTTGCTTGCTTTAAATCTAGTGCCCTCTCTGTTCCCTTTGTGCACTATCTCTGGATTTAAAGTGACATCTGCTCATAAAGCCCTCAGATGAAGTTTCAAACTTGTCTGTGAAATAATACATTGGTCAGAGATAATGAAATGTGTACTGATATTTTTTTTACGATGAGAAGAAGAGTGTCTGACATATGTATTGTCACATACATTTCCATCTTCTTCAGCTTAATGGTTTGTTTCTAACTGTTTAATCCTATGAAATTGCAGGCTGAGTCAGCGTTACAGATCTAATTCCCTGTCTTGGAGGTGCAGCTCCGAATTTCTCTCTGAAGAGACTTCATAAATATCCTCAAAGGGAATGTACATCCTTTAAGAGCCACAACAGAGGCATGCAAATAAAAGTACTGTTTTCTGTTGAGTGCGTGCCTACATATTGCTCATTTTTATGCTGGCCTAACCCTGTGAGATCAAGTGGATTTTTGCCTACAAGACATAGCAGCAAATGGGGAAGCTGTGAGCTTTGGGACGGATGTGTTTGCTTCTTCCAGGGCAGGTGAACCAGCCCTAGCCTGGTGGGCCAGGCTACTGCCTTAGAGCTGGTTTTGGGAAGAACCAAGCTCAGCTTCCATTGCTAATTTTACACCTTGCTCCTAACTCCTCTTCTCCTCCCTGTTCTTCTAAACCTACATGGGTATAGTGATTCATTGGCTCTCACTTGGTGTTTTTAATGCCAGCTCAGTAGTAGAATCAGACTTTCTCTACAGTCAGAAGTAGAAATTGAGGTAAAAACAAAAAGAAGTCAGCAGGCAAACACTGCTACCTTTTTTCCCTTTCTTTTGGAGACCTTGATCACTGTGCTGAGAGCAGGAAGTGGTGCTTGACTGGTGCCCTTTGCATCAGTGGCTGAGAAACAAAGCTCTTTAGCCTTGTATATTTGCCACTCATTCCTCAACCTGCTGGGGTTTTTCCACCCCATCAAAACAGCTTCCCAAAACAAACTTTCTCCTTTGCTAAAATGCTTTATCTCTCCTGTCAGTGTTCTCAATTGCCAGAGTGTGCAAATACAAGCTGAAGTAGTAAGCACCGATCAGATGTGCTGTCTGCAAAATGAGATGTTAATATAAATGCACGGAAAAGGAGAACAATATCAAAGTCTGATCCAATTATAAGGGCTGATCTTATGACTTGTAGTGCTCTTAAGCCAGGGGAAGCTGAAAGAAGGCAAGATGCCTCCCCTTCAGGACGAAGGGCTGATGGGGAAGATTAGTTGCTAAGCCTGGATGGAGAGAATCCCCTGAACACAACCTCCCTAAGCATTTGCACTCATTGCCTGAGCTTAAGATGGGTCCTGGCAAGAGGCACGCAGGCATCTGTCTTTTTCTGTTTCAAAAACTCCAGGAGAGCTGATCACTTATCACGGCAACCATCTGGCTTATTCTTAGAGAGATCAACAGTTAGTCACTGAATTAACAAGGAACAAGCTGCATTGAAGTCTGCTCTCCCCATTAAATATGAGGACTCAGCCCAAGGTCCCTGAAACACCACGTGCATTGTCTGCTGCAGGCAGAAGGGAGAGACATTTAATTCTGCCTTGAGGTTGCTGAGCTGCTGTGATGTGGAAGAGATCTGCTGTGGTGAGCTAGGGGATGCTGGCGTCTCTGCAATGAGATGTTGGAGGTCATGGGAATGGGGACCTGAGGCTTTGCTTCCTCAAGGTCACCTCTGCCAGGGATGGAGAAGCTTGAGGAGGGAGCAGGGCTGCACCACGGCTGTCTGGAAAGCTTGGCAGCATCTGCTCTGCCTCCATTGTTTACTGTTCGTCTCAGTTCCCAAGTACCAGGACAATAGGTGGGAATGGGTTATCACTCTGCGAGAGAGCCGATGAGGATGCAGGACAAGGCCAGTGTAGGCTATTGTGGGATCAGTGCTTCTGAGCTGTGAGAATTAGGGGGCCGAGGTGTTTCACTCTTACCTTTGAGGGATAACACCCTACCTTGTCCCTGACAGGGTGCAAGCACATCTGTGTGACTCTGTGCTCCTCGTGCTGTATTAAGAAGGGCCATAGAAGTAACCGAGCCAACGCCTTGATAAAAACTTGTGAAGTCACACCTCCTCTCCTGTCAGGCAGTTTGTGTTTCAATAAAGCCTGCGGCAGCCTCCGCCTGCCCTCTGCCACTCCCATCAGGTCCCTGCGAAGGGCCGCTGGCCCGGTGCCGGCGTGCTTTGAAATGCACCGACGCACAGGGGGGCTTTGCTCGCCCACGGCTGCCCTGGGCTTCCTGTAGCCAGGCAGGCTCCAGCCATTTTTGCACCTATCAGCGACCCAAAGAGCTGATGAATTCAGTGAACTTGGAGCAGCAGCCTGGCCTTCTCTGTGGATGGCCTGCAGATCCCACGTGAATCCTGTAACCTTTGCTGAGAGTGGTAGTTTGGGGATTTTTCTTTTCTTTTCGATGTTTTTTTTCTATTGCTCTTGCTAATTACTAAAGCAATTTTTAAAATTTAAATGAGGGCTTCCTCCCTCACAGCCCATCTGCTGTGAAATCACAGCGCACATCCTTTGTGACAGTTCAAGCATCGCCATGGCAACGTGCTGTGATGTGATCAGCCCTGAGTTATGACCTCACTGCGGGACTGGGCAGGCCAGGTTGCTTTGGCAGAAGGAATAAAAACCAACTTCTCTATTAACAAAAGTGGGATTTATGCTACAAGCCAATGGGATTTGGCCTGGCCTAAAAGCCAGGTTAAAACCCTCTCTGGAGGTTTTTAGAGGACTTTAGTGCTAGGACTGGGGGGGGGGGGGGGCTGGGGGTAGGGACTTGAAAAATCGTGTATTTTTTTCCCTAGAGAAAGTTACTTTCTTTGAGA
>NW_016690306.1:2249671-2354484 GCF_001604755.1 Lepidothrix coronata | reverse complement strand
CCACCTCAAAGGTCACTCTAGTTCACTGACAAATTTATAGTGACATTTTTTAACAGAGATGGTTAAACTCAACTTATATACTCCCTTTAAAATACTGATTTTCCTGCACTTTCAGAGTGTCCGGGGAAAAAAAGATACTGTATGTAAAACTTGATTTATAAAAAACATGTGCTTGTTGCTTCAACCTCTGGGTACATTTACATTACAAGACACAAATTAAATTTAGTGTCATGCTTCCAGCAACTGTGTTTCATCCAGGACTGAGCAGACAGGATGGGAGTTTATTTTACAATAAATGGGTGGCAATACAGAGTGAAGATTGGAAAAGGCAAGGAGGGGACACACTAAGAGGGTGACTGATAAACGTATGCATTTTGCTGCCTATGAACAGTAAAATTACCATCTGGTTTCAGAATGACTCCTTTCAATATTAAAAAATATGAAGATAAGAGTACCCTCTTCCCCAACACATTGAATTTATTTGCAATGGTTTTTGGAAGTCAACAATAGAATGAAAAATAAGTGTAGATTTTCTATATGTTTTCATTAGGCTCTAATAGTGGTGCAGACCTTTCAGAGAAGTGCTGGGATCTACTGTCTGGAGGGGAGGTGGGAGAGGGGTTGATTCCTGCCTGGATCCTGTTCACTGCTTTTACTTATGTCTTAACACATTAATGAAATACATTTAAAAATAATTAGTATGCTAAGGCTGGTGTGATGGATACCAAATTTGATGCATAGTGATACAAATGAAGATTAATATTAGTCATATCTCTATGATTTAATGAAGGATATAATGCCACCTGCTGTGTGGTGGAAACAAATTACTGCTTCTTTGGTTGTTTTTGACTAGTTCTGGAAAGAAAATGAATTTGGACTAAACTAATTTCCCTTTAATGTCTTAGACTTGTAATTAAAGATTCACGTGTTGCAATTAAACATAAATACTGTGTAAAATGACACACAGAAGAAGCTTCTGATGTTAACCCACTACTTCCCGGAGGGTTCAGCACCCAGCATTTTCTAGTTGAGTTCAGTAGTAGTTTCCTTTTCTTCTCTGCGGACCTGGAAGACATCCCCATACACTTCCCTGCTTTCTTACAGGTACAAAAGAGCACCCCTTGGAGGCAGTAATGGCCTTTTATTCATAGAGCAGTGCCACGTGGAGATGTATATTCATACACTTAGTGTGGGCAGGGGACTTGACCAGCTCCAGTCTAGGGCCAGGCTGTGTTGGTCATCTCTTTGGTGGTTGCTGCACCAGCGCCTCTTGAGCCAGGGATGGCATATGAATCCAAAGGGAGAGCAATGATGCCTTGGAACAGGTGTCTCTGCTAGGTGCAGACCATAGGGGCCATCAACAGAAGCCATTAAAACACAAGCAGTGACTTGGATCTGTTGCCACTGTGGACCTTTCTGAGGACTTGATGGAGTTTTTGGCTAAAGGGTTGCATTGCAGCTCAGGATGCCCAGTCTAGCCAGAGCTTCTGTTCTGGATTGTGCTGTGCCTCCTTGCTATATCTAAAGGCTGAATGGCCTGACTGCTGGATGGCATATTGTATATGGCAGACTGGCAAACAGCAGTAACAAAATAATTTTGTCCCCCAACAAAGTGAATTGAATGAGATTTAATGTTGCTAAGAGATTTGGACTGCATCCCTCGAACTTCGGGAGATTAGGCTGCCAAGCAGGAGGCACTGCATAGGGGCTGGCGCTGCGCCAGTAAACAAAGCTTTATCAGGATGATATGTTAATATTTGTGTGTACTGTAAGATTGAAAAAAAAAGGTGGAGGAAAGTGTGGTGGACTGCCTCATCTGCTACTCTGGCATAGAAATTCCCATTGAAGCTGATGGTAAAACTAATGCTCTTGCAAAAACTGTAAGAGATTTAAAAACAACTTGGTTGCAGTGGAAAACAAATACCTAATGCAGCGAGTCCACCTTCATCTGTGGTCCGAGCAGATCTTACGTGGAGAAATATTTGTCTTATGAGAAGGCCTAGAGGTCCCAGCTGAAATCAGAATTGATTTCAGAGAGGGGCTTATTTGGGATGCAGCAATGCTGACTCAGCAGGTTGTGGATGGCTACAACGTCTCACTGCCTGGGCACCAAGCTGGCCATGCATGGGTTCACCATCATTCGAAAAATGTGTGACCACATGAATGTGAGACTGTGCTTGAGGTAGAAAACCATGATTAAAAATTCAGCCTACAGAAAAAAAAAAAGTGAATGAGCTGATAAGAAATACAGGCTGTGGTAAGACTCTTGGATTCCTTCATCTGACACCATATGGACAGGGAAAATGCCGAGAGCACAGCAGTGGATCTTGCTGGCTGAGAAGGTACTCCTGAAATCTCATCTGAATTTTGGACAATTAAAACATTGAAGCTTGTGCCAAAGTGGGTTTTTGTGAATTAATTGCTGGAGAGAAGTTAACTGGAGAAGATGATGGAGCAGATGCTGAAGGTAAGAAACAACAGGATGGTTAGGAGGGAATTCCTGTTGACTTAACTAGTGACATGTACAGTGGTTAGAAGAAAGGAGTGTAGATGTGTCTGAGAGGTTTGAGGAGGGCCTCTGGCAGTGCTCTTGCCTGGTTCTGACTTACACACTGGTAGTAGGTTCTCACTTTGGAGTTTTGGGGAAAGTGGATCTGAGTGTACTGGGTACTGGAAACGCATGCAGATGGATGTAAAGAGTGTCACCACTTCAACTACAGCTGCCCTGAGTCCTACTAGAAAGTCTAGTGATGTTTTTGTCTGAGGACCACTGCAAATGCTGTCTGTCTGCTGATCACATCATCAAAGTGTATCATGGACTTTTCTCGCCATGTGAAATCTGCAGATCTGTGTAGGCTGTGGGAGAAAGGGGGAAACCTTGAGGTTTCATGAGATGGAGGACAGCACAGTTTCTACCCACAGACCTTAGCAGTTTCAGCTGTAGATACAACACAGGAGATACTGCTTTCCTTTATTGCCAGTAGACAGGTAGTGCCTGGGCTGTCTAGATGGCACTTTTTTCTCTCTTCCAACTTACTTCCTGCTTTCCTAAGCACTTTGCCTGAAATCCTGGTCCCCGTGAATCAAAATGGCTAATGTCTTATTGACTCCAGTGGGACAGGAGCTAATTTTCAGATTAGCTCTATGCACTCTAGGGCACTAGCCCTATGCACTGGTTATTCTTTGAACTGACATAAAAAGTGTCATGAAAAGAGAACACTGAGGTAATTTTCGGTGTAAAGCATGGGAGTACAGACTGTAGGCTGACACAACTTTAGATCCCTAAAGGGATGAATAAGGCATGGGAGTCTTATGTAGCTCGGCCCAGATAGAGGTTCAAGTCCAGCCGATTAAATGTTGTCCACTGTCTCCATAACGTGGTTCAGTTGTGTCTGCCTTGGTTTTGCAAGTTTTGCAGCTACAAGATGTTCCCTCTTTGACAAAGACCCCCAGCACTGGGATGAGGCACAAGTGTGACATTTGTGCTATTTCTATATCTGGGCTACAAGCCTGCCCATTCCCTAAAAGACCCAGACTACAGGAGAAGGGAATGAGGAATTCAATATTGGCTTTGCGGCTGATAACTGGATGAAGATAAATATTTGTGTATGGCCTGTTATCTGGCTCTGGGAATAAGGTGATTATTCACTCCAAGTGCTTTATCACAGTTTCACATCAGAAGAGAACTATACAGAAAGCTTATCTCAGGACTGTCTTGACTTTTGCAGATCTGAATAATTATGTGGATCCAATTAGATCTAAGTTTTATGTTTCTTTAATGAGGCTTTTCCATCTCAATAGTCAGTTGTTTGCACAGAAAAACACCTCCCACTTCCCATTATTTTTTATTGCTCTGGGCTGCATGTGTCTAATTTTTTATGTAACCCAGAAATGGTCTCTCTGGTTATATTTTGAGGGATTCAGCTTGAGTTAGTACCTGCCTTCTTGACTGCTAAGGAAACATTCAGGTTTGCACAGAGCACTCTGTGCTAGCATACAACAAGAGGAACTAGGAAGCTTAAAGCTAAACTCAAATTCATCCTGGTGAAAACTTTATTATAGTGAACGAACCATATCACTGAAGAAAAGCTGGATTTATCTGCAAACACCACACCTCCCAAATCCATAGGAGTTCAAATGAGCTAATTCTAGCAACTTTGAGTGATATAAGGTGACTTTCACTCCAAAAGCCTTTTCTCCTGTTGATTTTCTCCATTCGTGTGTCTTTCCATGCTCAACTGGCAGCATCAGCTGAGAGGGAGGAAAATAATAACAACAGCAGTCACTGCCAGAGCAAAAAAGGAAGTGTGCAATTTTTTTTTTGTATCATCCAGAAGGGAAAAGACTATGAGCAGAGAAACTTGTGTGCTGAGTTTAATCTTAACATTCCTTCTAATAAGCCCTGAAGTTGTATTTAAAAACTGAATTTAAATTGATGAGAACAGGCCTTATATTAAAAGTATTGTCTCTGGTTTAAAAAAATACCAGTGGAATGTTCTTTGTTCATATTTTTCTTTCTCTATCTGGGTTGTAAGGATTGATTTGTCTCTTTGAGTATAATGCTGGTACTGAGACCATCACAAGGGCTGGGCTCTGGAAACCAAAGCTCTTCATTTCTTTCCCATGTATTCAGCTGAGAAAGGGCTCACTGGCCCTATGGGGAGCTTGTTCTGTCACTGACAGCCTCCTTCTGCTGGAGCTTCAGGAGGTGAGGGAATGAGGGGTGAATGGAGAAGCTAAACCTCCTTCTCTTCTCTCTGGTTTTAATGTCACGAAAAAAGTATCAGAAGTTCTTAGTTTCACATTTTGATCTCATTTCCCATTCAGCAGCTCAGTACAGATGTGGATTTTCCAAACCATCTGATCTATTTGGATAATAAAAGCCCATTAGGTCTTTTGGGGAAAAGCTGATATACAGTTGCCAACATTTTTGTAGATGTTTTCCAAGCACAGTTTTCCAACTGAACCTCTGAGGGTGGGCAGGCTGGGAGCTGCTGGAGGGCTGTGTGCTCATCCATTTTTAACGTGCTTAAAAAAAGAAAACAATGTCCTTTCCTGATGACCAACTTCTCTAAAATGATACAGTTCGGGGGGTTTTCATGCTGAAGATTGTCTAATAAAATCTTGATTTATATCTTTTAATCTAGGTTTTGTTTTTCTGCCAAAACGTTGAAAAAGTTGCAATTTCTTCCCCATCCATGTAATCATGAGACATCCTCACATGCTCTGAATCAGGAAAAGTATATTAAAATCCTATACTGTGTTTTTTTTGAAAGCACTTAGAGCTGTCACTTCACTTTGAAATCTGGGAGTGGTGGTAAGTGGTAAGTGTGTAGCACTTCTAGAAATGACATCATGGATGCTAATCCATAAACTCTTAACGTAACTTTACTCTCCTGTGTTTTATGGACTTTTCCCAGGGAATGAAGCTGGTTGCATCCACCACCTTGATGAGCAGTTCTCGAGCATGTTACATTCGTCTTGTGGAACTTGCAGTGGTGAGAGGCTCTCATCTCTTCTCTAGAATGTCTGGATATACTTACAGGAAAAGAGTGAGTGTTGGTGATAAGTGTGCTGATTCTGACCTCCCTGCTGCTGGCATGCTCTTGGATCTGAATCTTGGGAAACCCAGCTGGTACCCATGGGAAACACCCAGCACATGCTCTAGGGTGCACTGTGGGACACCTTGCAGGCCTATTGTGGGATGGTCATTTGTCCAAGGAGATGTACCCCAATCCTCTGTGCTGCATGCTTCCTTCTCACTCCCTTGTGCTGTTCTGAGTACTTCCACTACTTCTCTAAGACATATCCTTTCCTTCTGAAATTGATCCTTGTCCTTTCAGGTTTCTTCTCTTCCTTTGTTTTCTGAAGTTCAAAATAAAATGGAGGAATGTAAATTCCTCCCTCATCTTTTTTCCTTTCTTTATTTAAGATACTGTATCCTGCTCAAAGTGCAAGTGCAGTCTTTATAACTTCTCTTCATGAGCTGGGGAACTTGCATGCAAGGCTTTGCATGTAATCTGGAAATCAGCATGATAAAGTGAATGCAAGACTCAGCAATACAGATTTTTCAAAACTAAGACTGAAGACATCATTGCTTTATAAAGCTGTGTGGAGTGAGACCCATCAGAGAGCTCTCATTGATCTCGGATGGCACATACAAGCCTCAACCTCATTTCAGTAGAGCAAATGGCATAAAAGCAAATGTCTGTTCCCCAAAAACCTGCTTTGTTTTGATGTTATGTATCAGCTGAAGAGTCTTCTATGCCTACTGAAGAAAGAAGATTTATTTTTTAGAATTCTAATATCAGAAGAAGATTTTTCTCTTAGAACTGAAAAACAGCAAAGAAACTTGAAACAGTAGGCAAGAAGACTGTTACAGGTGATGCAGCCATAATTTACAGAGCCTTTAATCAGCACAATAACATTGAGGGTCATGATGCTCTGGCCCCTTTTTCTTCCCTCAACTGTTCAGTTAATGGATGGGTTAATTGGTAGCTGTCAAGCTTGTGCTGAATGTACTGAAGGTTTTTGTGATACTCCTCTGTCCACTTGAAGGCAAGCAGTGTAGTCTGGGTTTCAGAAAAATGTCAATTAGAAAGCAATTTCCATGCATTCACAGCTTACTCAAAGTGTTATAATTTCGCTAGATGCTTTCTATGCTGCTTGCTCTTTCAAAGCTCGTCTATTTATTTCTGTTATCTCCTTCATTGTAAACTCCAAGAGAACAGACTGTCTCCTTTATTGTATGCATGCAAAGTGCCTACTGCAGTCTGGCTTTTTCTTGCAGGGACTCCAAGGTGCTCCTACGATTAATGTGAGGATGGAAAGTTTGCATAACCTCCTCGTAGCTGCTCCAAGTGATGAATGTGTGTGAGGAAGTCTCCTAGGATATTGCCTATAATAAAGTACTATTTTTCACATTAACAGTTCCAAAATACCTAAATTTTGACTTGGTCTTTTCAGTGCATGTTTCCCAAAGTGTGTGCTCACTAAGCCGTTCTGCTGCTGAGAGTGAAATTCTGACCCCTGTGAGCTGTGCACAGTCTGAGGGAGCAGTGGCCAACCCAGCTGGCTTTTGCTGCTTGATTTTGAGGAGCAGATTTTTTTTGTTTGCACCTCTAAAAGCTTTCAAATCACACTATAGCTTGAGCACATCTCTCCAAAAAGCGTTTAAAATAAATGAAGATGCATCTCACAGATAAGTATTTTTAGTTGGTCAAGCAAAAACTGCCTTTTAAAGGACAATGCTCTTTTTACAGGTATGTCAGAGTGATGGGGTTGTAGGGATGGAGCTGGTGAAGATTAGTGACTCTTTAGCTTCTTTTGCATCTTGACAGTTAAAATAGTGTTGGGACAGGACCTTGGAGAACTGGTCTCCAAAAATAATAACCCTACCCCACAGTTTTTTGCTAAGTCACTCATCCTCTCTTGCTACCTGAATATCTTGGCTGTAAAGTGAAGACTTGCTGTAAAGTGAGACAAGAGGGGATGGGGTGTGTGCCATCTTGGACTGCCACTGCTGCTTCTGAAAGTGCTGTGCCATCCTGCCCTGGGCCAGGAGTTACATACATACTACCTATCTGGAGGAGGGAGGGATTGTGAACATCTGTTAGGTGGTTACTAAGGCAGAGCTTGTTAGCTGGTGGACAGGGCTATGGGGGTTATCTGGTGAGGTTTCTGCTGGTTCTCTACTTGGTTTGCAACTTGTCCTACCTGCACGGTGAAGCAAATGATTTCGGCAGGTTTTGATGCTTCATTAACGAAACGTTATCAATGCAGTCTCACACTGCAGTATGTTGGGTGACTTTTGCAATGATTATTCTCTCAGAACTTCTTTCTGAAAGTATTCAACAAGGGCAGAATTGCATGGTGAAAATGTGGTGACATTTGAGAGCTGTGGTTTTCAGTATGATTTGGTCTTGGCACCCATTTAATGTTCCTAAGCTGCGCCTGGATTTCTCTCTAAGATCATGGTAAGGGATCCAGCTAATCTGCAGAACCACATCACTTTTAGCCATTTCCCACTGGAAGGCTGAGAAAAGATGAGATGGGGAAGCCCATGGCAGTGGAAGCAATGGGTGGGGTTGAGCAAAGCCCACTTGAATGTCCAATAGTAGAGATAGTTTGAAAAACTTTGGACTAGGCTGTCGCTAGAATATGGCCTAAATCACCAGATGTGAGCAAAACCAAGCGATGTGCAATGAAGGTTTCTATGGTGTTTGACTTACCCATCTCAAAGCTGTGGATGATCATGCAAATTGTATGTGGCACAGAGAGGACAAATCTGAGTTACTGGAGAGAGGGATTTGCTCTTACTGGGGCATGGGGTCAGGGCCCTTCACTCAGATTAGCCCAGAGATTTTTTTTTCTTGGTATAGAATAAAGATTATACTATAAAAGTCAACAGATGCTTAACTGTCATGTTATGAATGGCATCACTGTAATTAAATGCCTCAGCTTGTTGCCTTAAACAAGTAGTTTCTTTGAGAATTCATCACTGAAAAAAAAAAGAAAATAAAAGAATGCTCTATTTTGGAGAGGGCAAAGGGGAAGACTTTACTTTCCTTCCTCCTAATCTTGATTCCACACCTAAAACTACCCCATTCCCTTAGCAGGACCTGCTGCCTTATGTATGGGGATGATTTGGGCAGCTTTCCCTGGCCTCAAAGCCCCATGTTCTCTCAGGAGCCTTATGGAGGGGTATGAATATCTTAGTCTCCCTTTGCAGCATCAATGGATGCATCAAGTAAGAAATCTTGTGGTTCAATGCCATGACTCAAATGCTGCATTACTGTGTATCTTTGAGCCTTGTGTTTAGGTGACCTGCTGTCCTATGAACTCAGGCCTCTCATTTGGGAGTTCACTGCGGGAGTGGGAGCCTAAGGCTGGGATTTGCAGACATCTGTTCTGGTGGAGGGAAATGCTCAGGTGTCAAGTCATGCTCTTGTGCAAAGCTAGTTCGTAGCTGTGAGTAGGGAACAGCTCAGTCCTTTCTCCTGACACGTGCAGGGTGCTCCTTGAATGAATGAAGACTCTGGTCCCTGTTCTTCACAGCTAGTTTATTTTTCTGCTTCAACCCCATCCCCAAGGTAGGTACCAATCAGTGGGTCTTCAGGGCAGCCTCAGTGGTCTCCTTGGTTTCCCCTCTGAAAATGAATGTCCTCATGCTCTCCATCTGCTTGCACACAGCGTTTTGCCTCTTGCCAAAACATGCCTTGAAAATGCAAAAAGTGGGGGAAACTTCTGGTCTGAAAGTACCCTATGGAGCTACATCCCCATTTTAGCGCTATTTAGGGGTTGAGTGTTGCAGCTAAGGCAAATTCCCGAGTGTCAGGAATACCTGAATGTTAGACACTGCTGTTAGAAGAAGTAGGTTAGACGCTCTCATTTCTTAAAAATCTATACCCAAAATGACTTTCTGAGATGAGGAAAAACCCAGTCAGGCTTAGGTATTCTTGCAGGTGAAGAATAGCTTCTTGATTTCCATCTTCCCAGCTGTTTTTTCACACCTTTTTTTCCTGTCACTATTCATTCAGGGCTGAATACTTCCAGCTGCCTCATGGAGGGCTCTCCCAGTCCAACACTCATACCAGTTAAAACCAAGGGGCCTCAGGCTAAGCATCTCAGCTTGAGACCCTCAAAGTTATTTAGACTCTCACTGCCTGAGATGAAGGATGGCTTAACAGTGATGCTGTACATGGGAGGGAAGGACTTTGGTGCACAAGACAGTTAAAGCTTTGGATGAGGGGCATTTAAACACTTGGGCAGAATCTTTGGGGATCACATGGGAACCTGCAATATGGAGGAAGGGCCCCTAATCCAGTCTCTCCTTGTCCTTCTGAACAGCAACCTGCTCTCCAGTGTATCCCTATCCCTGGTTTGGTGACTGCATCCTTGCAGAGAACGCTCCCTGTCCCATCATGCAACCTGTTAGGGGAGACAAGAAGGAATACTGGTCCCAGCACTGATCTGAGGGATGTTGCCAGGTCCTGCCTGACCGCTGGACTTTGTACTGTTGGTCACACCTCTCTCAGCCTGGTGGCACAGCCAATTTTCCACTCTCCTTATTGTACTCTTATCCAGCCTGCATTCCACCAATCTGATGATAAAGACGTGATAGGAGACTGCATCAAAAGTTAAGGGGTGCAACATCCCCTGCCCTCTCCTTGTCCAGAATACCAGTTGCCTCATCACAGGAAACATACTTTTACCAGCTTGGGAATGGTTTGGCTTAGGTTTAAGTTCAGTCAACTTTGCACTGGACTCCCTCCACTTTCAGGATGTGGTGTTAGCGGAGATCAAATTCTTTCTGTCTCCCTGCCTCCCCTGGAGTTGACATTCCTCCAACATATGCTCATGCTGCTGTAAAAGCAATTGAACCTGGTACTGAGCGACCGATTCCCACATATTCCCTCCAATTACCCAAACCACTTGTATTCTGAGAAAAATACAGAGTATGACATTCAAGATGGAATAATTATGTAGTGGAGTCTTGCAGTATTTATGTGAAAGGTTATTACACCAGAGTTCCAAATGTTAAAAAAATCACCTCAAGGGTTTGCATGCAGGGTTTGCATGTCTGTCTCCCACTCCATAATGCTTACTCATGTTTACGTGCAGACTTATATGAGGTTTTATTGCTGATGTCCTTCTCATTAATAGGCGACTAGAGTTTTATGGTATATCTTTTTGGCACTGAGAGTTTGCAATTACATTTCCGGATAGAAGATGCTGTTTACATCATGTTGCTATGTAAATCTTGGACACAGAGATCGATGTGGGAGCATCAGGCATGGGTCAGAGACCAGTTGTTTGCAGGACTTCTACAGCCAATAGGACAGAGTTTGCTGCCAGAGTTGCCGTGTCTTCTCTCAACTGGATGCAACAGCACGACCAAAGCTGCAGGAGACATGGGAACTTCAAATATAGTTTGCCCTGAGGCACTGCAGGATGGGAAATGAAGGAACTTATATCCCGTATTTAGCTGAAGAAAGGCAGGAGCACTACAGGCAGTGATGTGGGTTCTGCCTGCCCTTGGTGGGTTCTGCCTTAGAGCAGAGCTCTTCCTGTGTACTTGTGAGACCTCATATGGGCACACTTCATGCAATGTTAGGCAACATGCCACATGAATCACTTTGCAGGGGCTGGAAAAATGTAACAGCATATGGAGCTACGTTTGAGGAAAGAATTGAAAACAAACCTCATAACTTGAGTGTTTTCCTCCCATTACAGCTGTTCACATGTGCCATTGACACTTGATATGGGCCTCCCTGCTCACTGAGGAGATACCTGGAAGTTATCAGTGGAGCACTCACTCTCCAGAACCTTTTCACCACCTCTGCTTGCAGCTGCTTTGGATGAGGAGTGGATTCTGAACTGACTTGAGTAAAACACAGTATCTGCTTCCCTTCACAAGCTTCATGAACTTCTTGGGCAACATCTCCACAGCCTCTGAGCTAAATTGCATCTAAATCCAGCAGCTATTAAATAACTCGCACTGAGTGTGTTCAACATGACTTGACGAAGAACCTTATAAGCAGGCTGGGACACACTATAAACCAGTTTCTCGTGAACACAGCATGGGCACATACACACCTGGTTAAAACACCATAATGTAGCCCAAGCTGGCAACACAGCTCCAACCAGGAGATTCATCTCTTTCCCCAAGAAGCACAAAACCTTGCAAGCAAAGTGGAAACCAAGTGGGTGGCAGTCCTTGCTCTAGTTAGGATGCCGTGAGGATACAGGTCGGGGGAATGTGTTATACCTGCTGCTACAGACTTCACATGTAACACCGGCTAGCTGGTCTCTTTGGACCTCAGCTCTCCAGCCATAAGAGGAGAGAGGAATAGCGCTCTCTGCCTTAGCTGTTTGCACTTTGACTTTTGCAATGGGCATATTACTTGTACCCAAGGAGATCCAAGACTTACTCTGAGGATAGAAGCTGCAAGCACGTTAAACCATCTTAGAAAGAAACCAACTTCAGTACAGAAGGGCAAACACAAGAGTTAGAATAGAATATACTCACCTGAAAGCAGGAATTCAGCAAGAATTTATAGACTAAACCCACAGCACATTAAAGATATATCTGTCAGGCAGTTCCTGTTGGGCCATTTCCTTTGGTCAATCTGCCACCCAAGCTGTGAACATGCACATCTACCTCACTTGTCTCCAGCTTGGAGCCCTGGCAATCACAGAAGCAATCCTTGTGCTGTAGGAAGACCATGGCTAAACACATAATTTCCTGCTTGTTTTTGCATCCTCTCTCAGGGCATTGTCATTGCACTGGGCACTGCATCTCCATTAATGAATGGAGCTGGTGTGGGGTTAATTACCCTCTCTCAGGGCTGGTTTGAGATGTGGGTGTCCTTGGGAGTAACTCACTAATTTCACTATTCCTGACCCAGTGCTCTTGGGATGTCTTTTCTCTGTCTCCTCTGTGTGAAGTTAGTTATACAGGGCCAGCCCAGCAACTCTTCAGGATGTGGGCCCCAAAATGCAGTGGTGGGACACATGGTGACATCATTTATTTTTTCTCTGTCAGATGGGACTAGGGGAGACAGTTTCTGAGGCTGCCACAGGGCCCAGGGCTGGGGAAAGAGGACAGGAGGGGGGTTCCCCAGCTTCTCTGCGTGGGCAGTACAAGAGACAGAGGTGCCTTCCAGGCCCTGTTGTTGCCTGGAACCCCCTCGTGGAGCAGTCACCTTGCTTATCCAGGGATTAGCTCCTGTTGGGGACAAGGCTCACTGGCTTGAGTTTCAGAGAGGCTTTTTTTTTGAGAGGCAGGGATTTTTGCTTAGGTTGCTCCCTGGAAAGTGCAGCAGCTCCAGACTTACTGGGCTAGGCCAGGGTTCCTCATTGACCCTCACACCTGGGCTGGGTCTCAGTTTCTCTGTAAGGACCTGGGAGGATGGACAGTCCCTGCCTTTTGCAGACAGGTGCAAGGATCAATTCCCTAGAAAGAGTGTGTCTATCTGGAGCTGGCCCTTGTATAGTAAACAGAATGCTACTGATGAATCCCCTGGACAGACCTCCAGAATGATCAGATGAAGAACAGTGCAAAACCACATTTTTTCTCTCCAATTCCTATAAAACAAGTTGAAGGTGTTGAAGAGTTCTCAACACCTGTGTAGGAACTATCTGCCATTAGGTGAATTGGATGCCAACATTGTGCCTGAGAGCTTGGTGAGTTCTGAGCAATCTCCACCCCACTCTCACTCTGAAGAAGAGTTCTTCATGCTAGAGGGCCTGCTGCAAAGAATTAGGTGTTAATTTTGTTGACTACTGCTATATCTGTGAGTATTCTTACTCACTATGGGCCCTGAGCCAGCAAAACTTGAGTGTTTGTTTAATGCCTAATGGGAGTGGGATAGTTATGTACTTAAAGTTATTTAGTAAATGCTCTGATGGAGCAAGGGATGCACAAGAATTAGCTGTGAAGTTGGTTGCAGTAAATAGAAGCCAAGGTGGAATCTGGCCAGGGATTCTCTCACTCATTTCCTTATCCCAGAGCACTTCACTAAGCTTAATGGGCAAAATACAGCCAAGATTACTCTTTCCGTAGTCTAAGTTTTCAACGAAAAATGTCTGTACTCCAAGCACTTTTTCCCTTAACGCAGATAGGCTTTGCCTTCTGCCATCTGGGACACGTACAGACCTGGTAAGTCTGATCATGGTTGTGACGTATTTTCCTTTGTTTCCATTATAAATTTCTGATTTTTTTCCCCAGGCACTTTCTGTGTCTGAAATTTGAGTTTGTGCAGGAAGATGTTTCATCTTGGCCTTTTGGAATAGGGCAGCTCTGACCCTTCTGGTGTCCAGCTTATTTTCAAACGGTTGGAATGAATCCCACCACTTTTTGCAGGGATGCAGTCATCCATGCAGCAGCAGCTGAACTGCCATGAATTACAGCCGGATATGCTATAGATTCCTGATACTGAAGCCATTTTACTCTAGTACCCTGTGTTGCAAATGGTGCTAATTCATTCTCAACAGCTTGTGAAGAAGCTCTGGAGCTTTGTGTTTGGGCTGTGGTTTGCCATCAGAGAGACGGTCCTGCTTCTTCCCTACTTCTCCAGTGCGGCTGCCTGCATGTATCATAGCTGTGGGATAGAAAAAGCGTGTGGACACAGCAAAGCCCTGACCCACCAGAACTACAGGAATTGTTTTTCTGATGCATGGACAAAATCTCAAAAACAACAAGAGGATCCTGTCTGATAAACAGAGGGCTCTGATTTAGTTCTTGTGAAAGAGAACCTGGCTTTCATGGAGCTGTCTCGGCTCCTTGCAGGGCTATGTTGGCCTCAGGTGTCAAGGCTCTGCTGGTGTAAAATGAACGGTTATTGCACCAGAGGCCTTCAATCTGCAAGTGCAAATGTGACATAAATGGGTCTAATGTGCACGGGGCTTGTAATGGCTGACAGCTTAAGAGCTGCACTATGAAAATATGGTCCTCTGTGTCCCATTTTCTTGACTTGTCTTTTGTTTACTTTTTCGTACACGTGGGGGAGATTAAGAACAGAGCACTTAGTACTCTCCAGCATTTGTGCCTGGCTGATGCTTTCTCTTTCTACACTAGAAAGAAAGGAGGGGCTATCACAGAGCTCCACTGTGGCTAACCAGTAGGCTACGTGAAGAGCAAGGAGATTCCTGGGTTTCTGCAGTGCTGCAAATGATGATTTTTATCATCATCTGAAGTCTCAAATCTGTGCACCTACAAAATAACCAGGGCAGACTGTGAACAGTTTTGAATGGTGCTCTGCACATGCTGTGTGCCCCCCCTCTATTGACTTTTGAGCACCAGTGAAGAGAGCACTGACTCAGAAGGGGCAGATACCGAAGTGTAAGGTTTTCTGAACACTGGAAGCTCTCTTTGCTCTCTGCTCCGCATCTTGCAGCAGGCACACGACAATGTTGTGCTTTAATATGCATCTGGAGACATCTCACGTGAGAAAGGGAAAAGAGTGAAGTGTGTTTCTGTGAGCACTTTACAGGTGTGAATGAGGCAAGAACAGTGTTTAACTGTTCTTGTCCTCTTGCCACATAGTTAAAATCACTTTTTCCTTTCAAAGACAAAATTTCAAACTGTCACTAGGTACACTTTCCTAGGAAGGTCAGTTTACTGAAAAGACTGAACCTATGTGATGCCTTCCCACTCATGCCACAGCAGCTGTTTCTCTGATTGCCAGTCCTTCCCCTGCCTTTTCTTCCTGAGTAACACAAACATAAATATTACAAGCTCATATTACTTGCAACTGTTGAGACAAATAACTTGAAAAGAGTGGTATTGCTTTCATCTCTGTATATGCTAGTTTAGAGAGGCTGTTGAAACAAACTGTTGTTACCATTTCTTCCAGTAAAGAGGGAAACCTGCATCTATCCATGGAGATTTTGTTTCAAATATCCTACTGCCCCTGCTACTATCCCCCAGGGCCCTGGTCAACCAGTAAGCTGAGGAGAGGATCAGAGACTAGTCAGGCTGTGCAGCCACTGAAGCAAGGGATCCCAGGCAAGTTGACAACATGAAGTTCTGGAAGTCTGTAGTCCAAGACCCTTCTCAAAGCAGGAGAACTTTAGTCCAGGTCTGAGGTGGTTTTGCCTGTCTGAGTATTGAAAAGCTCCAAGTACACAACCCTTCTGTGCAGTATTCTGCCATGCTGCCTACACAGTCCACCTGATCCAACCTGTCACCCTTGTAATTCCCACCAGGTAGCTGCTGACCTCTGTTAGACCATCCCTTAGACTCCTTTTGATCAAACTGAACAGGCTCATCTCCCTTGGCATCTCCTCCTAGGTCTTGTTCCCTGAGCTCCAAGCATCTTCAATTGGGTGGGGCCAAGAGCAAGATCCAGCAATCCAATACCCAACAGAAGAGAGTAATTACTTCCCTTGATTGGGAGCCTTGGTGTTCCAAATACAACTGATAATGCACGTTGCCCATTTCCCCTGTGAGAATACATTGCTGGCTCATAGTCAGATGGTGTCCACCACAACCCTTGGATCCTTTTCAGCAGCATCCCATCACTGCCCAGCTGATGATGGAATTGGTCGCTACATGGAAATTGACACTTAACTACGCTGTGGTAACCCACTGTGCATGTATTGTGGGACTCCAAGGGAAACCCTCATGGCAGAGGGGTTGGACTAGATAATTTAGTCCTCTGGAAAGCACCAAATAAATTCCCCTTTTTCTATAGGAACATGGCTATAGGCAATAAGTTTCTATGTGTTGAGAAACCTTTTGCTACTCCCATTAACTAGTCAAATTTGTGGACTATAATCTGATATGAAAACTAGAAGCAAAAATATTGTCTGATTCCTAGTTTTTAGGGAATTGTGCTTAGGTTAGTTTGGCATGATGTCTGCATCTTCCTGGTTTAGAAATTTTAAAAAAATCCATCTAGATAACTTTTGCTGCTGTTCTGTTCAGTAAAATTAATGTTATTCATTACATTTAAACAATGATTAACTTGTTCTCCTTGGCAATTAGGTCTTATCCCTTAGGAAGACATAAACACACACATTTGCAGTATACAAAGGCCCATGCCGAGCTTACATAGGTAAATCAGAGAAGCCTAATTTGAACTGCTTTTGTGATACTCTTAATGACCAGCAGACTTTTCCTCTTAAAACACCTTCCACTTGCAAACCCATCAAAAGTGGGTCTGCAATAAGCCTTGGGTACTTATGTTGAATTCACTTCCTGAAATGTAGAATTTATTAAAGTGTACTAATTTTTTTTTTTTTACAGATTTCAGTTCAAGATTGAGAAGCCCATTTTAATGAGCTAGTGATGAGATGTCATTAGTTGTTCCACTGCCAGCCTTCCATTCAATAATTAGCCACCCCACTCATAACATTTTTGCTTGACCCTATCAAGCTTGTATTCACTTTGATTGGATAGAATATTCATCGGTAGAGACTGTGAGGAGGCACGTAATTCTATTTATGTTCATCCCTTAAACTATTTCTGCAGTTTAAGAGATCTAATAATTCCAACTCTCTTTCACCCATGATTGTATCTTAATTTAGTAAATTCTCATGTTATATTTTGTGAAAAAATTGATGACTTTCCCCCCTGAAATGATCTGCTCTATTCTTTACTGTTAAGAAAGTATTCTGCAGATTGAAAGGGATTCACAATTTTTCATAATTAGGAATATTAAAGATTAAATCAGCCATGGAAAAATTACTATTTTTTTTTATACAGTGAGAATAAAATCTCTGAGGAAACCCCTGTAATATGAGGAACTGTGTTCCTTAGAGTGTTTTTCATCTGATCAGATGAAGATGTGTCTGTAAATGAGTGCATCATCTAGAGCCTCTTTATACCCAATAAATAGCAATAGACATGTCTGTGATGCAGTTCACATCATCACAAAGAATCTGTCTGGAGTAGTTGGTGTGAACTGATATTTTCTCTCCAGTGACAGGAAAGTGATACCATTTGTCCACATGTATGCACCAAGTGCCATTTGAGATGCTGTAGTGCACTTGCCAACACCTGCATGAGGCTGTCAGATATGGTATAGGACCTAAAGGACACCTGTAACCATCTGGAATTGTAGCTGGGATGGGCATCTTAAGTGGCACTAGGTGCCTGTCTTAGGTGACTGAATCAGGACAGCCTACATTAACATGGTCCAAGGTGCTCTGGGATATCAGCTTAGGAAATCATACTGGGCCTCTGACACTGCTCAAGGAGGGACTGGACATCTCATGGGTGCAGTTTCATGTCATCCACCCCTGTATAGATCTACTGGATGCTCTGGAGCATATCAAACATTACATAGTTCAACAAAACTGTTCAACAAAATCAAGTCCTGAGCTGACTGCAACATGAGTGCACTACTATTGCACCTGTGGACAGCTAAATTTCTGCCTATGAGTCTGGAACTGAATTCCACTCCAAAAGTTAGGTGCCTCTAACTCCCAATCTTTGTCACAGCTGGTTATTATTTAGGGTCAAGTACGAAGGAGATCCTCTCATTGATCTTGCTTCAGAAAGTGTCTGTTTGCTGGTAGAGCTCAGTGCAATGTAACATTGCTGATATATGCATTCCACTGGAGAGATACCTGCAGTCATTCTTGGGTGGTGGCTCATTGAAAAACTCTGAATTACCATGGCAGACACTATTTGTCTGTTCTAAATTAAATGTTTGACAGTAAGAGCAGAAATCCTCCCTTGGGATATGCTGGAGGCTCCTACACAAAAAGGTATGCATGATTAGTTGGCTTTGTACCTGGGAAGTGGTCTCAGTGAAGACAGAGGGACTATTTGTAGCCCTGGTTGAGCAGGAGCTTTGGACAGATGATGCCCAGAGGTCCCTTTCAACCTCAACTGTCCTGTGGTTCTGGGATCCAATCATTGTAGAGAACTGAACTCTGCCAGACTGCAGTGGGGTCAGTACAGCTGAGTTTTAAAATTGGGTACATGCATGGATCTTTTCTAAATCAGGATTTATAAAAGCCCAAGTGGGACACAAGGCTTCCATGAACTGGTATAGAAGGAGCAAGGCTGTGCCTGGCTTCCACTTGGGTTCTCAGATCCTGCTGATCTCACTGAGATTTCCATATCTACAGAATAGTTAGTAATGCAAATGTGTCTTTGGATCTGGATCTGAGATGAGAAAGGATGACAGCTGGAGCCTACCTATCTCTTGCTAACACCGTTTTTATCCATCACTACTAAATTAGTTTCTACATTAAAGCTGTTTTTACATTTTTTTCTCTCTCAGATTTTAGTGGTTTATTACTAAATCTTGCTCTTTTGGGATAATCCAGTCATTGAAATTAGGTTTAAGACTGAGATTTAGCACAGAGCTTAGTGCAATCCATATCAGACTATTGTGTGATATTTTAAAAGGTTTCTTCTGAAGTACATGAGACTTACTGTGCTAAAAAAGCCAGGATAGCGAGGGTAGAAGCCTAGAAGATAAGGAGGCTAATGTGTATGTCTCAAACACCCACAGCTGGATGGCTGTGGAGCCAATCAAGGAATGTAGGTAATAACAACCAAGGATTGTTGGTAATAACACACTGTGAGGGAGAAAAGGATGTGACTGGAGAAGGGGGCCATATAGAAGTGGGGCAGCACTTTTCTCTGACAAACGTCCTTGTTCTGTCTCCTGGACATAAGCACAACACAGTACAGCACAAGTGCAGGAATGAGGTTGAGAAAAACGCACCGACTGTGGGGGAGGATCAAGACCACCAAAGACCCCAAAACCCTCTGACCTGTTTCCAGAAAGGTGTGGAAGAACAGACTGCACGTGGTAACTATTTTGCATAGAAAGTGAAAAACTTATCTTCAGGGTGGGGGAAACTTATCTGTACAAAGGTACCTCCAGAAAGCCCAGTGCACTTGCTCCGCGTGTGTGCCCCAAGACCCTGGACAGCCCAGCTGGATTGGTTCTGGAGCCAGGACTAGTGGTCTCTTTTTCTTTCTTCTTTTCTTTCTCTCTCCCCCTCATTAGTCCGTCTCTCTCTCTCTCTCTCCCTCTCTCTTTCTCTTCCCTATCACTGTACCCCATTATCTAAACCCCACTGTCATGTGTTTTTATATAAGAGGTCAGGGGCTAATGTATCAATTTCCATGCCAAGTGTGTGATTTACTAATAAAACTTTTTGAGGTTTTGTGGACCTTCTGACTTTAGTCATTCCTTTCGACCATGAACATCTACAAATCTTGGGTGCTCCCTTTCCCTTAAGACTGGGAGATCACTGCTCTGAGCTGGGATAGCAGCCCTAGGACAATTTTTGACCAGCCCACTGAAGTCCCTTGTATATCACAATTATAGCTTAATATGAAAATGTGGCTTTCTATGAAAAATATAGCTTATATGAAAATGTGGATTTCTATGTGGCTCTGTAGTCTGTTTGTCACTTTGGCTGGCATATAGCAAACAGAAAAGACCAATATCATCTGCATTTAATTCACAGCTGTTTATATGGGTTCTAACACTGGTCTGGAGCCTTCGAAGTAAGGTGGGGATTAGTGGAGAGACACCATGGGGACTCCAATCAAATAGACACCACAGAGACAGAAGTAACAAAACAAGTTAGTAAATTAACTCTGACTCTCCAGACAAACATCTAAATTAGTAGATACCAGTATTAATATGCCAATAAACAATGACTTCTTAAATAAAAGGGAGTGGAAAACAAAACTAACGCAATTGGAATATTTACACAGTTTCACCTGATAATTTTTTCATGTGGACTTTTATAACATTAACAACAAAGCCTCTGGCCAAAATCCATATTTAACCAGGTCAAGACACACTGCAATTGATGTAGGATGCTGCAAACCTGCAGTAGCAGTTGGCTTGGATGAAACATCCCCGTGAGAACAGTGAAACAAGCTGCCTGGGGAGCTTCCTTCATTGGGGAATTTTTACAAATAGGTCAGAAAAAGATGAGCTGTGAGGCTTCTGATGCAGGATTGCTTCTAGTTCAGTGTTGTGCCTCCTGGGTTCCCAAAGCCTTACTGGGAGAGCGACTCTCTGCAGTCTGCAAAACAGCTTTTGAATTGCAGTATTTCTTTGAATTGGGGTATTCGGTGGTGGTGGAGCCCCCAGACTGATAACTTGGTGAAGGCCAATACAATTGGTTTCTAAATCCTATTACAGTATCAACATTAATGAATAATAATTGAATTAAACATTAAATTTTGTTTCATTTTACTGCCATTAGACTTGAAGATTTACAGTAGCATGGTTTTTTCTTCATTTTTTTCTGAAGACTTGTTTATTTAAATACGTCAGTATACTCCTTGAGTTTTTCATTCTTACACCACTTTCTCCTTCATGTTATACTTCTGTAATCATAATTCCACATTGATGATATTGTTTTTGATTATTCAAATTAGGACATGAGCATGCAACATCCAGGGGAGCTGTGAGCTAGCATACAAATGTGAGCAGAGCTATTGATTTCACCAGGGCTGTTTAACATTAAGCACCTTGGAAGCTTGGCAGGAATATCATGCTGAGCCTGAAAATGCTTTGTCTTCATGGTCTGAGCTTTGCCTATGGATTCTTCTGCCTCAGGGGACACACTGGCTTCAGGGAACCTGCCTGGACATGGAGACCAGCAGCCAATTGCTGAGTGGCAACAATGGGCCTTTGTGAAGAAGAGAAACTGAGGAAGGGTTGTAGTCCTCTTCTCCAACAGGGGTGCTTATTTTCAAGTAACATACAAAATCAATTTTTTTCTGAACTTTAAAGGCTTGGATGCTTATGGCATGGGAGTGCAACTAGATGATTGTTAAGGCCCCTTCTGACCCATTCTGTGATTCATTCTGATTCATTCTATGACTACGATTCCATGACAAGAGGCAGTGGCTTTTTCTGCAAGCCATGTGCCCTTTCCCTGGCACTTCTGCTTTCTCTTTTACCTTGCCATGCTGGGGATGTTTTTCAAGTTGTATCCTTTGTGTTTCTGTTTCCTTTGATCTCCCTGTTTATTGCTTAAATATGCATGTTCACAGAAGAGTATTAAGTAAAACCTTTTGCCTTTTGTATGTGGTTCTCATGATGGCATGTGCCATTTCTAGGCTGAAAGTGGTTATTATTTCAGCTATCCCTTCGTATAGAAGAGTCTAGCTTTTTTTCTTACAACTCCTAGAAAATCAGGAATTTTTTACCACAGAATTTTAATCTAACACATAATATCAAGGTTAAAAAAATTGATATTGGCTGTTCTATTGATATATAAAACAATATGAAAAAATTACTAAGTTTTTTTCTTTTGTAAACTTTTTACTGGATTACAGCTGCTGTGGAAGTTAATGTACCTAGTCCAATGTATAAATTCTAAAGCTTATTTAAGTAGTATAATAAAATATAATAATACTGAGAGTACCTTGGGATTTGCAACAAAACCCCTTCAACACAGTCAGTTTAAGAGGTGGTCACAATTCTAATATTTATTGTAGGTGTTTATAGCTCTATGTGAATTTCTGGGGGGGGGGAAGGATGGTTATTCCAGCTTTGCTGATACTACAAAATATAAATTTTTTTCAGGGTTTTATAGAGGTTCTAGTTCATTTTTTAGATAATTCCTAAGTCGTGATGGATGTAAGACTGAATATTTTGTTTTATTTCATTATTCCTTGGGACTCTCAGTTTGCCCTGATTGATATTGCTGGAATTTCCAAAGTTCAAATTACAGAGTAGAGAGAAGTATGCATAATGCTGAAGGGATGATGGATTTTGCTCTGACTCATTTAAAACAATTTTCTTTGCCCTAAAATCTTAGTTTAAAAATGGTAATGTAGCTAATTCTCCTCAGGAATTAAAATCTATGAGTTGTCCTGATTTACGCCTGTGAAAAAGTTTCCTTGAGCCCTTGCAACGAGCAAGAGGAAAGTCCCACCATCCAAGATCTGTTCAAAAGCAGACTGCAGTAGCAAGGGAATTTGTCATCATGTGGCTCCAGAGACGTTATGGAAGTCTCCCCAAGTACAAGAATTTTAATCTATTAAAATTCTGGGACAGGGAAATTATTCTTGCAATTATCCAGAGAGAAAAGCACTGTCCCTCCAGTCTATATCAAAGAAATCATTGACTGCAGAGGAAGGATCCAACAGTCACTGACAGCAATAAGCTTTTGACTATATCAGAACTGGTTCTTCCTCTGTTAATATTGATTGTTTGACAGCCACCATCACCTTCCACCAGGACATCCTGTCTCACTTTGTCATCTTTGACCCCAGCCTCAGTTCAAGAATGGGTCTGACCTTCTAGTTCCTCTATTTAGGAAACACAGTGAGTAACAAGGCATCCTGTCAACAAAACATGCTATACAGCAGGCACTCATTCTGGTTTGGCTCCTGTATTTTGTGTGGTTATGTTTTCACTATCACTTTGTGGGTTACCTGTATTTTAATATGGATCTAAATTGACTTCTTTAACTGGTTTATCTTCTTAATTGTGTTCTGTTCAGATCTTGTCCAGTAATGTTATGCCACCCAAAATGGATGAGTATACATCCTACTGACATGTGTACCCTAGAGTCGTCAGCAGACAGCTACAGCATGGCTGTTCGGTCTTTGCATTTTGTCAATACATAAATTCACAGTTTTAGATTTGTCTCTGCTGTTACAATGCAAATGGATCACTTCAGGCTGGAAAGAGTTTATACTGACATTTTAGTCAATGGAGAAATTCTCATTAACTTTACTTTTGTAAGGTCAGTGTATAAGCAGAGGGTTGCTTTAGTGGATATATATTTGATATTTTTGTTCCTAATGAGATCTTCCACCTTTTCCTTATTAGGATAGCATGACTGATTTTCTTGCTCTTGACTTATCATGTGGTGGTGTCTGCCTTGTGCTGCCTCCTGTTTCCTTGAAGTGCAGAAAGAGAGTGAGCTCGAGGCTGCTGCTTCTGGTTCCTTCTTTCTGGGAACCATTTTCCTCAGTACAGTGAGAAACTGGAAGAGACCTGTGTTTGATATGGCAGTTTTCTGCTGCTTGGTAGTTCGTCTGCTGCTGGAAAAGATTAATGAAGTCAAAGCATCCTTGACATGTGTACAGCACTATCTGTGGGCTGTGCATGTGGAAACTTAGACCAGCTCAGCTGGGCACAGCAACATGTGATCTGTCATTGGATGGTCCATGTTCTGGAGTCTCAGGAAGATGAAGATCTATCCCCAGGTGACCCCAGGAGGTTGTGTCTGCATTGTGACATGGAGATGGGGCAGTGGGTCCTGGCTTAGTGCTAGTCTGGATGGTCTAGACCCCTGTGTCAATGACAGGCTGCAATGTGAGGCTGCTGGGGTCTTGAGGTCCTGCCTCTGTGGGATTCACACCCTGGCTCTATTTCACCCACCAGGGAGCTGAATGATGTCAGAGGATTTGTGCAAGTTAAAGAATGGGTGTCAGCTTACTGCACGGCCAGCGATTAAGTTTTTACATGTCCCTGCAGGAAAACAGCTATTAAATAGATGAAAAGGGACTTTTTCATGGGATGTCATTGCATCCATCTACATTGCTCCTTTTTGGTTTTGTTGCAAACTACTTTCTCCAGTGCTGGTTCTGCTTCTCCATTTATAATTTTATGCTTGACTCAATATATTTTGGTGTTCCAGAATGAACACTATCTGTATATTCCTCATTTTTCTTCCAAAATGCCTGAGGGGCAGTCACAGTGTGCTTGTGAAGCTCTGAAGGAGGAACAGTCTATAGCCAAGGAGATGGTTGCCACAGAGGGCCCTGGAATCCCATTCAGGGATAGAAGCTGCTCCATCTCACTAAAACTACCAAGGGAGAATTACCGCGCTCTTGTTTCAATGAAAAGCTGGCACACTTTAGTATTTCTCTGTACATCGTGTCACAAAAGGTCCTGTTTGGTCTGTTCTTTTAATTGCTGGAGTGGAGAGCACAGAAGTAAGCTTTCCTTTGGATTAGGAGGATCCACATCAGGACAGAAGCCCTTCTCTCCCAGGTGAAGAACCCACCATGGCCTTTCCTCATCGAGCCACTCTACCAGGGTTGAGAGCAGGGAAACATTTACACACCTTGTTAGCATGAATCTGCAAAAAGCTCATTTTATTCAGGTTGCTGTTTGGTTTTGTTAGACCCAGACCTGGTCCCATAATAACTGCTATCTGCAGTAAAACATTACTGATCTTCCCCATACATGCAATTAGAATTTATTATTGCGACTATTACCTTGCTGACTTGTCCATTCTTAGAGTCACACGACAAGGATTTTGAAGGACAGCAACAGCCCAGCTGGAAGAACACGAGAGCTGCATTCACAGCAGTACAGCTGACATAGCAGCAGTGACACAGCCAAAATTAAATCACCGCTCCAGGAATACTTGGCAGCAAAAGCCCAGATTGGAAGCACCCAACAGGCCTGATGACATCACAGGTACCTTTTTCTGGTCCTAAAACACTCCAGAATGATGCAGAAATCTCATGTCATAAAATGTGACGTTCTTCAAAGTGTTCTCCCATGACTCATTTTTTTTGGGTGTGGTAACATCCCTCCCAGTGTACTACACACTCATTAATCTTCTCCCAGTGAAGAATGTCCATCTTCTTTGTAATTATTCAGGGATGAAAAAAATTCCAGTTACGTAATTTGGTAGGACAACCACAAGGGAAGATTGAGACTGCAGAGTTTTGGCACTGTGTGATCTGAAGTCTCAGTGTCAGTGAGTTCATTGACTTATTTGTGCAAAAAATTCAACTTTTTATCCTATTTAGTTTTTAAAGTGATATCACTAATAATGATACTCCCAGGATTACATTAAAAGTGACTTTCAGAAGCGTGTCCTTCTGAGACAGATCAAAGTTTCTTCACATAAAAGCTCACTTACACTATTTACAAAAGCTGCTCCTGCTGCTGTTGGATGTGAGCAATGTTTTCATGCCTAACTCTGTGAAAGCTGGGTGTTACTTTCTGACATTTTGGTTGATCTGGAAGTCTTTTAATGAAGCAAGGCACCAGGAAAGACCTGCCACTTGGGTCCATGTGCTCCAGTGTGGGACTTAGCCTGGTCTCAGTGACCAGAGCACTATTTCCTCTGTGTAACACAAGTGAAGCTCTGAGCAATTTTGATATGGTTTTGATTATTTGAAAATTCTTTCCTAACATTTATAAGCACATTTGATGGCAAATAGTATGGGTGGAGACTAGGTCTTCTGTTTCAAGGAAACTCTGATTTTCTTTTCTCAACTGGAAAGGAAAAACTACCTTTTCCAAGTGAAATTCCCAGAAAGCAGATGAATGAGACAAAATGTTTGGTCTGAATTTAAATCTTTTGTAACTGAATTTTGTTTCAAAAGTCCATTTCAGGAGAAGGAAAATAAAAACTGGCGTTCCAAAAAGACCAAATAAGATACATGAACTTCACAATGTGTTGTACAATTTCTTTCTTGGGCAAATGCTATTAGAATAAACAGTTTTTTGAAAATGCATAAATTATGACAAACCCAGATTTTTTTTGACCCCTAAAATACTTTAATGAGATCTTAGTAACCAGCTACTTCTGTAAGTGTAGCCTTGGGCTGAATATCCAGGCAGATTTTCTGGAAAGAGCTGCCAAATGCACCTGGAGAGCCTAATCTTGAAGTCAAAGGAAGAATACAGTAGCAGAGTGTAGTGGTTTGAGAGCCCCAAAATCCAATTCTCGAGTCCAAGCCCCCCTCCCACATCTCAGCCCAGTGTGAGATGGGTTTTCCAGACAAAAACACGAGACTCAAAATGGGCGGAAGGGATTATATTACAGTGACTGTACAAATGAATATTATAATACATTACACACACAATCTCAACTATCTCTACCATGATAAAGCAGTATTTACAATGGATCAAATCTCTTCTTCCTCCAGATAAAAGTCCAGGAGGGAAGAAGGAAGAGATCCTTTCCACTCTCAGAGCAGCAGTGTCTCTAGGGCAGCAGGCTCTCTTCTTCCATGCAGCAGCCGTATCTGGATCTCTGCCAGTACACATGAGCCCCTCTCGGCCCTTCGACTCCAAGCAAGGGTCTTTCTCTCCCGTGGACTGCATAGCAGGGACAAGGCTCGCCTCACCATGTCAAATCATGGGGTGTAAGACATCCCATGAAGGTCCCTTCCTCAGGGGATTTACCCCTGAGTCAGAATGTCTTGGGCAGCTTTCAGTTGAAGGCCTTTGCCTCAAGAGTTCTATCAGAGCTCCTGTGCTCTGTCTCAGAGCAGCGGGGGGGGCAAAGCCCTCCTCCACATTCTTCCGGTCGTCCTGGTCCAGCTCTTGGAAGCCTTGAGCTTCTCAGCTCCTCTCTTTTCTGTGCTGTAGCACTCCAAGACTGTTCTCAAGTAAGAGTCCATCATCCTCCTCCTCTCTAGGAGGTCTCAGAGGGGTTTGGGGAGTTTGTTTCAGTTCTTACCCAAACTCACTCTCTCTTCAGACAACTCTGTGTCTCTCTGATTAGCTGCGTGCTTGGTTTGCTGCTTCTTCAGTTCTTATCTTCTTCTGGCTCTCTGCTGCCATTTCTCCAGTCAGTATTGCTCTGCTGCTGCTTCTGCTGCTCACGTGGAGGGAAAAAAACTCCTAGCTCTTAGCTACAGATACTTAGCCCAGTCTAACACTGTTCCAAGTCCCTGTAGCCCCCCAGCCGGGGGCTGGGGGGGCATAGCCCCCAGTGGGGCTCCAGGCCCCTTCCTCGTGGCTTAGAACATGGCCACTCTCTCCAACAACAACTACAACTAACCTTTTCCAGTCTGGGTGATATGTTTATATTTTGCAGAAGTGCTCATTGGCTCAACCCCAAGGGTAACCACCCCCTGGGGGTTTACCATTTTATAACTTCAGGGGGAAAACTTTTTTTCCCCCACCACACAGAGTTACATTAGATGGATACTTTGGAAAAACTGTTTTAAGAGGGGTTCAGCTGCTTTGAAGGCTGAATCTTCCTTTTCAATTTTTGGTTTTTTTTGGTTATCATCTTCTGTTCCCTCTTCTAACTTCCTGAACCAACTTATATGGCTGCTGTGGTGTAGTGATTCTATAGCAACTTCATTTATGCTGAAGAATGGAGATAGGACATTTAAGTAAGAGAATGAATAATTCAGTTGCTAATTGAGTATGCTGTGTCTATTATTGTGGTGTTGCATGTGATATATGATGTTCCCCCTGTATAAGGTCTTACAGGGATTTTAGTACCAGGTACCTCAAACTGCATGTCAGAAGACAGTATGAGCCTGGAAGACAGGAAAATGGGGATTTAAGTCAGCTGGATGAACATAGTCAGGACTCTGTCAGATATGGTGTTTTGGGTAGGTTGAAGTTGAGAGATGTAAGTGTGCGATGTGACTGCTTTTTGTGAAATAGAGTGAATTTCTCTGCTTCAAGTATGAACATAGCCTTAGGAGTATGTAAAATTCAAGATTATAGGTCCTGAAATCCCATGAGTTTCAAATTTTAAGGCCAGATTTTCCTAATTTTCTTAAGGTTTGTGCACACGTGTGTATGCGAACTATGAGTAGAATGACAGCAGCAGCAAGCCCAGATTTTAGCTTTGGTGATCAATTTAGAAAATGATTGTTTATTTTACAGCACCTGAAAATAAATGAGGTTCTTGAAAGGAAATTGTATGGAAAAGGAGATTACAGTGCAATGAAGGATTTGACAGTTCAGTGAGGAGAGATTGTGGGGAAGAAAATGGGTTATGGAAATTGGAATATGTGGTTACTGAAGCTAGTGTGGGTGGCTAGAAATAATTTTGCATGTGAAGTGTATGTACATGCTTTTTTTGAAAAGCATGTGAAAAGAGTGAATTTTTATTTTAAGGATAAATGCTTCTTTTAGAAATGTTATTTGAGATCTGTAGATGGACAAAAACTCAGAATTATTTACTGAGGAATGAATTTTTGGAAAAAGCCAAGTAAATTGTGCTCCTTATAATTGGTCATCTTTGTATGACTGGAGCTTTTGTGTCTTACACTGACATTTTTCCCTTTCTTTATTGGACAAAAATGTGAGCAGCTCAAGCCAGTTGGAATATTCCTTTGGAAACACTGCTTGAAAAGAAATCACTTCATTGTCAAAGTAAAAACTGATGAGGAGAATTCCTGGTTTTATTGAAACAAACAAACAAATAGAACAATGTAAAGGCCAAATAAATATTTCTGTTTGGTTCATGATAACTAGGCTCAAACATTTTTGTCTGCGAATTCGGTTGAGGGCCAAAGATTTCCCTTGTTTCAGTGGATGAAACCCAAATCTTTTTGTGCAAAAACAAAATAATCTTTCTCTGGACTATTTTTGAGAGTACAAACATTTGGATTTCCTAGTAATGCAAATTCTTATGCATTCCCTGCAGAAACGAGTGGACATGATCATGCGAACAGATAACTTAGCAACAACTGTGAGTTCAGAGTTTGCCTGACATAAATAATTAATTGCTAATCAGACAAATTCCCTTACTGAAAGATTTGCTTTAGATGCCATAAAGACCATAAAATATGGTGCAAAAACTCTCAGCTGTGTCTTCTTTACTTTGGACATGTTGAGACAGCTTTTGAATTTCTGTGGGCTGTAGGGAAGGAGAGCTTTATGTGCAGAGCTCTCACATATCCCAGGTCTGCATAGGCCTGACAATATTAATTGTATGGAAGGAAATTGAGATTTGCCCATTTAGAGATCATCCATCATTTTCAGAATTAAGCATCTGAGTAGTTCTCACACGAAAGTTAAGGAAGGTAAGGAAAGTCAGCATAATAGTGTGTGATTGCAAGATAATGAAAGGTGCTGGGGCTCATTGCTTAATTACAAGAGGTTTATCTGCCTGTCTGGTAAAGAGGGGTCTTCAGCATCTGAAGTGCTGAGACAGCTGCCTCTGCAGTCTGCTGGGAGTGCAGTGCCATTCCCCCTCCATCATTCATGAAGAATTCAGATGCCTTGCAGTTAACTGGAGCAGGGACATGGGACTTGTGAGCTTACTAATGGTAAGAGCAGGGTTGTGTGGGCATGGGGTTGGGTTTCAAGATTTGAGTTGGTCTGGGAAATGGGTGACCTGGGCGTGCCCCATGAAGAGACGGAGCTTATGGACCTTAAAAGTGCTGCTGTGAGTCTCTCTGTGTGCACTCCAGTGCATTGAGAGGATGAGGCAGGACCAGACACAGGTGCACCAGCACCATATGAAGTAGAAAGGCAGAGTTTGAGGGGCTGAGGTGCAGGGACAGCCAGGCTACCTCAGCCTGCAGAGGTGCACCTAACTTACCAGGTGCCAGGTAAATCTCTGCTCAGACTCAGGACTAGATCCAAGGTCGAGATCACCCCCACACACCTAAGGCAGTACCTGTGACTTAGTTGCCCTAGCAGAATAAAAATTTTACTTCTACAACCATTATACCGCAGTACATGTATAGCTGCGAGGTTGCAGTTTCTGTTTCAGAGTTTTGAACTTCACTTGGCTAATTATATGTCTTTGTAATGACTGATTAAGCAGAAGAACCATTTAATGCATCTGGCCAGAGACAGTTGCTGAAGTGCAGCTCTTAGCCTTGTCCCCAGTGCAGCTGTGCCACGTGTGAAGGTGACAATCCTTTTCCTGTGTTCCTCTGGGTGAGCAGAGCAGCCGATCTGCTCCAGGAGTGGAGAGCAAAATGCCTTTCCAGGGTCTGCTGTTTTGGGCTCTGCATCACCCCTTACAATCAGGCTAACGGCCTGATAAAAGTTGGTAGCACACAGTGTCCTTGCTATCACTTAATAAATGTTGTTTTGAGGATAGGTGCAGGGAATCTGCACACTGACTCCAAAATACAGTGTGCTCTGGGTTGCACTTTGGAAAAGGGCAATGCTAAGGTGAGACCAAATCAAAAGCTTTCTCATCACTGTTATCCATAGTGAAGAGCTTTTTGTTAATTCTTGATGCATGTTTTGCTGACAATAATAGGTGTGATCAAACTCCATTTGCCCAAGTTTGAAAAATGCATATTAGTGCTGGAGGTAATGGGGTATAAATCTTACACTGTGATGACCTCTGTATTACAGAGCTGAGGCAGGCTCTGCAAAGAACTAGTGACTCCTTTGCTAGCTTTTTAATCTCTATTATAACTAGCTGACTATTGGGGGAAAAGATTTTGAATTCCAGAAAAAAAACGTTACACTTCAATATACTTAGACATGAAGAATCTTGAACAGTGCTGAAAGCTCCCAGTAACTGTAAAAGGCAGTATTGCTCCACATTTTGGCCACAAATAAGGTATTTGAACAAATAAAATAATAACGATCAGCAGTTATTAAAAGTAATAAGAATCACAGCTGCTGTCATTCAAGAGCTGTGTGATTCTTGAGAGTTACAGCCCCCCAACACCTTCTCATCTGGAGGTTCACAGCTCATATCAGGGTGAATCCTCCTAGCCTATTGCAATGTGCTAAACAGAGATTTCTACAACCAGCTGCTAGAAGGACCAGAAATGTGCAGCCACATCTGGGCCAGGGAAGGCCTTTCTGCAGGAGCTTGGGAACTGCTTTTCTTCCTGACTGGTGCTATAATCACCAGGATATCCAATCTGTATGCACAGGAATAAATTGTTTCAATTTTTCAGGCATAGACAAGTGAAATTACTTCTGAAGACAATGTAGCACTAACAGTGGCAGGTAAGAAGTCCCGAGTTCTTGAATTTTTATACTGCACTTAATCCTTCATATGACAAACCCAGCCTTTTTAAATCCAAACAAGAACACATTTTATAAGCAGGTGGTTGTGAACCTTATTTCTGTATTGGAAACAAGCTGTGCCTATTCGTTGTGAGCTACAGTTTTATTACTGACTTGGGAGTGATATTACTGGCATTTGACATGACCACATAGCAATACTGGGTGCCAGGTCCTATTTTGATTTGCTTTTGAAGACAGGTATCCCAGCTTCACTCTGGCTAGCTCAGACCTAGTTTGAGGCAGTTTCCAGTCCTGTAGTCCTGTCAAGGTATTATAATATCACTGCAACAAACAGCTTCTCACTGGCACTTAGCAGCGGAGCACATGCCAGAGATTCATGTGAATCATGAGGAAATGGTTCCCACTACTGAGTACATTAAGTTAAAGGAGAAAGCGATTTCCATAGTAACCACATATGGTAGGTCAGATGGTGACTTTCCAGATTTACCACCAGTGGTTTTGATCCTGAATTATTTATACAGTGAATTTAGCTTCTCTGGTCTTCTTGGCATGTTGCCTGTGAATCTCCATGTTAACACGTGGGAGAAAAGGGAAGTGTTATATGTAGTACCAGAAAGGCTTAGACTTGATGTTTTTATTCATACATAAAAATTTGCTATTCTCATGGCAAGTATCAATACAAATAATAGTGGAAACACTTGGACTCACTAATCTAAGTTTTACTATGGACTCTGCAGTATACACCAATTTGAACATGTTAGGGGTGGAGCTGGTAGCAGTTGTATCCCTGTGTTGCCAAACAGTTTTCCACTCCAAGGCCTGCTTTTCTTACTTGAAATTCCTTGAAACTTAAAATCCTTTGGCTGAAATTCATCAGTTCTCCTGTTTCCTTGGACTGTGATTTTTGGAAGGAAATTTCAGCCGGTTGCAGTCTAAATTTGGGGGTGAACTATTGCATGAGTATTGTTCAAGTCAAAGTTTTTGTAAAATTGTTTTGATGAGGAACTTGACTACTTCTAGTCTTGGGAGCAAGCAACCAAAATTGCACAGTAAAGTCATCTTAAGATCATGATTTGTCTTTGTTTGTTCTCAGGAATTATAGCCAAACTTGCTAAATGCATAATTTTTTCTTTATTTAATTATCTGCTGCTTTACCAGCCCTCTGAGCTTGTTATGACTGTGGAATCCAACCTTTCAGTTTTTACTAATAGCAGACCTGGAGAAATGAGGGACATGATATTTTATAACCTTGTGGACACCCCTTGTAGAACCTGGTGTAAAATAGTCCTAAAACCCCTATTGTAGGTAATTATTTCCAAAACTCTCTGTTAGAGTAGTAGACAGCTCTGCATCAAAAAGAAGAGCTTCCTGCTAATGTGGTTGAAATCCATGTCGCAGCCTAGCTAAGGCGTCTCTACATCTCCCTACTCTGGCATTTTGTTTTTTTCTGGCTGGAGGGTGGTGTTTTGGTCAGTAGGGTTAGCTGAGGGCACTGTTAAACATGAATTTCTTTTATACTTTGTCATATCAGACACCACTCCTGGGCCATAAGGGCCAGGTCCAGCACTCCAGTTGTCTCCTTTGCCCAGGAGGTTTATGCCAGGGGTATTCTCAGCCAGACTGGCTGCTCTCATATACAAAGGGAAGAGTGGATAAGTCATCCTCTGAAAGGAGCAGAGGCTGCTGAGCCTTTCTGGATCGCTCACCATCATGGGAAAAAGCAGTGCCACCATGGAAATCCCATAGAGACAGGCAGTGGCAGAGGTAGAGGGATGGACCAGTTTCTACCAGACAACAAAGACTCAGGCTGAGAAGGTCCTGCCAGGGAAGATACCCTGCAGTGAGAATGCAAAGTTGTCCTGACCAGTGTGATCCCGATCTATGTTAGTTGTGGGCAGGAGGTAAGCAAGACAACAGCCACTGTGAATAGATGTGCTGGGACCCAGCTGTGGGGAACTCCCACAAGGGCATTCAGCTGCTGAGAAATCAGAGACAGACATCATGCAATTGTGCCTCTGTCTTTAACTGAGGCTCATAATAGTGTTTGAAACCAGTGACATGTATGGTTACCAGCAAGGTCCATATGCTGCCCTCCACCCCTTGTCATGGAGCTGAAGGGAACAGGGCCCTATGGCAAGTTTTTGGTAAGCAGAGTTAACTGAAAACATAAACTTATAGATGATCTTTAAGGTCTCTTTCAACCCAAACTATTCTATGATGTCTGAACAGTGGTGTGCCTTGATTTGAAGCACATAAGAATTGTTCTCCAGAGCTGCTGAACTCTTGGTGAGAATGTGTCACTGAATTCTTCTGTGTTTTAGCTTCTTTCTTCAGTGATGGAGAAATAGAAAGGGATTCAGAATGGGTCGAGACTGGATGGCCATACTCCTAGTGCAGGTGCTTGGGGTGGGACAAATGCAGGCTGACAGTTGTCCTTCAGATACCAGTTCTGTTCCACAATTTCATATGTTGGATTATTCTATTTGGCAATTTTCTCATATAGACACCACTCCTTTTCAAAATCATCTTCACTTAAGCCAGGGCCCAAATGAGTTATTCAGCAGGTGAAAGATCCAAACCAGAACAATTTGGACTGGGAGAAAACTCTAGACTTCATGTGGCCCAACCTCCTGTTCCAAGCAGAGTTGACTTTGAAATCAGAGCATGTTGCTCAGGGCCTTGTCCAATCCAGTCCTGAATTTCTCCAGTGCTGGAGATTCCTCACCCTCTCTGGATACTCTCTCCACCACTGAACTGTGCTCACAGTGAAATATTTTTTCCTTGTGTCTCTTTCGAGTTTCCCTTGTTCTGGCTTGTGTCTGTTGCTTTGTGTCTCTTCACATGCCACCTCTGAGAAGAGATGGACTTCACCTTCTGTCCCATTAGATAGTGTACACTGCAGTAAGGTCTTTCCTGAGTTGCTGCTTCTGGCTGAACAAGACTGTCTGTCTCAGTTTCTCTTCCTGTGAGGAGGTAGTGTGCTGTAGTCCCCAGCTACCTTGGTGGCCCTCTCTGGGACTTCGTCTGGCCTATCAATATCCGTATTGTGTTTGGAAGCCCAAAGCTGGCCACCGTTTTCTAGCTGTGACTACACCGGTGCTGCAGAGAACGGAAGGATCTCTCCCTTAACCTGCAGGCTTCAGTCTTGCAGCAGCTCATAGTGAAGTTGGGAAGGGTGCATTGCTGACTCGGTTTCACTTGGTGTTCACCACGGTCCCGTGTCTTTTTCTGCAAAGCTACTGCCAAGCCATCTGTTTCCCAGTCTGTACAGCGGTGTGAGGCTGCTCTATCCCAGCACACCTGAATGATGGACGAGAAGTGGAATAAATATCCTGATATGTAGGTGACCAGGAGGCTGGAAAGAGTAATGCCACTCAGAGTGCAGGGGTCTGATTGTACAGCTTAATCTGTACGAAGCCACGATATGAGCCGGTGTTAAATGGTGAAACAATGGTGCAGAAACACTGTCGGTGGCAGATCGTGCTGTTCTGTAATGCAGCAGGTCCCACCCAAGTTTTGCAGCCGTCCTCGGGCTTCTTCCTTTTTCCACTAGAGGGACCCAAATGCAAATAAAAGCTCTAATTTACCAGCTGGGGAAAAGTGTGTGTGGGGTCAAGTACATAAGCATTGAACGAAAGGCAGTATTTTCTCCTTGTTGGTATTTGTATTAAGGACTTGATTCACCATTCCTTGTGTTTGAGCTGGAAATGTTCAGAGAATTCAAGATAAGACCTGGGATCCCTATTTCAGAACTGTTTTTTTTTTCCAGGCTTGAATATCTCAAATATTAATGGCTAAAATAGCTGCAAGACAAAGAAAAGCCTTGACGTTACCCAGAGTGTGTCCTTTTTGGGGCACTGTCTTTCCATTTTCTGGGTCCATTTTATTGGTGACCTCTCTGCTGTGGCTCCCTGACGCTTCTCTTTTCTGCCAGAGGATGGCAGAACATGTTTTCTGCTTCAGCTCACTGAGGGGAAGCAGGGAAAAAAATCACTGCTCTTTACTTAGTTTGCAACCTATTAAAAACAAAGCTTCAGAGGGATGGGGATATGGATCTTCTATCCCAGACTTTTGGAAATAAAGGCAAAGGGGAAAAAAATGCTGAAGGGGAAAAGACAGTAGCTGCTGTTTTTTGGTCTCATAATGGAAAAAGCATAGGATTAACTCTTCCTCCCTCTGCCCAAACTTATTCACAACAAGATCGACTAACAAAGGCTGCTTTAACTTCAAAACACTGCTGATTAGCTTCAAGTCAGCTGAATAAATGTCCTGCTTGAGGAGTCAAATCTGAACTACATACTGGGGAATGATGAGACAAAGCCTATATTAAAAAGCTGAGTTTCCTTTTACTTTTTTTTTTTTTTTCTCACTTGGAAAAAGAAATAGCTCCACACGTTAGTGTGGCTTAACCTTATGCACCCACTGGCTCTACCAAAACCCAGCCTTAAATGTCTTCTAACTACAGAAGTGTTTAATAGAGGAACAAAGTTTTATCACTGCTTGGTCTGCAAAAACCAGTTTGGCTGCAGAAAGCTGTGACCATTTGTCCTAGTCCAGCAGGACTGTTCAGGGTTTTTCCTTAGGACATGATCCTGCTTAAAAACAGACTTAGTTTCACTGGAGGAGGCTAGGAACAAAACACTGTGTTACTGACCAGGCACCTGAGAAAGCAGGATAGGAGGGGAGCAGGCAGCTGGACTTTTAAGCACTGACTGTTTGCACTGGTGTTTTGTTGTGTCCCTCTTGATGTACTTTTCTGAATTGCCAGGCTCATATCTGTCCTTTTCTCACTCTTCTGTCACTGGGAGGTTTCCTCCTGCAGCAAAAGCCTCTCTACCCAGCCACTCTCCCATCTTCTGCTCGCCTCTTATCAAGGTTAAAACGGGAAGGTGTCAAAGGTTCCCAGAAATAGACCCTCTGGGTAATGTTCTTCCTGTTTGCCATGTTATTAAACCCAACTCTCCTTTTTGACCATCTTGGCAGGTCAGAGAAATGAACTTGGGAAACACAACTGAAGAGCAGGAGGATGTTCTGACCAGTGGTACAGAGTCTGTAAAGGGAGAGAGGAAGGGAGGCTTAAGCACATCTACCCTAAGGTCAGGCATGGGTCCACCATGTCCATTTTCACCTGCCATGTCCTCACCCATGGACAAACTCAGACTGAAAATGCTGGAGCTCTCTGAGGGAAGGACAATGGGCAGCGCCTTCACACAATTCTCCTCTTCCCTGCTGACATTCTGTAGTGGGTTGGCCCTGGCTGGATGCCAGGTACCCACTAAAGCCAGTCTCTCACGCCCCTCTGCAACTGGACAGAGGAGAGAAAAAAAAACAGCCAAGGATTCATGAGTTTAAATAACAGCTGGGAGAGAAGAGGTCACTTACTGATTACCTTCACAGGCAAAACAGACTCAAAGTGGGGATAGTACTTTATTACTAACAGGATCAGAACAAAAGAGTGAGAAGTAAAGTAATCTTAAAAAAACACCTTCCCCCCACCCCTCCTTCCTTCCATGTTCTCCCTCCTCTACCCAGTGGTGTACAGGAACAGGGAGTGGGGATTGCGGTCAGTTGTTGGTTCTGCCGCTGCTCAGGGAGAGGCGTCCTTCCCCTGCTCCCGTGGGGTCCCTCCCACGGGAGACAGTCCTTGATGGACCTCTCCAGCATGTGTCCATCCCATGAGCAACAATTCTTCATGGAACTGCTGTCCTGTGGGTCACTCCTCCACGGGGTGCAGTCCTTCCTGAATGAGCTGTACCAACGTGGGTCCCTCACAGAGGTCACAAGTCCTACCTGGGAAAACCCTGCTCCACCATTGGCTTCCCTCTCCTCAGGCTGCAGTTTCCCAGCAGGACTCTGCTCCATCTTGGGCCTCCCACAGGGTCACAGCCTCCTTCATGCATCCACCTGCTCCAGCATGGACTCCTCCATGGGCTGCAGGGGGGTCTCTGCACCCTGATGGTCCTCTGTGGGCTGCAGGGGCACAGCTGCCCCACCATGGTCTGCACCACGGGCTGCAGGGCCTCAGCTCTGATGCCTGGAGCACCTCCTCCCCCTCCTTCTGCACTGACCTTGATGTCTATGTTGTTGTTCCCATGGTCTCACTCCGCTCTTTCCTGGCTGGAATTCTTTCTGTGCAATACCTTTCTGTTCTTAAATATGTTATCACAGAGGCATTACTATTACTCCTGATTGGCTTGGCCTTGGTCAGTGGCAGGAAGTTCATCCTGGAGCTGGCTGGCATTGGATCCACCAGACAGGGGAAGCTTCTAGCAGCTTCTAACAGAAGCCACCCCTGTAGCCCCCCCTCGCTACCAAAACCTAGCCACAGAAACCCACTCAGACTCCTCCCTGCATCAGGGAAGGACTGGTGGGGTGGCTGATTTAGTAAACTTTAGATTTAGAGGCAGATTCAACCAACAAAGTAGGTATTTGGGGCTTGTGCAGTTTTTCTAAATTCCTGGAGCAAAGAAATATATCATATTTTGATGCTGGTAAGATTGCTTTTGCAAAGAGAAAAACACTGTGAAAATCTGGTCAAGAGTTGATGTGATTAAGCTGGCAAAAATGCCAACTGGTGATCTGTACCCAAACCCACTGCTTCTTGTTTTGTTTTCCTGCAGGTCTTTGCATTTCTCTCCTGCCTTATCACTACCTGTCACACACATTTCTCTCATAATCTGCTGCTGACAGTTTTCTGTTAGGCATAATTTTCTGACCATCTTGTGTATACCTTAGACATGCTGTAAATTTCGAGATTTATATGGAGTCATATGAACTGTGCTCTTGAGACACTTGAAAGAAAAACATCGAAACAAAAAATTTTGGTAGAAAAATTTTGGTAGAAAAAGTATAGTTGGAGAGCTGTAAGGTCAAACCCCAAGAAGTAGTTAAAGCTAGTCAGTGTAAGTTGGTTAAGATGAAACAGGCCCTTAGCTTTGTAACTTCTTGAAACTGAGCCATCAGTGAATGTAAGTGCTATATGTGGACTTGGGTGGATGCTTGATAAGAAAACCCCCTGATTTGCATCATACTCCTACTTGAAATTCAGCAGTATCTGGAAGCCAGGTGGGCTTGGAGAATCCTGAGCATCCAGGGCTTTGCAAAAGACTGGCAGAGCTGAAATATCTCTGAGCAACAAGAGTGAACTCTCCTTTTGAGGCATGCCTGCCTTAAAACTGGTTCCTGTCTCTGTCCATTTTTTTCTTTTTTTTTTTTTTTTAATTTCTCAAAGTATACTGGTTTGCAGAAGAATTTGAACTCAGCAGTCACAGATGTACAGATAGATTCCTCACCAGTAAAAACTGGTGAGGAATTAGTGGTTTTGGGATCAGGGTTGTAATCCTATTGACCGTTCCAGATCTGCTGAGACACTTGGTATTGGAGTCAGTCTGATACCGTTTGGTACTGGCACAGTTCCAGCTAGTGTGCTAGGATGGGTCTTTCCTGATCTTACGGCAAAACACTTCCCTTCTAGCTGGACTGTCTCAGCTCCTGTCCTCAGCTGGTAGGTCCCTGCTACCAGCTTTGCCAGGCTGGGCAGGAAGAGAGCAGAGGAACTGATGGTGCTGGTGACTCTGTCTGTAAAGTTCTTTAGATGCTGTGCAACGAGAGCAGTCTTCAAAACGAGAGAGGGGAAAAAAAATTCTCCATTTTAAAAGAAGGAAAAATGTTAAAAAGCAAGTTCTTCTCAAGAGCCATGGCCATGCTGAAACCTTGATTTCACATAGATGAACATGCGTCCATGTACATCTCTGTGCATCTGTGTCCTCACTGGGTCGGCATAAACCCAAGTTGGATTGTGGAAAGAGTCTGCACTAATTAATGGATCAACCACCACAGATCCTTGCTAAAACAGCTGACACACATGCAAGAAAGACAATATGAAGAACTCACTTGGTGTGTCCTATGGGTCAGTTCTTATACATGAAAGTGTAGTTAGAGGCTGACTGAAGTACTTGGTGTATAGGGTGAAAGCTGAGGCTGTGGCCTCCTGTGCAGTGTAGCGTAATTCAACAAGGCAGGGCTCTCTCTGACTCTGACGGTGCCTGCCCTCCACTCTGAACATAATATCTGAGATACTGTACCTCTAATCTTCTGTAGCATCTCAGAAGCAGAGCTGAAAATATTTATCACTAATCCATTCAAAGGTTTCTGCTGAAAGCAGAGTGTATAGAGATGTTTCAAAACTTGGAAGGCTTGAGGTGAGTTATTCCTACTTAGGTCAATGTTATGAGTTAAATCTTCAGAATAATTTGCATGGTGAAATAGTCATGCTACTTTTTCATTTGTGGGCTGCAGTGAGAAGTTTTCAAAGATTTGTCTCAAAATCACTAGATCTTTACAGGTTTAGTACAGCAATTCTACATATCTTTGATTGGTCTGACATTGTGATCATTTTTGTGGTGATCAGGAGTTTGGTTGTTTTTTAAAAAAAGTATTCAAACTGCATCAGACATCTTTTTACAGCAGGGAAGATTCAAAACAATCAGACCATGGAAAGAACAGCAATTCATCACAAAGACTTCAAAATAGCCAGTTACTAACACAAGCTTCACTGTCAAGTGGTTTTCTTTTTAAGAATGTATTTCACAGTGGATGATCTCTCATGGAGGACATCAAGACCACTTCTTGGGGGAGGTAGATAAACTCAAAAGAAACAAGCAAGCAGGAATCACTATGTTTAGATTTTCTAATGTTCATCAAAATGAAATGTTTCATATCTATGATGTTGTTGATTACCAAGTAGTTATGTTGGCTTTTATTTAATGTGGTTACTAGCATTCTCTCTTTTTCAAGGGTCAGCAAATGAAAAAGGAATCTTTAATTTCTCCTTTGTTGAAACCAATTTAGAACTCTCTCTTGATCTTACTGTGAATAGGGTGGGGCCAATATTAATTCCATGTGATAAATAAATAAAAGAAGAGTGCTATGGAAATGTTTTTTGAGCTGGCATTGTTTTGCAGCTCTGATGGAAAATAGTCAGTGATGACTGATGGGCTGAGGTCAAGATCATTGTATATGCTGTTCATTATGTTTCTTATTGCCAACTGAAAACACTATGGTATTCCTGTTTTTGAGATCCTTTTTACCTACTGCTATTCATAGACAAGGAAAAATTATTGCAGCTTCTCATAACTGAATGCCAGGAGAGATATCAGAAAATTTCATTTTGTTGCTGCTTTAGATTACAGAATAAAATTAGTTGCATATGTAATAAGGTTACTGATGCCATGAGAAAATGATTTGTGACTCATGAGAAAACTTCTTAGCCAAAAATATACAAAGATAATTGGGAAATGATTTTTTCCCCCTATGTGGCAAGACATGTCAGCCATGTATATCTCACCACATAATTGGCAGGAAAATAAAGCAATTTTATAGTCTTGTATTGTGCTACAATATGTTGGTTATTGTAAACCTTTGCAATCACTCAATTACAAGGTACCAAAGAGAAATGAGATTCAACAGCAATAGTTCAGGACTTAGCTTATAAGTACCTCTAAAGCTCTGAAAGTATCTAGGTTTTCACATCCACACATCTATTACTTTTCCCCTGACAATGATCAGCCTAAAAGCAGTAGGCTCAACCCAAATGTTGAGCCTACACAACATTTCTTACCTGAGAAAGCAGGACATGCACATTGAAGATCCATTGTTGGATATATCAAAAAAGTCCTTTTTGCTTTGATTTCTGCTTCATTTTTCTGAGTAAGTGAAAAGTGAATTCCTCGGGTTGAATATTAATTAGGCCAAATTAGGTTTAACTCTGTGTGCTTAGACCAGTTGAGTTTGTACATGTACTGTCTATTTGTCCAGAAATTTCCATAGATTAAACCATAGTCATTAAATCACTTTAACAGCACTAATCTTCCAACCCAGACATTGCCAGAGGCATATTCCATATTTCAGTAGAGTAAGAACAGTCTAATCTCCTCTTTGAGAGAGCTGACCTCTTAAATCTGGAGGAAGTACCAACTCAGTGCTAATGTTACCAGTCTTTGGATGATGCAGGAGGCAGTTGCCTTCCTCCAACCTAGGAAGTGTGTTTGGGTTGATAAAATTTTTCCTGGCGTTGCAACGCTTTGCTAGTGGGATGACAGCATGTACTTTCATCAGGAGGATATTCCTATGATTAGCCCCATAGAAATGTGACTAACAAGGAAATAAGGTCTGTAAGATGCATGTGCCACAGTGAAAGCTTAGAACTTAATGAGATTTTAATAATTTAAATTTATAATAGAACTAGTCAGTTTGAGAATGATGGCCAACTGCCGTGACATAGCAGGCTTGAAGTTCTCAAGATCACCTGTTACAAAATCCAAACCACATTTTCTTTTATTAGGATAGACATACATAATTATTTAAGCTCACAGTAATAAAGCTATAGTTCTCAGGGCTAGTTGAGAAAGGACCCATAATTGAGGAGAACTAATCCATCTTGGGATAGGGATAGTTAGCAGAAAAATATTATACCCTATTGCATATTATTTCTTTCACAAAATCCTTGCTCCATGCAGTGTGTAGGTTGAAAAATAATAATTGAGATGGTGTGGGACTGAATGCTATTGTCTGTAGGGTCCAAGCCTCATTAGCTGCAAAATTCGGAAAGTGTGGAGGGAGCAAATAAAGGGATTTCAGAGAGAGAAAGTGTGTCCCAATGTTTAATGCAGTTGAAGGCCACCCTGAAGAATTGGATTCTTGCCTGACATTGTCACACATGTGACAGTGAACTGAGCTTTCCACAGCAGAGGGAAGTGGTCCTGCTGTTGGTGTCAGAGATGGCTGATTGTTTGCCAGGAGGTGGGATCCTGGGGATCAGGCCTTCCTGCTGCTTGAGAAAACTGAAAACTGTGCTTCCCTGATCCCAGGAAGATGGGATGCAGGAAAGAAGAGAGCACTGGTGCCACTTTCTGGTGTTATCCAGGGTGTCAGGCCAGCAAGCCTGCTCGGATCAGTGCCGTGGATCCAGAGAGCATCCATGCTGCTGGCCCTGCATCAGGAAAGGACTAAAACATCTGGAGCAGTGTTTAGATCAGGCTAATGTTACCTAATGCCAAAATCTGGGTAAATTTTTGCTAGGCACCTTAGCCTATGGATATATGCAGGTAAAGAGGAGTTGAGTTGACTTGCTGGAAAACCCAGGAACAGCAGCTCAATCCCCACCAGTGTGTGCCAGAATTGGAAATTGAAGCCAGATCCCCAGATTCGCCTTTGCCTATCCTTGGAAAGTGAAATGCTTAATTTCAAAAAAATGGTTTGTGGTCTGTGCCCATGCAGCATGTTGCAATGGACCCACAAATGCTGGTACTTCGCCCCCTCTATTAATTACTGATAGATAAGCCATTTCTTACCTGAGAAAGCAGGACATGCACATTGAAGATCCATTGTTGGATGTATCAAAAAAGTCCTTTTTGCTCTGATTTCTGCTTCATTTTTCTGAGTAAGTGAAAAGTGAATTCCTCGGGTTGAATATTAATTAGGCCAAATAAATGCAAACCAAAAGGGAAATAAAAAAAGAACTGTAGTGAGGATCATTCACCAATGTGTGGCTGAATATTATGTTTGGAGAACATTACTCTCTTAAAAGAGTTAATGAAAGACACCAAGACACTGTTCATTACTAGAGCAGTCAGTAAGCCCCCACTCTGATTTATTCAGGAAAATCCATGGGAGTGGTGGGGACGGGAAAAAAGAAAGAGCAACCTAAACTTCTGATGCCAGAGTTTTTATGCCTTTGTATCAGCTCCGGGAGTTTTCTGGCTACCACTGGTAAAATTCTTTGGATATCTCCTTATGTTTCTTCCCTTTAGCTCAGCATCATGGGTGTTGCATCTATTGGTTTTACCATGTCCTTCTTCTGCCTTATCTTCATGCTGTCACTCTTCTGACCTCTGTCCACCTCTGTGATGGACCAGGCCTCCTTAAACAGAATGGCCATGTATTGTTTTCTTTTGCTTAACACCTTTTCTTGTAACCCTGCTTGTCCAGCTGTGCTCAGGTGTCACTGCATTTTGGCTTCCAGGGGACATTCCTTCTCCAGAAGCAAATGATTCAGTATACTTTAAATTAGGCACACACTTTATGGTGAACAGAATCACTCAACTGAGTATGTTGTCAGGAGCTCTCTTCAGTAGCTCATACACAGCTCCCAAGAGGCCCCTGATACTTCAGGTTGTGGTCTTCATCTGCCTCTTCACTATTGGTCTTATATCACATCTGCCAGCAGTTTGCAGAAGTCTCTTGTGTTCTGTGGCAACTCCTTTATGACAAGATCCCTATGTGCAGGTGGCTGAGTTGAGGTCTAGATAGTGGCTGATCTTACATCAATGCTGGAGGATGCTAGTCTCCAGCTCTGTCAGAGCCCTGGTCTTCCCTGCCCAGCCATGGGCCCCATGGAGTCCATTTCCATACTTGTGGCCCTCTCCAGCCATTCCAGAGCTGTGTTGACCCTCTGGTTTTCCTCACTGGTCCTTGTCCTGGTCCTCATCCCAGACTGTTCCCTGATATCCCAGCATGGCCTTGGCCCCATGTGTGGTTGTCCCATGTGAGGTGCCTTTTGCCTGGGGAGCTGTGGCCTGACTCCGACATTTCTCCACAACCTACCCTACTCCCCCAGTTAGAGTCTTTGCTAACAAGTTCTCCCACACTCACTATCTGGCTGGTTTAAGCCAGTGTTGGGGTCCATGTGACAATGAAAATAAGCTGTACTGTAAATGGCCACACCAAAAGCATGGGCCTGAAGACAAGTATCACAAGCAGTTTAATGAGATATCACACTCAATAGGGCAGCACATCAGCCAAAATAGAGATAAAATGAGCAACTTCAGAAAAAAATAGAGCTATTTCAAATACAACAACTGATTACTCATTTTCTGTGCACTTCATTGAACAGATTTTTCTGTTTATGAATTGTGTCTCAAATATTTTTATAATACGGGAAAAGAAGCCTGACCCAATCCTTACATTCCAATATTTCCACGATTTCAGCAGTATTATGAATCTACATCTAATTTCTAGTTTTCCAAAAGACCCCATCTTTCCATGAAAGGGAGAAAGTATTCCAGGTCCATACAGACTTCAGTCTTGAAGAGTTCCAAATGTTAAGCCAGCTCTGAATGTGACTAGCTTACAGCGTAAGCCCCTTCTTTTTTTTGTCTCTCTCTCTACTGCTTGTTGGTTGGTTTGTTTGTTTATGTGTATGAACACAGTCCAATGGGGTGTAATGAATCTAACACTTTTCTGCAAGGAAAATAGGCATTGCCAGATGCAGTTCAGATTCCTTCTCCAGCTGCAAAGCTCTTATCCTCCATGTTTCTGGGTGGGATTAAGGTGAAGGGCAAAGCTTGGTTTCATGACAGGTGAGATACTTTTGAATACTCAAGATATTTGGATGGATCTGCAAAATATGGTCCAAGGAGAGCTCAGGCTGTTCTGGAGTAGTGCCTGAAGGTCATGTGGCATCTCCTAGGGCATTTCTGATGGCACCAAGCTGAGCCCTAGATCATTACTGACTGAAACTCAGATACCTAGAGTACATGTAACCACATGGGGACATTTGTCTTTAGGTGTTTCAGTTTTGAGCTGAGTCTCCTAGTTTGTGCTAGATGAAGTGGATTAGCAGGGCACAGACTGAGTCAACTTGGTATGATGCTGCACATAAAACATCCAAGGGAACAGCCCAGCTATGGAGGGGAGCATGTGGGAGTCCCATGCTTGGCACAAGAGACTTGAAGACTTGACAGGCCTATAATTTATTGTCGTCTGGTTCAAGACTCTATTTCAATATGGGCTGTTGCAATTACTTAGGGAAACTGTAATGTGAATGCAGGCCAAGCAGAAAAGTCAAGTGATGTTCAGATTAAATTGATAAACCATTGAGTTGTCTCTTCTTGCAACTTGAATGAATGGAGCTTAACAAATAATTTTATAATGGGAAACATATCCATGCATTGCATAGAGTTCTGAAAATTGTCAGGCTGGAGGCCAAGCAAAATAAATTTTAGGATTTTCTCAGCTTCATAATTGTATTATTACATTGTATGACAGAAATTGGGCTGTGGCATTAATTTTGCTCTCTGGCATTAAAAAGAAGAGGAAGTATTTCTTCTTAAATTGACAGATAAAATGTCATTCATGGGATACTAGCAGAATCAGCTTTTTGCCTACTGAACTCTTTTCTGTGTTCTTGATAATATGATTTAACTTTGGAACTAAGGAACTCTTTTATTTGTGAAACTCTAATCTGTATCAAGCAGAGAAGAAAATATCACTTATGGGAGACAGGGAAGAGCTGCAAAGCTTTTAAACTGAAGGTGTGAATCTGCCGTTTAAATACTCTCCAAACAATGAATGTTTGGGATCACCTGTAAATGTCCCCATAAAGGCTACTGGCATTGTATGCTCTCCTCACCAGGGGTTCACATCTTTACAGGTTGCTTTCAGGATCACAAGTCTGGGATGCTGTGCAATAGGGAGCTTCCCTGAAATCAGTGTCTGGAGGTCACTACTGGATTGGTGCATGAGTCTTATCAGCGAGAAACACTTTTCCTTGTGTGCTCAATATAGTATATCCATTTATTGTTATTGTAATTACTGCCTTCCATCAGCACTGCCTTTGTACAATCCTAAGCATCCACTGCTCAGATTATGTGACTAATATGTCTGTTCTTGAACAGGCAGCAATTACAAGTATTGGGGCCATGTTGCTGAGAACACAGCTGCATTGGGCAGGGCACGTCTCAAGGATGAAGGACTATCATCTCCCTAAGATTGTGCTCTATGGCGAACTTGCCACTGGCTGCCACAAGAGAGGAGCCTCGAAGAGGAGATACAAGGACTCCCTGAAACAACATCTCAACTTTGGCCGTATTGATCATCATCACTGGTGTCATGGTTTGAGAGCCCCAGAATCTAATTTCCTAGTCCAAGTCCCCCTCCCACATCTCAACCCAGTGTGAGATGGGCTTTCCAGACACCACACAAGACTCAAAATGGGGGAAAGGGATTATATATTACAATGACTGCACAAAAGAAATACTACAATACATGATATACAATCTCACCTATCTCTACCATGACATAAAAGTATTTACAATGGATCAAATCTCTCCTCCCCTCCAAATAAAAGTCCAGGAGGGAAGAAGGAAAAGATCCTTTCCACTCTCAGAGCAGTATTCTCTTCAGAGTAGCAGTCTATCTCTCTCTCTTCCATGCAACAGCTGTAGCTGGATCTCTACCAGTACAAACGAGGGGGTATCCAAGCCCCTCGACCCATCATCTCCAAGTGAGGGTCTTCTTTTCCGTGGGCCGTGTTCACCTGGACAGGGTCACTTCACCACGGTCATATCAACGAAGTACAGAAGCCTTCGTGACGGTCTGTATCTTCAGGGGATTCAAGTTCCCCTACAGAGCTCTTGGGCTCTGATCTCAGGCTGCTAGCTTAGCTTAGCAGCGGCAGCAAGGGGGACCAAGGTCATCCCCTCCGCATTCCTTCTCTGAGCTTTTCAGCTCCTTTCTGCAGTGCTGTAGCACTCCAAGACTCTTTCAAGTAAGAGTTCATCCTCCTCCTCCTTTCTAGGAGGGGTCTCCAAGGAGTTTGGGGGGTTTTGGTTTCAGTTCTTACCCAAACTCTGTCTCTGTAGAGTTCAGTTCTGCTCTCTCTCAGCTGCTGGCTCTCTTTCTCTACAGACAACTCTGTGTCTTCCTTGGCTGCATGCTGTTTGCTGCTCCTTATCTCTTCTGGCTCTCTACCACTTTCTCCGGCTAGTGTTGTTTTTGCTGCCGCTTCTGCTGCTCACGGTGGAGGAAAAACTTCCAGCCTCTCAGCCACAGGTACTTAGCCCAGTTTAACACTGTTTCAAGTCCCTGCAGCCCCCAACCGGGGCTGGGGAGGCCAGAGCCCCCCAGGGGCGCTCCTGCCCCTTCTCCTCGTGGCCTCAGAACATGGCCACCTCTCCAACAACAACTACAACTACTTTTCTTCTCTTCCGATCTGCTTGTGATATGTTTATATTTTGCAGAAGAGCTCGTTGGGTAAAACCTCAAGGGTCACCACCCCCTGAGGTTTTACCATTTTATAACTTCAGGGGGAAAACTGTTTCCTCCCACCACAACTGGTCTACTCTGGCCTCCAATAGGGAGACATGGAGACACACTATACATAATGCTGATGCTTCTTTTGAGAACGCACGTAGGATCAGTCTTGAGGAGAAAAGACAACGCAGAAAGAACCGTGTCTTGCCAATACCGCCTAAGGAGACTTTCTGCTGTACCTTTTGCTACTGGACTTGTCTATCTTGCATTGGCCTTTTTAGCCACCAGCGCGTTTGTAGCAAGCGTGGGTAGAGTCCTTCTCAAATCTTCGTTCGTGAAGCCCAGCCATGATGATGAATTACTGCCTTCATTTGGACACAAAAACCTATGTTTGCAGTTTTCTTTGTTCAAGGAGGGGAAAAAAGCCAAATAGCTGCTATTTATGAGACTAAGGTGGGTGTCTCTGACAGATGTCATGTGGATCTTTGTTCTTTAAGAATGTGGATTAATTTAATTAATTTTGGCAAAGACTTCTGTGAACATTTCACACTGTTTCAGTGGTGACAGGAGGGTCAAAGCACATTGAAGAAGCATGGGTAGGTCTCACCTCCCAGGCATAAGAGCTGTGGGAGAAGCTGACTTTTCCTCCACTCTGTTGCCTTAGCTGATGGCCCAGCCTTCTGAGTGTTGGCCAAAGAAGTCCTTTTACCATGAACAGTGGAGGGAGATTCTTTCTCACAGTCAATGTGGTGGTGTCGGTGGGTTTTGTGGAGAACATATTTTTGCTCCTGAAAGATATTGGCAACATGCTGAGGTTATTGTACTATTTAGTGAGTGCTGCAAATTGCTCTGAAAACGGAAAACCCAGTTGTCTCGTCCACCCTTGTGGAGAAATTAACCTGAAATGTCAAAGCAAAATCAATGAAGCCTCTCTGCTACTCCTGCTACCAGGCTGATTCCCTTTGTTATTTATGAAAGCTGATGTTGATTGTGTCTATTTCTCACTCCACCTCATTGTGATAAATTGTCCATAAAAGTAAAAAAGCCCATCCAAATCTGTTACACTGTTTTCTTCCAGCACACTGTCTAGGGATAGTAGACAAAGGTACTGACACACTGTAGAACATCAGTTCTTGTTTATGAAGTGCCCAATAGCAGCTGAATAGCTTGCCAAAAATGTGATCTATAATCTGTGGAATTAAACAATCCTAGGAAAAAAAAAGATCATCTTTATTGTTGTTACTCATCCAAATACTGTTGAGGTGAAACAGAACTTGAGGTTTGTTTACCATTTGGTGTCCCTATTATTTTCCTTTAGTAGAGGTTGGAATAATTTAACAAGCACTGGAAAGTAGCATTTACAAGACAAACATCTGAACACCCTCTGCAGATGAGCAAAGAACAATCCTTGCTTCTGGTGGGTCATTAGCAGATTAGCTCTGACTGTGTCTAGGGAGTGCGACTGCTTTGGAAGTGGTGCAGGGCTGTGTTCTTCATCCCTCTTGGACAATGAAGATGTCCTGAGGCATATTGCAAGGGACATGGGGTCAGATCCCAATTCAAGAAGCAGGCCGTGCTTCACTGTATTTTGTTTTGCCATATAGCCCATTTAGTTTAGTTAAGTGATGTGCCATAGTGTTCAGGGCTTAAAATGGAAAAAAAAAAATTGAATTACAGGAGCTTCCTTTGAGGTCTCTAAATACGTATTTCATTAGCTAAAAGCATTTTTCTGCTTCTCAATAACATTGAGAAACCAAGAGTTTCTAGTAACATCACTTGGAGTTGCTGAGCTGTGCTATTTAGGTGCATTGAAGTGAATTAGGAGTTTCTTTACAGACAAGCTTTTCTGACAGAAATGCTGACGATGACTCTTCCTGGTGAAACATCAACACATAAGGACAAGCCATATTCCTGCAGTACTTTCCAGTACTCAGTCTTATCCTGAGCTACTTTTTTCCTTATTTTCTGTTTGTGGCTGAACAGCTGCCAGGCTTTACCAAAGAAGCAACTGCCAATTAGTACAGGGTTATGTGATATATTTTTAAGTGCTTAGGGGATCTATTTTACTGTATAGGACATTGAAATGCAAGCTATCACATCTGGTTATAGAATAGCCTTGAATGTGTATTAGTTGTTCTCCAAGACATTAAACAAACAACAGCTGGTGTACTTTTAAAACGGGCTTACAAATTTATATACCCCTTAAGTTTTGAGGGCAAAGCTGAGTGTAAAGCCCTGTATTATTATCAATATTAATACTTAAAAAATAGTAATTTTATATAAATACCATATTTATTTTGATTAAATGAACACTGATGTTGAAACACTGAAGTTCTGACTTGAATACGGAAAAATATTTTCAGCATGAGGACAGTCAGACAGGGGAGCAGGTTGCCCAGAGAGATTGTGCCATCTCTATCCTTTTTAAAGACCAGGATGGATAAAGCACTGAGCAACTTGATTTGGTCTTATGAGTGTCCCTACTTTGAGCAGGAGTTTGGGCTAGAGACCTGTTAAGGTCCCTTCCAACATGAATTCTCCTAGAAGTCCAAGATCCTATGTACTTTGATGGTGCATCAAGATTTCAGTTAAGCAGGTCTACTTGTGCTGATGCTATCAGATGCCATCCACAGAGGCTTTCCAGGATAAAAAATTAACTGCAGTATCTGGATCAAGCAGATTATCTGGCCTGGGGTTTAGGACACACAGGATGCACAAAACTCTTACTTGCTTTAGCAGCAGTTCTGTTCCAGAGCTCTGCACACCTGCTTACCAGGTTAAAGACCACTGGGTGCCTGCTGGAGGGGTGATTGGGGGTTACATTGCACATTTTGCTTGCACGCTTTCCCTGCTTGTTAATGGCAGAGTGGAAGAGTATGCAAGATAAGAAATTTATACCCAAAGTGGCCACAAAGTTAATTTTATTGCCATTGCACAGAAATAGGACCGTTAGGGCTAGTGGTTCTGAACATCTAAATATACTGGCGCACTGAAGGGCTTCCTGGAAAAACTGGTGATGGGGCTGTTGCCATTGACAAAGCCTGGGTTTTCGTTGACCTTGCAGTAGTGGACTGGGTTAATAGGACAGTACAATGCTTTGGAGGACTTTCAAAGGAAGGAGGAAAAGCTTATACTTGATGAGGAAGCAAGGGAGGAATACTAGTGGAGATTTGTAATAGAACAATAGGATGAAGAAGGGAGATGCTCATTGTTTTGAATGGACTCCCAGAAATAAACAGAACACAACTGGCCTCCTTTTGATGTATGCAGCTTTTAGTTTTAATGCTAATCCTGGGAAAAGGATCCTCCTGGTCAATTCTCTGGTGAAGTCAGTGAATCCTCCTGCATTGATATGACAAGATAAAATAAGAAATCCCATTCAAATAAAAATTCTTAATTTTCAAATATTTCAGATTACTCTTCAATAACAGTTTTCATATTTCATATTCCCATCCCAACCCTGGGAAGGGTCATGGGAAAGCTGGGTGAAATGGTAGAGTCCAAATGAATGCCTGAGCTCCCCTGAAGAGGCACAGATGTTTATAACAGTGGTTTTGCTTCTGACCCTACTTTAATATCTATTTAGTTTTAGCAGCATTTTGCTGGTGCTTGTGTTTGCCATGGAGCAGAAAGCTTCAGAAACCAGCAGAAGGGTGCTGTAGTCTGATTTGTGTTTTCATGGGCTACAGCCAGGAGGATGAGTCAGTCAGCATCTTTATGGGGTAATTCCAGGGGGCAGCTCTTTGTGTGGAGATGCTGCCAGACCCACTGCCCACTGAGAGAGCTTGAGACAAGGTCAGGGTCAAAGCAGTGCGCCTACACTTTAGCATAGTGCTTGCTGCCTTGGCCTGTGTGAGCACAGGGTGTGGGGGTGAGCACTGAGGAGTGCAGCTGCCTGCCCACAGCCCTGCTGTCACTGACTTGGGAGGGTTCCCCTCTGATGTGCTCGTGTTGCTTTCAGACCCACCATCATCTCGGTCAGGGACATTTCCATGGCTCACATGGTCCTGGCCCCAGAGTATCTGCGCTGTGGTAGAAACACAAATACAGTAAGGGAATGTTGCTACAGTGGACACTTTTTTTTTTTTTTTTTAGTGTGTGTCATTTAGGGGGTGATTTGATGCCCAAAGTCTCTCAGAAGAATTGGTTCAGCAGTCGCAGAGTTTATGTGCAGTCAATGCTGCTCTTGAGTGCCTGCTGACAATATATCCAAATTGATTTTCTTTATTTGCTCCTGCAGGATATGTTTAGCCTTAAAAATACATTCCTATATGAGGCTATCCCTTTTCTCCAGCTACCCTACTTTGAATTCACTACTGATCTTGGACACAAGTAATGCATATAGTTCTTAGATTTCATTCCAGATTCTGGTTATTTATGTTGACTGACTTCAGAAGAAGTTCCTACTAAAACTGAAGGTCACCAAATCAAAAACATGTCTGTGTGCATTAAAATCCCTCAAGCACAGTGTTGGCTGCCAGGCTGACTAGGAGAACAGTGCTGGTCCTTGCAGTTGACTGGAGAGTTTCTTCCTCACTGATTCTTTTTGAGAAGGGTATTAGCACAATGGAACGTGTGTTTCTGAAATGCATGAACACTGAGCTCCAGATGCAATGAGGTTGCTTGATTTTTCTCTCCCCCAATGTGCCCTGATGAGTTTGGAGTGGGATCCAGTAATTTAATTTGTGATATCTTTAAGATCACTACAACTACTCAAAAGCTGTGGACAGAGGCAAATAACATTTTGTAATATATTTATTGAATGGTAATGCAAACCAGAGAAATCTATAAAGAAGGGAGGAAATCATATTCCCTGTCTGGGAGGCATTGAACTGAATTTTAAACCAGAGAACCAGACGTGGTTGAGACTGAGAAGGGAAGAGGGAGAGTTCACCCGACTTTCCCCTTAAGAAATAAATTACTGGTGAGACCACACAATGTTTTCCAGTTTTCTGTCCTCTTGATCTCCATTTACAAGTAGACATGTACACATTTTGGCAGTCTCTCCCCCATTTTTGGAAGTATTTCCCTTGATAAGGGTTTACATAAGAGTCTTTTACTTTTCTCCCCAGAGGATTAGTCGTTCTTGCAGCTGAGGTCCTACCCTCTGATTGCTTCTAGTGTGTGAAGCGTAATAAGACACTGAGACAGTGAAGCTGTTTTTATTGTTTAAGGCAGCAGTTTCTCTTGATATAGCACCATTACTGCTGAAGAGTATGGCATGAGAAAAGATTCAGTCTCTGTAACGAAGTCAGTATCTCTTCATCTGAAGAATAAGAGGAATTTCAACAAAGAGAGCAGACTGGCTTGCTTTCTCTTAATTTCTCATTTTAGTTTCTACTTTGTGTTCCTCAGCAAGTACAGTACTCCCTTTTTCTGTAGTCACTGGGGGATAAATTAGTCCAAGATCCTGCTTACCACTACTTCAACACTTAGACCATTTCTGATCAATCTATACTTAACATGTAACTTATACTCCTTCTGAATTTGTCATAAAGACTTCCATGGGAATTGTGTTCTCCAGACCAGATTTTGTTTTGTTATTTCAGTTTAAAACTACAGCACTTGCACTGAAACCCTACCATTTTTTATCTCCACCCACATCTACGACATTTGTGATTCCCTGGAGGTATTATGGATTTGCATTGGAATAACTAATAAGTTGAATATAACTGTAAACAAATTTATTGTGAAGATTTACTCCACCAAATAACCACAGTGGTTATAAATCTTCTAAATTTCAGGTAAAATGAATTTATTTTCTGATGATGATGTTTGAAGGCATAAGTTTTGCAAGCTGGTTTGAAATAGATATTAGGGCTACTGTTACATAGATTTTGCTCATTATTCGTTGACTGTAATCGGCAGACTAATATTGTGTCTTCTGAATTTCCTGTCATAAATACAACTTTATAGAACATTTGAACAGAGTGGGGCCTCCTTTTAGTAAGAGGAAGCATAAGTTACATGCAATGACAGACAAGGACATTCAGATAGTTTCTACCACTGTCATTCCTCAAAAGATAAAATTATCTGATCGAATGTTTAAACCTCCCTGAAACGTCCAACAAAATTGTACTCCAGAGAACCACAGTTATCTTCTGATTAACTTTATAATTTTATAAAGCTGTTCTTCATTAATTTTTCATATAAATGCACTTAGCTAAAGTCAGATCCAGTTAGACTAATTCAGTTAGGCATGTTTTAAAGTAACACCTCTGTTTTTATATTTAGTAATTTTCTCAAGGATGTGAATAAAGCTTTGGACAACAGAATAAACACTCAAAGTCTAATTAACACTCTAAGACAGCACCAACTATTTCTGGTGAAGATAATGGGCTGACAGCCCTCTTTGGCCCCAGCCCTCTGTGAGCAACATGGTTTCTGTGTCCTTTGATCTTATTCTAGAGGGATTGTCCCCAGCTTTTGACCCTGACCCTGTCATCGTGCTGTGTTTGCTCTGTTTCTTACTGTAAGGCATATCTGTAACTTAGGGTGCAAGGCTTTGCTACATAAAGCCTGATCCTCCAAGACACAGACCCTCTTCACTTGATGGGGTACATGCTTTAATTTACATAACATTTTTTGTCCTGTTGATTCCACGTGAGTACAATGTACACGTGTATTTACGCGTTTTCCTGGAGCCGGCCCACCATGCTCAGACTTTGGAAGTCTGAACCCATATTCTATCACTTGTGAACCACCATGCTTGTAGTTGATACAGCTTTAGCCTCTGGCATGACACACTCAAAAGAGAGGTCAGTGAGGATGATGTCGACTTCTGAAACTCAGTCCCCTGAAAGGACAGTCACACAGTCACACTTTATTCCTCTGCCTGTACTGCGCTGTTCGTCATGGTGTTTGAGATCACACATGGGTTTTTCAAAGGCTGCTGAAGAGTCAGAAAAATGCAGTGATCATGGCTGAGCTTTCCCCATCTGTGCCCTGGTGTTGTGGTATTGAACAATATGGTGTCCTGCTCCCATCCCCAGAGCTGCCCAGAGGCACGACCAGGCAGTAAATCTCACTCCCCAGTGTGTGAGAGAGAACACTTCACTTGGCATTGGATCTCATGGTAATGAAGGAGTGTTCTGACTGAGGAGAAAAGGTCTGGATGATCCTGAGACTGACATGTGACAAATGCACATTTGAAACATCTTTGCATTTATTTGCCTGCTATATTATAGTAGAATGGCCAGACAGTGATCTAAGAATACATTTTTTTCAAGTCCAGACATAATCTACAAATACATCTCTCTAACTGAAAAGTTTTGGGCAATCCCAGCTTTCCTGTACCTACCAACAATAACTCCATCCACTTTCTCTAGGAAATATCCCTGTTTGCAGCAAGGTGGCTGGAACTAAAAATTTTTTCCTAAAGCTCCATGTCCCTTAGAGCTTCTGATTCTCAGTTGCAGATGAAGTGTTTTCCTTTTGAAAAATTTTTACATGGCCAAAATCAGGCCATGTAAGCATGGCATCTAATTCCTCATCTCCTGCTCAATTTCTCTCTAGTGTTGGAGGTTCCTGTGCTGAATTGAAGGAGTTACATTACTTTGGTATCTAGGCTCAAACCACCAGACTGCAAGCTATGGAGGGATTTGCATGCAAACTGCTGTGCTTGAATACCTGCATATTCCAGGACAAAATGAGCTCTGATGTGAATGAAGCCAAGATAGACCATACCTGAATACAAACTATTTGGAAACTGACTGTCAAGAAGATGTCCTAGAAAACTGTCAAAGAAGTTCAAAGTTTGCCATTTGGTTGTTAGCAGAAATTCTTTGAAAGCACAGTATAAGTACAGTCCCCAAAGTAAAGTGCTTTTTAGAGCTCCCACCTCTGGCATAGCTTAGAATGAGCAATAAAACTAAATTGCTGGAAATGAGGAGGTGACCTGTATTAAGCTTGCCTTGAAAGTCTGGTGCAATAGGAATTCAGTTCCTGAGAATATATTTCAAACAGATCCTACCCCTAAAATTGTGTTTCCTGGCAGAAAAAGCTGGCATAATTGAGCCAGATTTACAGCAAAGTTGTCTGTTCATATAGTTTCAGTTCCTGAGGGCAAAACTGTCTTTGTAAATGCACTTCTGCAGAAACAACTTCCTAGTGCTCTATTGTTGTTATTAAAGCCTGATTGCCTTGTATGTGGTTAAAAAGGTTTCAAAAAGGTACCATAATCATGGAGATTAGGAGACAAGAAAGAAATAGTTGTATATTTGCTTGTGCATGAAAATGCTCCTTTCCGAAAACCTTGCGACTAATCTTTTTAGCCATGGCAGGAATAGGCAGAACTGTAGCCTTGAATCAATACCTGTGGGAGATGATGACTAACAGACTTAACAGAGTTTTTTGTTTGGAGGGGAATGCTTAAACTTTTGGAGTTGGTACCAGCTGTTCCTTTGAACAATGCTGTACTTATGATTCAGACCAGGTTGGTTGTGTTGTACGCAAGTAAAACTGATTATTTCCCTTCGTATGCTTACTAAAAAAATATTTAAAAAAATGGAAAGAAACTTTAGGTGGGTCTGAAAGATAGAGGAGCCTCTAAAGTACTTGTGAATCAGTTTTCTGGTGTAACTGCATCCACATGTGAAGTTATTGAAAACACATGTGACTTGGATAAAAGATTACATTTAAAGAAGGGACTAGAACTGGGCTACAGACAACAGGATACTGTGTTCCATCAAACACTGAGCTACACATTTTCAAATGTTTCATGTTAAGAGAAAATGTTTAGATGATTTTAAACAGTGCACTAGTCCATTTCCATTCACTTGCTTATCACAGACCCCTTATGAGTGTTTCTGTTACAGAATAATCCACCAAGGCCATTCATCTGGTTGCTTGCTTGGGGGAAGAAAATTGAGTTACAATATGTTTACTCTAAGGAATGGTATTATGTATTTTAAGGTTTTGAACTGGGTGAACCATCTGGGGAGAAGACACAGCAAACACAAAACTTGCCTGAGATTCATTATCATCATTAGCTTGCCCTGCATTTTCAGTATACAAACTGATAATAACTAGTATGTGGTGCAAATCATATTAGCCAAATCTCTAAGAGAAGCTGATATGAATTCAGACAATTTAGTAGTTAAAAAAGGCTGAGATACTTTAAAGTACTTAGCAGGCAATACAGAACATGACACAGTTTTGGGAAAAAAAGATGTTTCAGATATCCAAGACTCAGGTCATGGAAACTGCACTGTAAATTGTATCTTAGGATTTAAGCTGCATTGTATTTTTACAACCCAAACAAAAGTAGTTTTGGGGCTGGATTTCAGCTTTTCCTGTGTATACAAAGTGTTTTGAGCATATTGTACATAGCTAGATTCCTCACGGACTGAATCCTCTGTGAATTCGAAGTCTCTCTCCTGCCATTTTAAGTTTCCTAATGAAGCTTAAATTCGAAGTCTACCCAAGACCTTTGGTTTATTATTGGTCCAGACAGTTCTGATTCTGTAAGTAATAGCTACAGAAATATAGTTTGAAATACATCTTTACCTTTGACTTCTGCATCGCAGTCATGAAGTGTTTTTTGCTAGAGGTAGTAGTGTTACATAGCCTGCAACAAAGCCTGTACTCCTGACTTTAGTAATGCTGTTTTGTTACTGTGCCCTACTGATAGTGATGTGTGTGGATATATTGATACAGAAATGCAAGATTATTTTAGATTCATGAAGAAAGGTAAATATGCATCAAGATCATTTTCACTGCTATGTTTGGTAATTTTTTATGTCTCCGGGAACTAGTACCCACAATCTGAAAAAGCTCCAGTGACCATAAGGATGCAGCAGCACCTCAGCGTTCCAGGCAGCCTGTTCTCCATTTAATGGAGGCGAACCTTAGTCCAAAGTCTTCATAAGTGGAGGATCTTTGCCACCTTTAGATATTGCTAAATGCAACTATTAGTGGCAATCTTCTGCTCGAACAGAGGAACTGCTTGCAATAGGGTGCTCTCCTTAAGCCACAGGTGAGGTCCCTAAAGACGTAAGTGCCATTTGAGAAAGAAAAGACTAGAATATGACTGGAACTTTTTTCTTGGATTTAGTGCATTATAAGGAGACAAAAATCAATCAAACTATTTTTTCTAAAGGAAGGATCTAAGCAGTGAAGACCAGTTCTGTCTTCATGGATTTGAAAGAAATCAAATCCAGTTGTGAACGGATCATGCAAGCATCTCAACTGAGCTCTAGATTGCCAGGGAACCAAGCAGATCTCATTTAACTCCCCTTGTGTTTTTATATAGTTGGTCACCTACCAAGTGAAGAAGGCTGAGGTCTAATAAATGCCCGTGGGGATTCTTTAAGGAGATGGTTGGGTGGTAAAAGTGAGTTTATGGGCTGGAGGACATGGCCTGTTACGCAGTGGACTGTAAAAAAGACAACTCTCATATTCAACTGCTGCTCTAGACTCCATAGTCAAACTCCTGTAGTGTCACCCGACACAGTAATATTAAGACAGACTGCTCCTTGTAATTATCTGATATCAAGTGACACCCTTTTGAGGGCTTCAGGCAGGTATTGCTTCACTAAATTACTGCCTCATCTGGTTGCGGGTGTGTTCCTTTGAACAGGACCTGCCCAGATCTGCACAATGATGCCATGAATTGGCAGGAGCATGGGAGCTATGTTCCCTAAGAATTTGTGTTTTGGGAGTTAGTGCACTCATAGATTCTCTGCTGTTTAGTAAGACTGGAGCACATAATGGCACTGTTTCCATAGTGGGAGATTGTTTCAATAGACAGGGCTCTCTAGGTACATGAATATTGTAGGAATGGAACAGTTTTGAGATTTTTTTTCCCTTCTGTGCAATTTGGCCTTTAGACTCAAAAGTTATCAAGGTGAATAGATGATAATATCATAGTATAAATCAGTCTAAAATAACCATTGCCTAAATTAGATGAAATACAATGAACCTGTTACAATGCAGTGATGACTGCTTTATGAAGGTTTGATTTCCAGTGAGAACTGTGACAAAAATATACATAACAGAGAGATTTCCAGCAAGAAGGTAAACTTCAAGTTATGAATTTCAGCTTTCCTCTGAACTGGAGGAAGGAAATCATCAATGTATGCAGCAATTGATAAATTACTCCCTTCTATTTATTATATCAGTGTTATTTTCAAAAAATGTGTTTTATAATTATTTGGTTTGAATAGCAGAGTAATCCCCGACTCTTGAAAGCCTCCAAAGTGTCTATCATTAGCAAACATAACATTCATTAGAAGTCATTCTTCAAATTCAGAGTGAATAATGCTCTTTTCCATTGCCAAATGAAGATCCTGCCTTCAGAGTCACAGTTTCTGCCACAGCCTTCTTCTTTGCTCCAGTGGGCTTGGGGAGTTAATTTTCATATTTAAATAAGTAATGCATGTATAATAGTATTCCTAAAAGGTATAGTAACAATTAAAACTATATAAGACATCATCATCTCACCCTTCTTCCTAAAAGAAAGTATTGTCTGCCGAGTCTCAGGTCTTACCATATCTTTTTCTGCCTAACTGACTTTGCTACTGTCTATGGTGCTGTGCCACTGGTACTTTTTGACTTCGAGTGTCTAATTGCCACTGTTGAGTGTTTGGCTCTATCTCACACCATGAGATAGAGCTGTGCAGTGTCTTGCATGGCCTTGGCTACACAGTATTGTTGCATATGCAGGGATATGTTTGTTTGACGAGGACAGAGTGAAAAAAAAAGGAAAAATCACTCTTTTGTATGGGCCCAGAGGAGTCCCAAGGCTGCTTCTCAGAGGCTGACAAGCCTGTTGTGCCTGTCTAGAGCTCATGCTATGGAGGGCTGCTTCTTGACTTCAGGGCTAGGCAGCTCTTGACAAGCAGGACCAGGATGGAGAGACATGCTTTAGCGTTGCTTACTTTCTCCCCTCCAGTACATGCTGTTCCTATTACTTTTAAGTTTCAACCAGTCTTTCTAGTGTCTGTTCCTAGGGGATGTTAAACATCCTGCAAATAATGTGGTCTACAAACAGAGACTGAGTTGAATTTTTCAGCTTTTGAGTTTAGGGAAAATCATTGCCTTATATTCTGGTTATTTTGTCTGTGTCTATGCTAGTACCTAAAGTAAACAAGATTGGGGCATAGGAGGAGCACTGTCCTACAATAGCCTATATTGTGTATTCATTGGCATGCTTTTTGGCATGGTGTTGGCTCATGCAAGCTAATATTCTCCCAGACAGAGCCCTGGCATGGTTCAGGAACAGGTCAGGCACTATTTGTAATAGGAAATTTGGATTAATTTGTTGCTTTTTTCTTTCTTCCCTCTTTTTTGGGAAAAACAGTGTAACCATATGGATACAAACTGTGTTATGCTACTGCATGCAATGCTGGGAAACAGCCCTTGTGCATTGTTTTAATTTGGAGAGATGTAGCTTTTGATGCCGAAGAAGAAAACAGTTGCAATCTGGGAAGCATGGGCCAGGCTCTTTTTTGACTTCCTTAATCACAGTGTTATGTGGTACTAACTGAAACTAGGTGGAATACCACATTTTTCATCAAACAAACCTGAAACAAATTCTGTTGCCAAGAGATTCCCACATGCAATGAGCAGTCTGGTGTAATCAAACTTGTACCTAAAGCAGAGCTCCATCAATAATAGCATGTTATCTATGTATTACTAACAGATCAGGGGCCCCTGGTGGTCTAGTGGTTAGGGTGCAGGACTCTCACCACTGCGACCCGGGTTCGATTCCCAGCCCCCCGGGCAGATGGAGCTCGTTAGCCCTGTAAGGCAATCCATCTAAGAGAAGGTCACTCTAAGCAAACCTACGTCGGTCCCGGGGACCTCACTGCCACTGTCCAAGCTTGGTTGGCCCTGTAAGGCAATCCATCTAAGAGAAGGTCACTCTAAACAAACCTACGTCGGTCCCGGGGACCTCACTGCCACTGTCCAAGCTTGCTCGGCCCCGGCAGATGAACCTCAGGATTAAAGGGTGGGCTCAGTTCAGCGCACGCTGTGTCTCACCTAAAAAATCCACTGTGCAGGCTCGAAGGGTTAATGACCTTTCCCAAATCTTCGCTCGCGAAGACTGGCCATTATACTAACAGATCAACATAATCAGTATTGTACTGCCCACTTAACTTGTGATGGTTAAGATTAAACTATCACTGTATTGTAATACTCTTTTACATTTTTCTGTTGAAGAAGCAGATTGATTAGGAGAGTTATATTGATTTGTATCAATCCAGCATTTAACTGACAAATGTAAAAAGACACAGCTGAATGTTAGCTAGATCTACAATTTCCAGTACATCTGCATATGGGGTAAGGTTAATAGCACGTAAATTTGGTCACCTAAATGGTAGATGCTGATGCCAACTGTCCAGTCTGGTAAGCAGCTCTAGAGGCTAATTCATGCCATGTTCAGAAAGGCAGGAAGAAGGTATCGTACTCTGCTGAACCCAGATGCCAGCTTTTTGGGTTGCTGTTACCCAGGAATCATTTATTTATCATTTTTTTGCTCTTTTCTCAGTGCTTTATACTTTTTTCCTGTCACAAGCCCAGATATTTCTTTCCCTTCTTTGATTCTACTTATCTTGCATGACTTTCTCTTACTTTCTCACAGCTTAAGAATTTGTTTCAGTAAAGCTGAGAGAAGGCCACACCAAAGTGATTAATAATGTACCTTAGGTTGCTCAGCTTTTCATTTCTTTGAATCTTCATGAGGTTTCTGTCAGCCTATTTCTCCAGCCTGTAAAGGTCCTTCCAGATGACATGACCCTTTGGTGTGTCAGGTATTCCTCCCAGTTTGGTGTCATCTGCAAACTTGCTAGGCTTCTCTGCCATATCATCCAGATCATTAATGAAAATTTTAAACAGAACTGGGCCCAGTATTGTCCCCTGGAACGTACCTCTAGCTACTGGCCTCCAACTAGGCTTTGTGCTGCTGATCACCACCTTCTGAGCCTGGTTGTTCAGCAGGTTTTCAGTCCACCTCACTGTCTGCTTATCCAGTCCATACCTCAACAGCTTCTCTATGAGAATCTTATGGGAGATAGTGTCAAAGGCCATATGGAAGTCCAGGTAGACAATATTCACTGCTGTGCCCTTATCTACCAGGCCAGTCATTTAATTTTAGAAGTTTATCAAGTTGGGCAAGCAACACTTTCCCTTGGTGAAGTCAAGCTGACTACTTCTGAGGATTTTATTGTCCTCAATGTGCTTGGAGAAGGTTGTTCCGCCACCTTTCCAGATATGGAGCTAAGACTGACTGATCTGTAGTCTTTGGGCACTGCCAGTCACTATGGTCAGTCAAAGATTATTAAAAGTGAGCTCACGATGACATCTTCCACCTCCCTCAGTGTTCATGGGTTCATCCTCTCAGTGCCTGTGACATTATGTATGTCCAGTTTTCTTAAGTGTGCCCTGACCTGATCCTCTCCCCCCAAGGGTATATCCTCCTTGCTCCAGACTTTGCTCTGGTTTGTAGGACCTGAGATTCTTGCTAGTAAAGACTAAGGCAAAGGTGGCATTCAGTACTTCCATCTTTTCTATGTCCTATATAACCAAGTCCAGCATTTTGTTGAGCAGTGACTCCACATTTTCTTTAGTCTTCTTTTGTCACCTATGAACCTCTTCTTGTCCTTAACTTCTTTTGTCATATTAGATTTCATTTGGGCTTTACCTTTACTAACTTTATCCCTGGATGCTTGGAAAAATTTCAGTATTTCTTTGAGGTTACTTGTCCTTTCTTCCACCCTCAGTTGGCTTACTTTTTGTGTTTGAGTTCGTCATTCACAGAGGCCTCCTGTCATCTTTATCTGATTTCCTGCTCACTGGGGTGGAACTCTATTGAGCTTGGAGGAAGAGATTTTTGAATATCAAGCAGCTTTCTAGGGCCCTTCTTCCCTCCAAGGCCATATCCCACAGGACTGTTTCAAGCAGATCTTTGAAGTGGCCAAATTCTGCTCTCCTGAAGTCCAGAGCTGTGAGCTTGCTTGTCACCCTCCTTGTCTGCCCTCAGGATCTTGAACTCCACCATGGTCCACATCAATAACAGCAGGGGTTAGTAATCAGAGAGCTGGATGGGCTCCTGCAGTGTCTCCCTATCATCCTGTCTCCTGGCAGGCAGCAAACCTGTCTGGATGACTGGTCAGGTCAACAGATGGGTGTCTCTGTGTTGCCCCAGCAGGGAGTCAAACATTGCAATGAATCGTCATTTTTTTCCTGCTAGTCTTGTATGTCTTGTATGTCTCAGGGTTATGTAGATTGGGTCCTTTTGCTGGTCTACCTAACCCCAAAACTTTTACAAGCAAAGCACTTACAGTTTGCTGGGTGCTATCTGGCATGCCAGACCACTGGCATTTTCTTGTTAAAGGTGATTATGACTTCTATTCTGCTACAATCAGCTGTGGGGTGTTAGACTATACAATGGAAATAAAAGCTTATTTCAGGGCCAGAATTGAAGAGGCTTTTTTCAATTATTCTTTGGTATTAGAGACTACTGTTTACTAAAAATCATCATTCCATAGGCAGAGCTGTGCTTAAAAATGGATATTAAAGGCAGTATTTTAATTCAGCACAAAATACTTCTTTTGAGCAGAACATAAGCTTCCAGGGGAGAAGACAGAGTGATAAGAACCTTCCAGCATTCAGAAGAAGGAAATCTGAAATCTTGGAATTAAAACAGAAACATCTAAACCGTTGATAGAAACAAAATCCATCAAAGAGAGAAAATGAGCCCTGTAAGGCAGAGTAAAGGAAGAAATCCAAAATCTAATTCCATTTTTCCATAGCTATGAGGCAAGATAGTGAATGAGAAAAGGTCATAGGACAACTGAGTAAACAGCTATGACAATTGCTAAAACAAGTTCTTCAGGAAACTCCTCAAAGGGAAAATAAAGAGGGTCCCAGTCCTACTTTGCATTCCTATTGCTGATTGCTTGCATTTGTTGTTCATTTCAGAAAACTCATTGAATAGAAATTAAGAAAAAAACCCCCAACAAACCAAACAAACCCTGCTGTTTATTCCAGCTAATATATAGAAAGTCAGCAGAAGATTTAGGAACATTATGAATGCCAAGTTAGACACTAATTTGTAGTTTAGGGGGCTTTAGCATTTTGGAAGATGTCGTTTAGATGTCATATTACTTTAATTTAAGACTGGGAGCACATATTTACAAGAAGACTTTAAGTACAGCATTCATTTTAGCTTTATTTAATTTTTTTGCTCTCCCTTTTTTGAAGGAAACAAAACAAAGCATCGATTATAAATTTCCATTGAATCTGCTTGTTCTGTTACTTTTTGTACTGCTAATGCTCAGTCCAAATACTACTTCTCTCTACAACTGTTTTTGAAAAGGAAAAAAAAAGCTAAGATTTAATTCCTCAAAAGATAATTGTTTTAATTTCATCTTTCTTACCATAGTAGAATGTTTTAAGTGAAAGACTGGTGGCAGCCCTTAGGTTTGTAGTCTCTTTCTGAAGCCCTGGGAGACATGGCTTTATTTTCCTATGCTTCCTCAGGTGACTAAACTCTTACCATGAGGCATTGGCAAAACCCACCAGTGGTCAGCGAAGGGTTAAGATGTGAGAAATGGTATGGCTGGGGTCCCAGCACACTGAAATCCACCCGCCTAATGGCAGGCTGTTGCTTTAATGTTCGCTTTACCTTAAAGTCCTTATCTATAGGGTGAGAAACAAACTCTTCAGCTCATAAAGCAGAAAGATTGGTTGGAAACGAAATCCAAGCTGCTTCAGTAGGCCTGATTCAGTTGCTCTGATTCATCAAGTGAAAACAAGCCATTTGCCATCTGGTAATTACCTTGGGGACTGAGGTGTAAATCCCTGTTCCTTAATCTTCCCCTCTTTAAGAAAACATTTTCTCCTAGGTGGTCCAGATGGCGAGGGGCCTTCAGACAATGCATAGAGGTGACCAGTGATGGGTTGCTCCAGCGCAGCAGGAGGTCCTCGGGGTGAGAAGGTAGAGGGAGGGTAAAAAGGGAGGGAGGGAGAGCTCTCCTTTGCAAATGGATTGTCAAATGGCTGACAAGTGCCGTGTAAGTCTGCGTGAGAAAGGTCCCTGTGGTATCCCACACCAGCCCTGCATGAACCACCCCTGCCCCTAGGCTGGTGGAGACAGTCATCAAGGATGGGACTAGGCACAGGCAGAACTAACCAACATGGTTCTTCTTTATATCTCTCTTTATATTTATTTATGCATCCAAACTATGGTTGGAATGTCTCTTTCCAGTCCTACTGATTAAATGACAACCGTGTCGATCCTTGCCCTCTTGGTTCAAAGAGAATTGCCCTGTTTTCTTTCAAAATCTAGGCTGAAGAGCAGTAGACCAGGCATCCAAGCTGGTTGTCACAAGAAAGAAGAAACATTATTTTAGAGGCTGTTTAGTAATGATATTTGCAGCACTTTTCTTCAAGGGGGAGACTCCTCCTTCTCCTCTTGTGACTTTTAAAGTAGCCAGAAGCTAAATTAGGCCACTGGGAGAGGGAGGCTGCTGTTTCTCAAACTATGACCTGGTTGCTCACTTAGTCCTTGGCAGATGTCAAAGAGCTCAGTATAGGTTTTAAGCCTCCTTTTAATTGCAGTTTACCACGGTGGGGGTACAGGGCTGTACCAAGGGGATGCTGCCTGCTCCACCATTGCTCTGAGTACTTCATTAGCTCTGAAAAAGAAGAGAGGAAGTAGGTGGAGCAGGGACCATATTTTTTCCTGTGGTCATATTCCTTGTACACTTACAGCTTTAATTCCCAAATACCCTGTTTTCCGACCTGGAGACAGTCACTATGCGTGCATCAAAGATGCTGCACTGGCATGAACTAACAACTGAACTAACAGGGAGGCATAAAAGTATTTTGCAGCTGTCAGATAGGAAATCAAAGGTCCTTGACTTCACCAGGGTGTGGATCAGACACTGCAGATGACTCAGCCCTCAGATAATTCTCCCTCTTCTGAAGAGCCTACAACTGAAAAGAAGTCATCTGATAACCTGCAGCCACAGACAACCTTTGGATAATCTCCATGCCTCCAGAGCTGCTGTGCAAAATCACAGATGGCAGCAATGAGGCATCTCAGGCCAGGGAGCTCAACAGGAGCTCCAAGCAGGACATGGGAAAAAGAGAGAAAAAAGAGAGGGAAAACAGAGCTGAGGAGTAAATTTCCCCTCCCATTTATCTCAGATGGGTATAACCCGCACCATGCAGAAGAACAGGTTTTCTTACAGGCATTAGACTATTGCAAAAGACAGTGAAAAAACATTTCCTGAAAGGAGAGTTTAGACACAGAGATATTTGTGCAGCTTTGATGTCCCAAACAGAAAAAGACAGAGGGCTAATACTCATACCTCAAACTCATTACCCTTTCTCCACTGTAAGTTCAGGTGCCTAGAAAGACAATCAAGGAAAGGAAAATACCATTTCATCCTCTTGCAAGGATGCAAAGGCGTATTCTACCCCGAGTAGATACCCCAAGTATCTTGTGCCTTTCCAACAAGGCTGCAATGGGAATACACATCAGAGGTTGGCCAAATGGTGTGGATTTTTGGAGCATTTGAATGAACTTCTTCAACTGATTTTGAAGTATCCTTTTCATGCTCAAATAACAATTTGCTTGTGTGTTCCACACAAAAATGTCATATCAGAGCCATTCACAAAACCTGGCACAAAAGTGCCCCACAGGAACCTTTGTTTATGGTGAACAAGTCCTTTGATTTCACCAGAGCAATCCATATAATCCCTGGAAAAGTACAGATTGACTTGGTTGAAAAAAAAAAAGTTGGCTAGTCTAACCATTGAAACTGAATTAGCATTGTTGTTATTTGGTAGTGGTTTTGAAAATAAATTAACAGTATGCAAAGTTTCTAAAGCAATTCTACTCTGCATGAGTTGATGTTGAACTTAGAATGATCTAAAATCAAAAGCTATTTTATGAGATGTAGACACTAGGATGCAAATTTAAATCTGTGCTTTCGATGTGAAATCTTACAATTTCCTGACTTTGCAATGTTTCCCTTTAGTACTTTAAAAACCCACAGTAACTCAGTTTCCTAAACCTAATTATATTTTCTAAATATGTTTTCTTTTACAGAAGATTTCTTCACTGTGTGTATAATGCTAATGATTGAGTTATCCCAATTAAAATTACTTAGGACCACTGTTGTACTTCTGGATTGTCATTGACATCTGAATCTGGATGAACTAATTCCCTGAGTAATAATCTTGTTATTGTTGGAGATGTGTGAATGACTGAATTTTGACTGGCGACTATGAAAATCAGTTTTTTTCCTTATTCTCATTGCTCTGTCCGTATCTTTTTAGTTTGTCTTTTTTTTTTTTTTAAATAAATATATGGAGAATAGGAAATATGGAGCATGTAAAAAAACCTGGTTTTTCCCTTCTTCAAAAACCTGTAAAAAAATTTTAGGCTATTTCTAGAATTAAAACAATATTCAACAATAAAGGGTCCAAAAAGACTAATTAGGAAATGCTGAAAGAAACTGTTATAATTATTGAGAAATTTTTCCAATTGTTTTGCCAAAAAAATTATGTCTTGAATTTAGCTGCAAAGCCCTGTGCTGCAATACTTGGCCAGTACACTAGATGTCTTTAAAATTTGCCATAAATTCACTCTTGACATAACTATCTATTACAATAGCACATGCCAAAGTGTATTTTCCCTAGGGAACGTCAATCACTGATTTGATGTCATCAGCACTAAGTCTCATTCTTCTCTCATTTACAGTGTCTTTGGTTTTGAACTCTTCCCGCACCATTTCTGGCATAACACTGGACAGATGGAGGGTTTACAGGAGGTGGAATTTTAAAATATGGTGTCAGGAGGTGTTCCACCTTTATAGAACTTCAGTTTCCCCAATGGGAAGATGGTATTTCCCTACTCGAGACTGTAAAACTCTGATATACTATATCATTATTATTCTACTCAATTCAGACTACTTTCCATGTGTTGTTTGAAGGTACAACCTCTTCTTCCTTTTGCAGTTTCTTGTAGAATTCATACATGTCAATTTTAGGCCAGATATATTCTCCCTAAACTTAACATCCATAATGGCAAAATTATTAGGAAAGTTGATGTAATTTCATGAAGACTTTCAAACTTGAAGTACAAAAAAACCTTCCATCAATATTCTACAAACACTCCAACCCCGCTTCTAGCAGTCAGCTATGAACTTAGTATTTGTGGGTCTAGGCTTTTTCTTCCCATTCAGTTTACTCACTTTACACAAAGCCTGTACCTTTGGAAGTGTAAGAAGGCACATGTGCAATTAGGAACACTAAAGATCCATTACAGAGAGTTAGCAATGCCATGCTTATCACTTGCTTTGTTAACAATCTAAATTTTAATACAAAATTTTTGAAAATCATTTATCCATCTTAAAAGGATAACACAGCCTGAACTGAAAGGAGGCAACATGATATTAACCTGAAGGCCTGTTAAACTGCACTGTGGTTATAAATTTTGTGGAATTTCTTTGTATTTACACTAACTGCCAAAACAGATTTAATCCTTTAAGGCTTCAAGATGTACATTTCTTGGCTTGTGTGCTGGGACATTTTTATACTGGAAAACGATGTATATTTTCCATATACACTCTTGGCTTCTTAAAAAATTGGGTAAAATCTACTTACTTTAAGGATAATGTAAAGACTGAGAGGCCAGGAAAGAGAATGGGAATTCAATGGTATGATAAACTCATGTCCCAGACATTGGGATATGGACTGAAATAAATTTGGACACTGAGAGTTAACAACTAAGTGCATCTGAGTCTTTGCCTGAGCTCAGAAGACTTTCTGCTGTCCCTAAAACCATGTAGCTACAGCGGACTAACAAAATCAATGTGAGGATGATTGTATGTCTATAAGGATGCTTGTACCCAGGCAGCTTCTTATGGGACTTATTTATGATAGCAAATGCAAAGGGATATTGTAGAGCTCAGAAGAATTGAAACAAGTCTAGTGCAGAAATTGAAATCTGCAAGGAAAATTTTATTAAGGTAAAAGGAAGCTGTGGATTTTTAATGTTGCTACTATTTGTGGATTAAGAACTATAGGACCGACTATGTATTAAAAATCTTCTACTTTTCAAGGAAACACAGAAAGGATTTGCAATGTTGCAAGGATAAGAGGTTTTCACTTAAATGAAAATAATCACAAACGTATAACTATTTCTATTGATTCCATTCTGAAGATGATCCCGCTGGAGTCAGTGATAGTTTTGCCATTGACTCTACACAGCATAGATGCAGGATAGACACTACATTTGCATTATAAGTCCATGTTGTTATAATTAGAAGTGAATTTAAATATTGATGCTTAACTCTGCATTGCAAGTTTCCAAGAGTCTCATGTTGTCTGAAGCTGCGATTTTGGTTTGGGCTCACCTCCAGGGCAGGGAGAGGCCGATTATCTGCAGAATCTAAGATCTTGGTCAGCAATATTTTTATATTTTTGTGGTTCAAATGATGGATGCTGTAGTATGAAAGCAATAGTTTTCACTCATTAATCATATTTCAGGAAATAGGAAGCACATGATCACCAAAAAACCCAAAGTATGAAAATGAAGACAGGAATTATGGTAAATTAGCTAGTGCAAAAACCTTTATTAGACCAAGAAATACAATCAGGAAGAAAAAGTTCCCTGGAGAAAATTTCACAGACTTTTTGTTCTTACTGATGCTATTTTTTTTTCTTGGAGGACTTTATAAGTTATTAGTCTAATAAACATAATAAAATATTAGCTATTACTCCTCTAGTAAAAATAGCTAAGAAAAAGAACATTTGCTTCTAAAATCTTTGGAAGAAAAGCATATGCATACATAAATAAACTTCTTATATTGTTGTTGATATAATAAATTATTCTATTGAAGATTACTATTCCCTGTTTTTTTTTGGGATTTCACAAGTGAAGTAGAATACACTCTGTTAAAAGACTTAAAAGCTAAGTAGCTGAAACTTTGCCTCTATTTACCAGCCGTAACTTGATTTTAAAGTTTTGGGATTTTACTGGCAGAGAAAGGATTTAAAATAACATGGAACATGTATCTCCCACCACCACTGATGACAGAACCAGCTGCTGCAGCAGAGAAACAAAGTCCCTGACTGCTCTTTTGTGTGATTCTTTCCATGGTTTATCCTCTCCACTTCTCACAGCCAGCAGCTTGAGGTTTCTTCCATCCAAGAAAGGATGTTTTTTAGCAGTCATGGATAGGAAAGTCATGGACAGGAAGTGGACAGTCATGTCCACATGACTGGAAGTTTGAAGTTTGAAACAGGAAGTTTGAAGAGTTTCTTTTGAGGATCCAATTAGTGCTTTTGGGCTCCACACTGCTCTTTGGAAGAAATCGCATATTGTGCTTGTGCTTCAGATAAAATGTGCTTACTTTGGGTTTATTTTAAACCTAGTGCTTACTGGCTTCCTTAGGCACCCTGAAGCAATTGCACTCTGAGAAATAAGAAGTGCTTTCTTCCTTTTGGATATTGTAGACACTTATTCATAGTCTAGTCTCCTGTCAGACAAGCTTCAGCTTAGGGTCCAGCACCTCTGCCATGCTCAGGAAGAGCTCAATATACCTGCCATGGGATGGGGCTGTGATATTTGAGTTATGCAGCCCATATGGAAAGAAACCATTAGATGTTTATAGCTTTCCCCTGGGGAACTAGGGCTTTCCTTTGGGGAACTTGGGAGCTCATTGCCATTTTTCTACGTAAAGTATGTAGATATGGAAGAGCCAAGTTTAGGGAAGTAGTCCTAAATTAACACATTGAGTATGAGCATCCTGACAGGTTTTGTTTTGCAATGACAGTAAAAGCTGCATTTTTTAATGACTGATGTCGTCTTTTTTTTATTTCTATTTTGTTACCACCACGTCTTTTCTTTGGTTGTGAGCAGTAAAAATCCCAACTAAACCTGCTAAGAAAATAAAGGAAGGAGTCACTTTTTGTAAGGTTCCCAAAGGTCAAGAAAAAATGCTTTCCAGTGATTTAGTGGGTGAAAAGTCTGGGTAGGAACTGAATAGATATACTGCACTCCCTGAGAAATGATGGAGAACAAAGAAAGCCTTAGATGGAAGGAGGAACTGTGAGCATGTGTGTGCACTCGTGTATTTATAAAGCAAACCTCTGAGCTCCGGGGTGATTTATTTATTTGCAAACACTGCTCATTTGGAGAGCCTCCTGAGATACACATCTCATCTTCGTGGGGGTCTCCACCCTGCTTGTAAAATGAAGAATGATGCATAAGGCTGTAAAATGAGGAAATAAATTTCTTTGCAAAACAAAGCCCAGCCAAGGTGCCTCACCACAAGACATACTCCTGGCACAACCACAAGGACTGTAGTCACCAGGAATATGGACAAATTGTTATGAGATAGAGGGAACCTTGAAGTGTGCTAGGATGTAGTGGTACATGACATTTGCTTAATAAGCAGCTGAAGTGTAACAACAATGACTTTCCTAGGGAAAAAGAAATCTTAAATTCTGTGTGTTCTGTTACTGATGGATCAATGGTCAAGATGAATTTAGGCCTTCAGGGTTGCATACATGAACACACATGTAGAGCTGTGCTCAAGCTAAGAAGCTGTATGCTACTCTTTGATGTATTGTAGCAGTGATGTACTGTCGTTGTGACTTTTGTGAGAAAAATCTATGAATTTTAGAATTTGATTTTACTGATCCAAGCATCTGGGTAGAGTGATCAATTACCAGATTTATTCAACACATTTCTGTTTTTAAAGTATAGGTGACATGTAAATTATCAAACTTACTTTTACAATGCTTGCATGATGGACAGTTTTGCCTTGCAAAATTAAGGTTATCCACATCCCTTAGAATAAGCAAGTACCTAAGACATTTTATAAAGCTGTGCCATGAAATCATGTCAAATAACAAAATTGGCACCCAAACTTTTGACTAGCAAGGGAAACTGCATTCAAGTATAATTTGGATATCTATGTCAAAAAATTGCTGCAAGATATCTCTTGGATTTCATGAGTCTGAAATCCCATTATTCCATGAGGCAGACTAATGCAGTGATGTGTTTATATAAATATATGCAGTTATTCTTTCACAAGGATGCTTACTATATTTTTTTAAGTGATTTCTTTTAAAAAATTTTCAGCAACTGTAAATATCTGACCTGAAGTTGTCTCCATGTAACAGCTGTATTTTACAGTACTACAGACTGGCTCCAGGGAAACCACTGTGGTCTCTCTCTTCCTGGTGTTTTGAAGCTCTATTGATATGATAGACCATAATGATTTGGAATGAGGATTATGGTCTATCACTAAATAGTGTGGTATTATGCACTTACCACAATATAGTTACTATGATTTTTTAAGACATATTCTTGGCAGTCTCATTCATTTGTGCAATAACAACTCACCCCAGCATAATTTATGTGTAAAAAGAGTAGGCTTATGCTTTGGGAATGCAAAGGAATTGCATTGGTACAGGTTGGAGATGCAGAACATCAGAAAGCAGAGGCTGCACAATCCTTAATGGGAAATGGTAGCCTATGCTTTTTATATTCTATCTTTGTGCTCTTAACAGCACACTTCTGTAGCCCCTCAGAAGTTCAGGTTATGTATAAATAAGGGCTTCCAGAGCAGGGTGCAAGACAAAACGAATTGCCAGAGCTCCTTTTCCTCTCAACTTCCCTTTGCCCTGTGGAAAAATGTCACTAAAGCAAATTTAATCTTATTTTTCTCATTGCTTTTCTTTGCCTTTTATGCTTGCACTGAGCATAAGAAAGAACTTAAATAACTCCAGTGTGGTAGTTTAGTCTGGGCCTTCCTTGGTGACCAGTTTGTAACCAAGGAAGTGCCCAGATCTACCCGGTATTCCCTACGATTTTTATGTAAGCCGGAGTATAAGAAGAAAGGAGGAAAGGCCTTCGCGCTCTTTCCTTCCGGCGGCTTGGAGGTGCAGGTTCCCTGCTGTTGAGTCTGCCGTGTTGGGGAGTGAGGCCTGGTTAGGCCTTGCCGACCTTGGGAGACAGAGGTTGCCGGCGATCGTTCCAGTGCGACTTTCTGTTGTCCCAACTTTCTGTTGGAGAGTAGTAAGATATTCTTTTGCTAATTCTTTTAGTTGCTAGATCTTGGGCTATTGATCATGTATATTTTATTTTGTTTGTGTTCCTTTTTCCCTTCCCCCTTCCCTTTCCCTTTTCCTTTTGAAATTGTACATATATTTCAATTGTATATAAATGTAATATAAGTGTAAATATATTTATATGTATATTGCTTTAGCTGCCTCTCTCTTGTTTCGGTTCTCTTGGTTTTTTTTTTCTCCCCTTCTCCCTTGGTTTTGGGGGGGGGGGCAGAATTCTTGTGATGAGGAGAAGCCAGCTTCAAACCATATCACTCCAGATGACTTTTTTCCAAATTTTCCCTTTGAGAAATTAGAAAACAAAACGTATGCAGCAGATGGTGTTGGTGGCTTAGTAGGATTTAATCACATTGGAGGGAAGGTTAATATTCTCAGAACAAGCAGAAGTTCTAGGGCATTACTTTTCATTTGTAATGTCCACACATATCACTGATATACCTTCGAGAGTGGTATCATGGCTCACTGACACTAGTAGAAAGAGTTTTCTGATTTTAGTTTTTAAGGATGTTTTCCTCCATAAGATGGAAAGTGTCTGTTGGTGTATCACAAGGGTGGTTTAAAGAGAGGGTATAAAGCTGTAGTAGAGAGGTCAGGAAAAAGGAAGCTTCAAACACTTTTTTCTCTGTTAAAAGAAAGAGCTAACAGGAGGTCTGACTTTAGTGAAAAAAAAAAGAAGGAGAATTCAAATAAAAAAAAAAATTGTAATTGTGAATGAAATAAAGTGGAACCACAATCAGAAGATAAGTCAGACAACAATGCCTTGAAATGGCAGATTAGACATTTGAGCATACACAATGCTTCTTGGTGGTTGCAGTCACTACCAAGCCCCAGAAAGGCAACCTTGTTAACTTCCTTAACCCCACCAGTTCTTACTTCCTTCTAAGGTCAGAAAGAAGCAGTGTTTGCAGTGTCTTGGTGTTGAGTTTCTGTATACAGAAAGAATAAATAATTATTTTCAACTTTCATAAATTATCATACAGGAGGAAACCTAACAAAAAAGGGTATAATGTGCAAATGAGAGCTCAGAATTTAAGTGTGTCTTGTCTGCAACCCTTTGCCCAGCACTGGGTAAAAATATGGCTGTTGCTGCCCTCAGCGGAGATCTGTATAGAAAGGAGGTCAACCTCACATCTCAGCTCTTAACAGGCTCTTAGACATGCAAACAGTCTTGACGGCTAGAAAGCTAAACTCACTACACTCAGTTACAGTTCAGCCAGAGAGAACGGTATTCCACGTGATTTATGTGACATTGTGTGTGGTAAGTGAGTGTGTTAATGTATTTTTTCACTCCATATTTATTGCCTGGCTAGACTTCTCTTGTTCTGACCATGTGCTCTTCTCTGACAGATCAGAAAAGTCATAATAAGCAACTGCTCCTTTTCTACAAACACTCTTGTGTTTGGAGCCTCACAAGGTCAATCTTCCCTCTGTTTCTCTTCCCATGGAACAATGCCATGAAAGAGGAGAGACTGAGACTGTCAGAAATTGTGACCTATTTTAAAGATGCTGGAACATAGTGTGCAATGTTCATCCTCTTTGATAGAAAACTCACTTTTGTTTTCCACAGACAATATTTCTACAGCTGAAAATGGATGTAAAGCAAAAGCTGTTGTTGTGTTAGACTAAGTTGTTTCTCTGTGGAGAAGCAGCTAATGGAAACAGAGAAGGGCAAAAAACCATCAGGACAGGTGAGCCTTCAGCTACACAGCCATAGTCAACATCATTTGCGTTGACTCCATCAACACAAAAGGACAAGGCTGTGCAGAGTTGCAATCTTTGCTAGGCTGATCATACTCTGAGTATTACTTCATATGGTAAAGGCTGGGCCTTGAATTATATATTGTGGATTTAGGTTTGATCTCCTATGATAGAATTTGGCACTAAATCTTCTACTGAAATTATCCTGAAATATTTGGCTGTAACTAAATTGTGTTTAACCTGAAATAGGAACTGCTGTGCAGTGGCAGCTTACTGCCATAATGGCAGCACATACTAAAAATAAAGGTGCAGTATGCTAACTCAGTGCAATCAACCAGATTGATTAGACACTATTGATAAATACATATTTATTCTTCTAAACGCATGGGAAATCTGCTTCTATGTAGGTCTTCTTTTCAAAGTCCAACTGCCCCATCTTATTTACCATTTGATGCTGCCAATGTAACATGCTTTTGTGAGGTGGAGGCAGTGCTTTATTGTCTGCAATCAGAACATTTAAAATATATTACATTTAGGAGTATCAGAGGTCATTATCAAGACCTGTGGGTCACAGCTGTAGTTTTCTTTGGATAGACATTCATCATCAAGAAAGAGCCTTCTGGTCTGGTTTCTACTCAATGTAAAACTACATAGACTTTGGTGTGTACCTGTAAGTGAAATGTTCAACTCCTGTTATAGTAGACTGGAAGCAGGAGTCAATTGCTTCTTCATAGGTTTCTAAGCATACCCAAGATGTCCAGGTTACCCTTGCTGTATGGCTGGTGCTCTGGATAGACACATATCTGTTTATCAGCCCTGTGTGGATGTCTCAGACACCCTGGAACAATTCCAATGGCACCACACACTTCTGCTTGGGCAAATGAACCACCAATTGACTCAATTCTGTCATTAAACTTCGGGCATCATTCAGCCATGTAGCCAGTAGCTGTCTCTTACGTGGTAGGGTAGACTGTTCTCTAAATTGACCAGAGGCATCACTCAGCTGTTTTGAGCATTCAGTACTGAGATGCTCACAGGCATCCTGACTTTGTCTGGCTTCCATCTGTTGCTCCAAGCAAGGTATGGTCTCCTGAAAACTTTTTATTGAATCTCCAGGTCCACACTGTCCCAGACATAGGCACTTTTGGTGGCGGCAAAGCCCAGTGTTTGGGCAACTGAACTAATAACTGTATCTCCAATGACTATAATGCAATTACTGGCTCACAAGTACTTAGCTGTATTCAGATGTCTTACTCATGAACCGCAACTTTCCCTCTTTCTCACAAGATACAAAATTTTTCAAACTGAGGCACACGGTCATCTGTAGATTGGTCCTGAGAGGTCTGCAAAAGATGTCTTAGCAAAACAGGTATATGTATGCCAGAAAGTTCAGCAGGTATATGAAATTTTGAAAGGGTTTGCATCATCACTGTAGATTCAGCAGGACTCCATGTGTTGAAGTGTTTACAAAACTTGAATTGAAATTTTAGACACTACAGTGTGTGGGTGTACATGCTGCTGCCTTTCCTTACCAGAGGATAGACAAACTTTTGTAAACAGAGGTTTTTTCAGAATGGAATTGTTTTGCTAGGCTTAAATAGTTATGAATAGTTATAAATGATAACGTAAGAAACACCATACTGTTTAGACCAGTGGTCATTCTAGTCTAGTATTTCCTCTCTACCAGCAGCAGAGAAGTTGGTTTACTGGGGAAGCATGCAAGCCTAGTCCTTTTAATATCTTGGGTAGTCCGTCTAGTATCACTTTATGGACAAGTTTTCTACAAATTTGTCTATTCCTTTTGTGAACTTGTGTTTACTTATTTCAGTCTATACCAAAGTGGCTGAAAGCCATTTATCAACACACTGTAGTCAGTAGTCAGCTGACACCTTAACAATCACGTGTGTTGATATTATTTATACTAGTATTTAAAATTTATATTTCAGGTGTATCTTCTGACGTCTAGAAGGTCATGGACCGAAGGTGTTAGGCACTATAAAAAGCTGGACTGTCCGTAATCTATCTACTGGGCAGGGGTTTGCTGTTTTTCATGTTCCAGGAAAAAACCCAACCATTTAAATGGAATTTTATCTTCACGATTTGGCCTAGTTTTTTTCCCACTGATAAGAGGAAAAAACATGAATGCTTTTACTTTAAAAATATTTGAGTGGAACCTTTGTTAATGTTGTGAAACAGCAGTAACTCTGAGTCACAAAGTACTTAGTTGAGATATTATACAATCACAATTTGTATCAAGTCCCTCCTGCTGTTTTAATTTTTGTCTGCACCCATTTTTCATGTTGACTTGACAGGGTCAGGATGTAGTCTTAGAAATGGTGCATTTATCTTGCAGCGATAAAGTTTATGCCTTTAATGTTACCTTTCAAATATAAGAGAAGTCTGACAAATTGTCTGGGTTGTTTCAGGGTTTATTTGCTGTAGTGCTTTCTGGTTATGAGCATTCCCCATTTATTTCATGCAGCTACTGACTTCAGTTCATTAAAGCAATCTAGTTGTATACTTTTCAACAGGACCAGACACCTGCTAAGAGTTATGCACGTGCTCAGATGCCCTTCTGAATCAGTCTTTGCCTGGAGAGCTGTTAGGGGAAGCTACAGGAACTTCTGAAAAGACATGATATGATCGTATCTAAGTCAGATCCCTATTTGTACTGAACTATTTTGATACATATGTACTACACTGTGCAAGGCAATTTGTCCTCCCTCTGGCTGTCTGCATCCTTGGTATTCGTTCATAAAGGCATATTCAAAGGTAAGTCCTCTCTACCCTTGTGTTTTTGAAGTTACTCCTACCTGCTATGTCTTTTGAGTTTTCCTTTCTTGTTCTATGAAGTCAAGGCTGGCAGAATTTCACAATACCCAGCCAATACCCATGTTAAGTTTTGGGAACAAACTGATGTGTTCTTCCTTTTTCTCATTTCAGCTTAATAAAATCTTCCCTTGTGCAAATTCTCAGCAAATGACAATCTGACATTTTCCAGATGATGCAGGGATAAGAACTGGGGATCTGTTCCTTCTTTTTAAGACAAAAAACCTCAAGTAAAGCCAGATGGGAATTTTGCCAACAGGAGCTGATCTCACACAGAGATGTCCAAGTGAAGTGGGCAGTGGGAAGAGGAATGCAACCATGCTGCCAGAGAGGTGACGGAAGGGGCCCGAAGAAGAGCCCATCCCCCTAGTCAAAACTCAGAGGTGGTGAGCATGGTTTCACAAAGTCTGCATGGAACAGAGTATCTGAAGGGCTTGCTCAGGTATCTTGCTGAACTGGTTTCTTTGTCAATGTCTTCAAAGAAAAAGCTGATGATCAACAAAATGGTGTGGCGTTGAAACGTAAATCTTCCGGTGAATTTTCCTCCTGCCTTCACATGTCCATGTAGATCCAGACACAAGGCTCATGGAGTGATGGATAACTCACAGATGAAGCTGATGTATCAGTCTTAACTTGAACAAGGCCTTTTCTCTCCTTTTTATTGCAGAGGGTAAAGGATGTGGCCTTATCTTGGGCACACCATGACTCCTGTCAGTTGGTGTCACAGTTGGAATGTTATTTAAATCCAATTTCTTTTATCTGAAAGTATTTATGTGAGCAGATAAAGCATTATGCCTCTGTCCTAAAGTGCCCTGCTCCACTTCAGTGCTGCAGATAACATTGACTTGTGCTGGAGCTGCCACTCTGCGGACAGGAAATCAATTCTCTCCCCCATTCTCTGCTTGATCTTTCATGGTGGATAATGGGGATGTGTGTGTGATGCTACTGACAGACCCCAGGATGCAGTCCATTAGGAGGTTAAAGGGAATCTCATCTTCAAACTGTAGGACTCGGCCTTTTTTTTTTTCTGCTGTAGTTGTATTTATTTGAGGTGGGGAGGAAAGTGGGACAGTTCAAATCTGTATTTACTGCTTTTCTCTGACTTGAAACCTCAGTTTAGAAGCCAGAAGGTCTCCTCTCACTCTTCTAACCACTCATAAAGAGCTTACTCAAGCAGAGCTGTTAATGTAGCTGAGAGAAAGTACTATTCAGCATGAGTGAAACCGTCAAGAACTGTCTTGAAGTGGAATATATGAGATTTATGGATTTGAATGCAAAAAACATTAACTGAAATGCAGTCAAGTGCTTTCTAGGACTGCTGATAGAGCCCTTTTTAGGACGAAGCAGAAGAGTTGGGAATGAAGGAGTGAAGTTGAGCCTGGAAGAAGGGAAGCAAGGGGAAAAGTGTTTTTAGCTTTGCTTTTGCTTCTCACTATCCTACTCTATTTTTTAACTGGCAATGAATTAAACTATTTTTCTCCAAACTTAGTCTGTTTTTTTATATGACAGTAGTTGGTAAATGATCTCTCTGTCCTTATTTGAAACCATGAGATTTTTAATCTTTAAATCTTCCCCTGCCCTGCTGAGGAGGTGGAGTGAGAGAGCAGGTGGGTGGCACCTGGAAGCCAGCCTGAGTTAAACCACCACAGTCACCCATGCACTCCCTGAGGTTAGTGTTAGCAATCTCCATTAGAAGTTCTGAAAAGTTAATTGAGATTTGTGGACTGGGAGATGGGAAGCTGAATGAAAAAGTCATATGCAAAAAAGCTGGACACAGAGATTCTTATGGCTGCACCTAGGTTTTATGAATGTCCCTGATGTAGGAAGAAGAACATGTCTTGTGTAAGCTCTGGTAGAAACATAAAGAGGAAAAACGTGCATCCCTACATAGCTCTATTTCGTACACATGTAGGGAATTTTGGGTTTTTATTATAACTAATAATCAAAGAGAAACAATTAAAAATATTGTTGTATGTAATCACAAGCTTAAGAAATCTCTTTAAGAAATGGACACTGACTCACCTTCCTTAATCATCAGATGATGCATGTAAGTGCCCTTTCAAGTCGGTGGAGAGAAAGAAATATTTCTGGTGTTTGATAAATATAATCTACAATTTGGAACAAATACAAGGAGGCAAATTTTACAGGTTGTGTAATGATCCTCTGGAATATGCTGCCAGTGGAGCACATACAGTGTCTGCAAGCACAATAAAGGCTTAGATGGGTTTGTGGACAAAATGGATGTTAAGGGGAATGGTCAGGGTTGTATCTTCCATTGTTCCTAATCCATTGACCTTGCACACTGGTAGGGTACAAGGGCAGTGGCCTGCAGAAAGTATCCAGAGCTTTTCCTAGCAGCATCCTCTACTGCTGCAAACAAAGCACTGGACTCAAAAGGACACTTCTTGTGCTCTGATATTCCCTATGGCCCCAGGCATTATTCCTCGATCTCCACCTGACTCTGGATACTGCTTCCTCTCCTTCTCACCCTCCCAGGTCCAATTGCCCTGTACATGTCACACAGAAAATATAGAGACAGGGACATGAGGACAGAAAGGTGAGAGTTGACGGACAGACCTTACTAAAGTGTAGATACTGTGTATTTTTTTGTCTTTTACTCCTAGGATACTCTCTGAGGTTACTCTGCTTGGGAAAACATGTAGATGTTGTTTATACGACAGTAATTGGTAAATTTCAGTTACAAAAGAATGATATTTTGTTGTACTAGTAACTGGGAAAGTGTTCCGTATCTAACAGCTTTGGGTATTGTATCAGCCTTGAATATTTCTTCCAAATAGTTAATAAGCACAGCTCTTATTAGTAATACTGTGTAAAGAGCAAAGAGCATCCCCACTTAAGGGATGCTCTTGTTTCGTGCACAAAACTGGAATAACTAGAGCCGAACTAAAGAGGTCAATTTGGTTGGAGTGGAAATAAATGTGAAATAACCCAGACCACAAAGAGACCCACCACTCAAAGGTGCTGCAGTGCAGCTGAGTAACCCCTCTTGGTGCTGAAGCACAAATTCTGTAGGAAGGACAGGCTAAAGGGATGGTATTTAATCCACCTACCTTGAAATATTGGCATTTTGGAGAGAGCCACCCAAGCTAGTTGCTTAGAGGCCCTTTTCTGTCAGTGGGAGAAATAGGTGCTTCTGGGGTGTGATTTGTATAAGGTACTTCACACTTTTCTGCTGGGTTGAGACTTATGGAGTTGCAGATGTCTGCATGTGGGCTGCCTACAGTGTGACCAGAAAAATCTCTAACCTGAGGACTGAAGCCAACAATGTGGGCTGGATATGGCAAAGAATTTCTGTCAAAAGTGGGGAGAGGCAAGAGGAAACGATCATGGAAAATGGCACCAAGGTTCCTTTCCATGTGTGGAAAATTTAATTTTTGAACTTGCCATTTACATTTCAAAATAAACATATATAGAAAAGGGTTAGTAAAAGGAGTGAAATAGCCTTAGGGGAAAACAATGCTCTAATTTGGACTGAGCAATACTTTTAATTTTGATCCAAAGCTTACTTTTCTAAATTCATTTCTCCTAATAACCATAAAATAGTATTTGGGCTGAGCCACACTGAAGTGTGGATTGTGTGGGCTTAATAACCCCACTAAACGGAAACAAAAAAGACCCCAGTCTATTACTTGCCTTTAGACATTCATTTTCCTACTGCTGTGGGAAACAGTTGTGATTACAATGGTAACATCTTTTCTGCTTTTGCCTCTCCTGTTATGTAGATTGCCATGCTGGGGACCAGAGATCACCTACAAGACCCATCTGCGTGCAATGTTCTTTATTCCTCCCTTTTGCCCTACTTGGTGTGTAGATGTTGTACTTGTCACTCAGGAGTTTGTGCAAGTGCATGACTCTGAAGGATAAGGGTGAAGCTCTGGAAGCATTTTTAAGAGAGCTGAGATCAGCTGGTGACAGCAATTTTTCCTTGGGTTTTCTGACTCTGCCCATGGCATTGAAATGGAGGTGTAGTGTAACAGCAGTCCTCAACATATTTTGAATCCTGCTGACTTTCAACACAAAAAGCAATATTTTTGTGGTATAAATAAAATTTTAAAAAGCTCCATTTGTCGGAAATTAGTTTTGCCATTGTGTTATGAGACTAAGCAGAAGAATCCTTCCTCTAGAATTTCTAGAGTAAACACAAACCCTAATAAGATGGGGTTTATCTTTGGAATGGAAATATTTTTCTACACAATTTTTTGAAGTTGTGTTTTCTAGAAAACAATATTTTCATAAATTCCCCTTCCTGGGTTAAAAAAAAGTATTTTGGGTTATTTCCAAACCCAGAAATACATTGATTTAGGAAATCTGTTTTGTTGTCCTGTCAGATTTTGTAGCTGAAATGTGTAGTTTTTCCTTTCTTTGTGAGCTGAGTGTCCGTGCTGGGCTCTCTCTTTCCTCACCACTGCCTGCAAGGTTCATGGCATTGCCTCCCTGAATTGGAAGAGTGGAGGAAGAGGGTCATTGTGAGTGATAGAGGTTGTTGGGCATGTAGGAAAATGTAGTATGAAAAGAAATTCATAGGATGAGGATCAAGCTGCATCAAGGCTGCTCTTCTAAATAAAATATTTCATTCTTCACCAAAGTATTTAATTTTTTAATCACTACTTCAGAAGTACGCATTTTTCCCTTTTTCCCCTAGCTGCATTTCCAGGTTATCATTCCTGACAGGGGTTTCTGTTCCATTTTTAATAATGGGGAAAGCAGCATGGGTCTTCTGGGGCAGAGCAGGAGTCTGTGTAAAAGATTATCCATATCATACCTGAACAATGATTCTTTCTGCAATAATGAAATGGTGAAATGCCTTAATATTTCTGTAAAGTAATGCAAAATAACAACAGTTCTTAAAACCCCACAGGCCTTTTAAGGTTTATACTGAACTCTGGTGAGTCAATCATGGCAGCTTTATCTGCATCAGTCACTGATACCACTCGGAAACAATAAATACTTTGTAGGAAACAGGCCAGGTTTGTGATGGCCAGCTAGGATTCAACTCAACACAAAAAAGTCCGAAGAGAATTTTGGTGCCTGATCTTAATTCCTTAGAAACATCAGATGTTTTGCATTGACATGGAATAAATTTTATGATTCAGATAATTCACTTTTTAAATCCAAGTCTCTTCATGAATAAGTTAAAAATATGAATTACCTGTTTTTAATTTATGTCCCATGCTGCAGAATTTTGTTAATTTAGGAATTCTTTGGGAGAGAGGGATAGTTTCCTTCAAGTTAATATTGTCTCTTTGCTTCAGGTTGAGGCACCAAGGATCAGCTCCCTAATTGTCAGTCCCAGTTGTTCTAAATTTAATAAATGCCCTTAGCAAACACTATCATTCCTTCGCTGGAAAACCAGTGGTATTTGTGGATAACCCAGAGAGGTTTGCCAAGAACCTCTACATTTTACACTTTTCTAATTAAGAAAATTAAGGTGTGCTGTTTCTACATGACTGAAGTCAAGAGACCATTCAATACCTTATGTATATTGTTTCCTGTTTCTCACTAGTCTGATGATTCTTATAGATGCTTTTGACTGTATTATTCCTTATCTACAGTTGTCTTTTCAACATTTTATTACAATTTGACAGACCAAACAGCTGTTTAAGCATATATATATATTTTTCTTGGTCTTTGTTCAGAGTTGCTTTAGCTCTTGTGAAACACTGATTTCCAGCTGGGAGCCAAAGCAGTTTGAAAAGTCTGCAGTAGACAGCTGAGGATACAGTTTAATTAGCCTACTTTGATCTTTTCTATGGTGGCTGATGATTTACTACAGCTTGCAGCGTGGTGAGGCAATTATATTCATGGTCATTACAACAGCATCCTTTGAGCCAGAGTTATCGTAGAAGTAAGATTAATTATAGCGGGATTTTGTGGGGCCCAGAAGCCAAGATAAAGTAACGTTATATGCAGAAGACTGCAATAAAGAAGGACTTCATAATCAAAATATTGGGTGAAAGTCTGGCCCAGCTGAGGTTAATAGCAAATCTCTTTGTAACTCTAGAGAGGAATTCACTTGTAGGCTGTGCCAGACATAGAGTAACTTGGGTAATTTTATGGAAGATCTTAACTATGTCCTCTTGATTGGGCTGATGTCACTGTCAGTCCAGGATATGGTAGCAGCACTGTTCTTCATTGCCTTCAGAATTATATTCTTTCTTACAGAAACACAGAAGAAAGTTTTGCAGAATATAGTTAAGTACATTGATAACTGGAGCATTTTTCTTTCTTGGATCCATGTTTTTTACTAATAACCTTCTAGGTTATTGTCACTGCTCTGACCCACTGCTGAACCAGGCATTAGAGGAGGACCTTCCCTGACAGCTGTTGTACTACCCCACCTGCCAGGGACCACCTCTCCGTGGTCTGGAGCAGCCTTACTGTCTCACAGGCGTTTTGATTCCATGAATCACAACAACATTCAGATCACAGATGGCAGCAAGTTCAGGGGAAAACAACGTCAAACTGCAAGACATCATGCAAATTTCAGACGTGGAAGTGCTGAAAAAGTGTAGACTTATCCTCTAAAACCCAGCTTTGGGGAAACTACTGAAATTAATGGGCTAGATAAGACCATAAAGAGAACCACTACAGTGATTTTTCTCTGGATTTTTGTATCTTTTTTATATGTGTACATATATATATATAAAACTAATATTATTTTTGAAAGTAATCAAACACTATAGCTGCTGTGGGAAAGGAGAAATGAACAAGGGATGTTGGAAGTAAGAGCTGGCCAGTGGGCTGCTCTGCAGCTTACAGGAAGGTAAGAACTCACCTTTACCACCCAAGGGAAACCTGAGTATATGATTTAGTGCAGCTCCTGGCTTTGGTTAATTTTTTATTTCATCCAGCCTTTCTACAGGTTTCTCTACTAAAGCAAGTTGCTAGTGACTGCTGAGGTCGCTTTGGCGGCAGTGGCCTGGCCTGCTGTGCTGGTGTGGTCTCTGCCTCAGCATCGACAAACCTCAGTGTCCTGCAGCTTTTGCTGCAGTTGGACCTGGCTATTTCTGTCCCTGTCTCCCCAGGCTCTGCCAACAGCTCTCAGCAGAAGTGTTGGGCATAGGAGGGAGTTGCTCTCCTCCCTCCCCGCCTGCTGCTTATCAGCTGTCAGCTGCCCAAGGTGAACCATTGCCTCTGACTTCTGAAAGGAGCTGGCCTCACTAAACACATTGTTTTCCCAGGAGCTGCTGCATTTTGTGCTTTCTCATCAGCATACTACTCTGTCCTGTCTTAGTCACTGATAAGGGGTGGCTTAGGGAGGTTTAAGGCCAAAGATGCCAAAGATGAAAGGGCCATGAGGAATGAAATGCAGGAGTCCCACTGCCTCACTGCTCAGGGAGTGGGGTAGCAAGTTTTGCCCTCCCACCATCTGTGCTGGAACAGCTATATTGCAAATTTTTTTTCTTCACCCATGCATACTGCTTCATTCAGAAAAAGTGAAAATCCCATAGCCTCTGCCTTTGACTGCTTTCAATTAAATGCCTGAGAGGAATCCTTTGTCTTCAACATTTCAGACCACATGAGCAATCATGGGTTAAAACCTCCCCAGGCAGACAGGAGCTGCTAGAGCCGCCTCAGTCAGTGACCCTTGGATAATGAGGTCACTGGAAGATTTCAGAGCCATATGTTTGTCTCTGCCCAGGTGCTTCAAGGATGTGTAGACATGTGTCAAGGATATGTCAAAGCTCATGGATACTTCTACAAAGCTCGAGCCTTCCCAAAGCAACTCACTTACTGGACATCACCCTTCCATGAGTCTGAGCTGGGCTCAGCCTGGCAGCTCAGACCAGGCTTCTGAAATGATTTTATTTAAAACTCGTATCTTTCCTGATTAGTGTTAAATGTAAATATTACTGCACTCCTGCTATGGCTCCTGTCATCTAAAGGATATAATTTTTTAAATTACTGTTATTTTTATTTTCTTGTGGCTTTTGCTAACTTCTAATGTCTGTGGCCAACAGTTATCTTTTCTCCTATCAGCTGTTGATATAAATGAGTTGCTGTCTCAGTACAGAGTTATACTTCATTGCTTTGTGTGTTTGCCCTCTTGTTCTCTTTGGGTGTTACTTTCATCAAACTGTAAAACAACAGGAGCCTTCTGCGCATAAGGACTGGCATTTCTGTTTTAAGGGTATTAAATACAATTCAAATGAATCCTGTGATGGGGGCTCAGTGCACTCTGCAAATGCTGCAAGTGTCAGACTCATCTAAATGTCTCTGTCACTTAGGGCTATGTTTTTTACCCAAAACCTGACATCTACTGCTTATAACACAGCTCTGGAAATCAGGCCCATAGTGGTTCAGGTCTTAGAGAGGACTCAAGCCCTTAACTGCTCCCCAAAGAGTGGATGGGGCAGGGAGAGGAATTCACGCCTTACCCTAAACTTAATGCCTCCTATCAGTTAAATTCAGGCAGCTCTCTACAGTGCTAAGTGTTTAGGCTTTCGAAGGTGCCCTCTTACATGCCTGGATATACCTCAGCAATAGAGGGACTGTCTAAGTGCTCAGCATTGGGTTTGGGTGTCGCTCTGGGGTTGTCCTCCGGCAGCGTGGAGTTGCCCAGGATGGAGGGTGGTGGCACAAGAAAACTTGCCCAGCCTGGACACAGGACCTCTTGCAGAACTGGCACATAACTGAATTTGAAGTCCTCCCCCTTTACAAACAGAAAAGCTGAGAGAGGTTTAGCAGGATGAAACTGCAGTTTTGCAATGGTGTTAGAGAGAATTTTGCTAGGCTTGCCTGGAGGTGGGATATGGACTATCATCATCTCTGTAAACACCCTCTGCTCCTGCCCTGCTCCGGTGACAGCTCTCATTTTTCATGTTCCTTGGAGACAGGGTGGCTCTCAGTGTCCTCCACATACTACTTGAAAGCCAGAGATCTCCCTCCTTCTGCTCTGTCACTTTTGCAACTGGTAAGTTTTACAAGAGCCTTACAGATCCCTATCTTCTGAGCCTACTGCCAGATGTTAGTTGGAGACTGAAACTTCTCATGCAGGTCCCAGTGAGCAAACATGGTCTTGCAACATAATGATAATAATTATTCTTCAAATTAGACTTTGGACTCTGCAGCTTTGCTCATTGCTTTGCCTCTTTGCTGTCTGAGTGCCTGAAATAACAAAGCCAGAGACTGTCTGCAAGGCAGTATTACACCTTATTTTAATAACCATAACTTTTTTTCTTCAGATAAAACCTCTGAAGAGCCTCCTGGTTTTGACTATTTTATAGATCTATTGAATTGTAAAAGAACAAATAAAAAACATTCACAGGAAGGTGTCGTGAGAATGGGTAACTATTACATGCCTGTAAGGTGAAAAATTCTGGCTACTGTGTGCACATGAAAGGTGTAGGAAAAGAGAGCCTGGAGTTTTGTCCAAGAGAAGGAACTGAAACAGGGCCAGGTGGTTTTACTTGCTGCTTGGGTAACTCTGCAAAGGGAAGAAAATTGTTCTTTCTGGCCCCTGCTTGATGATTTGAATTAGTCTGAGTTTTTCATGCGCAAACCCTATTGGAGGGGGCACAGCTGTAAACTCAGGAGGGATGGGGAGAGAGGTACTTCATAAGATGTTTTCAGTCAGGTATATCTGGCTTTATGGGGTGAATGTACCATCCATTAGGATAGTGCTGCCAGTAGTTTATTTTATGGGGTTCAGTGCTGAAGCAGAACTACCTCTAACCAGTACTTTGTAGGCATCTGAAAGCCATAGGCTCTACATTTCTTTTCACAGAGAATTACTGTTATAACTGAAGCATAAGCAACGTTTTGGATACAGCATCCTGAAACCTCCCCGAGCAGGTATATCTTACAGAAAATTTGCTAAATCACCTAAATCTTTGTAGATCCAGCATGCAGTCACCTTTATGCCAGATCTTTGCATCTTCTTCCACATACGATTTGAGAGTTAGCTACAGACTGTCTGTTTATCCCAGAGGAATTTTTAGATCTTAGGTTATTTTTTTTTTTTTAGTCTTCAGAAACTACTTATTGTAGTTTCCAAAGAGGAAAAGGCTATGTAATTACACTCTCTGCCTCTGTAATTCCTGAAGCTATGATTTGTTTTGATCCAGATAAAGTCTGGAGAGATCAGTCATGGCCTTTTCAGCTTGGCAGCACTCGGGTAGCAAAGTGTCAGGTATGAAGTGGGGGGTGTCAGAGGACTGGCAGCAGATGCTGCTTCTGCCTGAAGAGTTGTTGCAGAAGAAAAGGACATGGAGCTGAGTTTTAGGGTGGAAGTATAGTCAGTAAGCCCTTTAGAACATCAGTGAATATGAGTTGGTGAAATTAAGTACTTTAAGGCCATTTTTACTCCAAATAGGTGCAGAAATATCAGAAGGATGTGATGATGGAAAGATAAAATAGGGAGAACAACTAATTCTTCTCTCTTTACTTTCTCTTTTCCTTGTATTATGTGCTACCTTCCCCTTTATAATAGGATAAATATTTTCCTGCATCTAGTACAGAGATTCTAATTTTTCCAAGAAGATATTATAAAACCAACATCATCTAATGACTTGTGCAGCCTAGGCCATTTCAAACAATAAACACTTGTCAGTTTAGTGGAGGTGCTGGGGCTGTAACAATCAGTGAATGAATTCCAGCAATGTTTTGGATGGATTCCTACTTCCAGTTGGCATTCACTCTCTTGTCTAATTCTCTGCTTGAACTCTGTTGTATAGGAATAAGGCATCAAGCTGTTACTGATTTTTAAAGCTGGTTCCCTTTGGCACCAGTTGCGCTTCAGCTGACTCCTGCAAACAAACAAAACGTTTTTCAAAGCTTTGTGGAAGTTTGGAGGGAGTCTCCCATTCCTCACTGCCTGCACTTTGAAAATAAAAACACTGCTGTATTTTCCTCTACCTGAACATGCATAGACCTTGCCACTTCTGAGCTGACAGTAGTTTCCTACACACGATCCTATGTGCGAGTTGCCTTTGAAACTGTTTTTCCCTGTTATGGGATAGTATTCCAGTTCTGAAACAATCAGAAAGATTTGAATTGTCAGATTGATTTATTTCTTTGTTGAGATACAAATGAAATACAACAGGCACAAACCAAGAGTTTCCACAATCAGGAGATTTATATTAGGCTCTGACATTTTTATTTAGGCTAATAAATAAATAGATATGAAAAAATGCTGAATGGCTCCCAGCAGCTGTGTTTAGGGTTGGTGGTTTTGAGTGCTCAGTTCCTAAGAAAAAGAGATAGTTTTGCCTACTGCATAGATCTGAAAGAAGATATGTGTGTGCTAAGTGTCTATATTTAAAATCCTGGCCAGAATATTGTTTTATTTCACACAGTCTAATAGGTAGAACCTCCATCTGGGAGGTTCTATGCCAGTGTCATCAGTCTGATGCTAGGCTCATGCTAAAATCATGGCATAGAATTGATTAATTCCAGCTCTGTTCCAACAAGAAAACTGGGAGATTGCTGTGACTTTCAGAGCTCCAGGTTTCTGTTCGGTTTTCCATATCTTCTTCTTTCAACTGCCCAAGTGCTGTATATTTTCCTGTAACTATCATCACAGCAACTTTTTATCAGGACGAAACCCCACAATCTGTCTACAGTACAAACTAGAAACCTGTTTTACCCCACTCAGCAGACAATCCTAATCTACCCAAAATTTTATGAGCTGCCACAATTGCTTCATGGACAGAGCTAATGGAGGGTTTGGTGTAGCCAGAAAGTGTTGTGCCACGGTGCAAATGGGATGCATATGGTAAAGTTTTTAAAATCATATAAAATTTTTTTAGTAAGATTTCTCTAGAAAATATTTGATAGAAGAAAGCTAGAGCATTGATTCAGAAAGGCTGAGATTGTAAGATGCCAGAACAATCTGCTGTGCCATGATATTTCCATAGAAGACTTCCAAAACCTATGATCCAATCAGTAACATGTGATTTTCTCCTGCCTGAAGGCAGAAACTACTGATTCTGGGTCCAGCTTTTCTTCCTGATTTCCGATAACTCATGCAGTGGTGCTGGCCAAACAGTCAAGGGCTGAGGAGCTGTTTTAATGGGGATCACAGGCATGATGCTGAGCCAATACAGGGATTCTCAAGAAGTGGTATGTCAGATGGAAATATTCACATCCTGAAGGAGAAACTACTGCAAATATGTGGTGGTTCTGGAAGAGGAGGACTGTCTAGAGAGACTGTGGATTTTCCATCTTCTGGAGACATTCAGAGCTTGACTGGAAGGTCTCTGAATCCAAATTTGAAGGGTAATCCTGCTTTGAGCCAGGTCTTGAACTAAATGGTCTCCAGATGTCCCTTCCAACACAATTTATTATATTAATCTTCTTTTATTTTGTTTGTGTGTGTGTGTGAAATTTCCAGGATTGTCTAAGTTGCAGCCCTGTCACTTTGGTCGTTAGTAAACTGCCACCACAAAACCACCTATAGAAAGTCTCAAAAAGTATTTCTCCAAATTGGGTTTTGGATAAAAAGATCTTAAAATGGGAAGGGGAAGATTGCAAAAGGTTTTGTAAGTAGTCAGTTTGACAGTTAGGAGGAGGAGAAAAGGTGACTGAAGGGGATAGACTTTGAGAGTTATGTCACCATGGTAATTCTCTCAACTTTTCCCTATCACATCTCTACTGTAGTCACATTTATACACAGCATACATGATGTAATCAAACCATGACCTTGAGAGAATGTATGAGCTCAGTGCTTTGCTAATCATATTTTCTCTGGCATTGGTAAGAGTGTGGTATTCCTACAGCTGATGTCTCCACTGGACCTCCAGGCACAAAAACGAAAGATCTCAGTGATTCAGGTCACTAGGGCTCTTTGTTGCACAAACAAATAACAGTTTAATGAGCTTTTCCTGGGCAGAAAAGAGCAACTGGCTCTATTTGTCTGGAAATGTTGACAGCTAAGTTTGTTGGAAAGTCAGAGTGACTGTTGAGAGTGTCTTTTCCTGTTTACTATTTTCCTTGAGATTCATAGGTTATAAGGTTGGAAAGGACAATAGTGTTAATCCAGACCAATGTCCAATGTAACACACGTTGCAGGACTTCCCTGAATTCATTCACATTTGAAACTACTTTTTGGGAAAGATAAATCCTGATGGAAATGTTCCCAGAAAAAAAAGTAGTAAAATCTGTATTTAGTTTTTCAATAGCTACTTGTCTTTCTGGTGAAAAATCTGTGTCTTTATTTTCTAACTTGTCTAGTAAACTTTAAGCTATCAGAACATTGTTAAACATCTGAGGAGGTTTCCACTATCTGCTGCTGTTCCCCATGGAGGTTGTTACTAACAAAATTAAATTGTCACTTTGATGAACTGACCAGCTGAAGATCTATCCTGCATGATCCCAGGACCCCTTCAAAATTGCACCTTGTAGGGCTAGAAGTCAGTCTATGTTACATTTTCTGTCTTTGGGTATATTATATGGTGCAAGTCTCCTGCGTTAGTCAGAGGATATTCACTCTGCACCAAAGGATTGTCCTACCCATCTCCTTTTTTTAATTTTTTTTCAAACTTACATGCTCAGTACACGTTTTTTTAAGAGGTTTTTCTTGATTTCTTAAGATGATTGTAACCAGCAGAGCTTACAGAAATGGGAACATGCTGTGGCTGCTCTTATGCCTGCTGGATTTGGCAGTGAGAGCAGTTGTGGCCTGTATGGAAGGACGAGTGGGCTAACAGGAGTGAACCCTAGTCACTAATGTTATAGCTGCTTCTGAAAGTGAAAGTAAGTCCTGCCAAACTGCTTAAACATCCAGGCCTTGATGTAGCTCTACTCAGACATCATGACTGTCCTGAAAAATATCCATTGTTCTGAGGCATCTGGAAGTCCAAAGTCTTTGGGAATCACTGTTGGAGCTCATGGTACTCATATAAAGTTGGCTGGGAACAAGGAGCTGTGTGAGCTTTCTGACTTATTCTGGTCTGTGTTAGGACATGAAAATTGTCTGAAGGTTATTTTCTTCAATGCTTCATCCAGTTCTCCAGATTTATTCTTTGAACTGTTATCCCAGTAGTAAGAATAATACATTGACAACTATTTTAATTTTTTCCCCAGAGGAATCAGAGTAGTTGTACTTTATTCCTTCTATGCAGTTCCTTTAGCTTTGCCTTTAGGTCTTGCTTAAATTTTCTTCTAGGTTTGGAGAAGATGAAGGCCGCTTATCTGTGCTCTACAGAGAAACACAAGGAATGAGGAAAAATCAGGTAGGATGAGGAGTTGTTACTTCTTGGCCAGAGAAACATCTGCTTCGGGGTGCAAATGGCAGGGCTTATGGGTAGCTGTTGTTGGGGTTCACTCCTGCCTGAGCATATCTGTGTGAGAGGTAGGAGGGGGCTGAGCAGCAAAGAGCCTGGAGGCACAGGCAGCTTCTGGAGAAATGGGCACACTTCAAAATGGTGCTTATAATTTCTGGATTACCTGTAGGGGCATGGAAATAATGATGTTTAAGTAAGAAAAGAAATTTTTCCTACAGGGGAAGATATAGGACCTAATGAAAAAGTAAAGTGTAGTTGCTTGGGAGATCTCTCAGAGTTCTTTATAGTGGTGTCTCCCACTCCCTGTTCATTTTTAATTTGTGTTTTTCAGTAAACATAAGACATAATTAAAAAAACACAGCCAGATGGTGAAATCAGCATTGTGAAGAGGTGTCAAGTGAAGAGAAATGAAAGAAGGAGGGAAGATTCTGTGTTCATTTATCCAGGGAATATAACTGAGATTATTGCTGTCTCTTTAAAAATATGATGTAATTCTCAAAAGTTTTCCTAATTTTTTTTGGAATTTCTCATTTGCTCAGCTGCAGCTATAGGGGAATTGAAAGATGAAACCATTGTTCTGATCAGAAGTGCTCTGGTAACTTTGTAATCGGGCTGCTTTGTTGAGAGTTTTGTAAAAATACAGTGGCAGGTCATGTATTGGAGAAGGGTTTCTTGTTTTGAGAAGAGTAGTTGGCATATTATAGAAATTGCATTTCTCTATGAGTTTTGGTTTGTATTCCATAGCAACAATATTTTTTCTGGTTGTCTCAGTAAAAAAACAGTGTTTTATATTTGCTTTGTTACAGAATTAAAATACTGTCTTAGTATTTCCTTAGATGATGTCATGGAATGGAAAAATTATGAGAAAGGCTGGTATATGGTCATTTCAAATCAAATCCGTGTTTCCTGATCGGATTCTGTTCATGTACATGTGAGTGTTATGCGTGTGTTGAACATTACAGAAACATTTAATGTTATTAAGTTTCATAGGCACAGGAAAGGCTACAGGGAGAGGAAGTGAAACAACTGCAGAGACAATACAAAAGATATATAGACAACATAGGAAAAAAAGAAGGGTTAAGGGAAGGATATACCAGAGCAAATACTAAGTTAGAGCAAAAAACAAATGAAGAAGAAACCCTGCCCTTGGAAGGAGCTTGACTTTAGGGTTCCTAAATATCAATTATGATTAAGAGGGATCTTTAGTTACCCTTACCCCAAAACAGTAACTGGTAATTTTTCAGTGGGAATCTAATAGGTAAAATGGATGTTGCTATTAAATCTGATCTTCTGGATATTGGATGATCAGTAGCCAAGACCCTTTTATAGGATATGCTTCATTTGGCTCTTCATGATCACAAAACAGATTTCCAGGTTCAGTTAAAGTGTTTTATCTAATCTAGTCCTCCTCTTCCTTGGCTCAAAGGGAGTGTGTTGTCACAGAGGAGAGAAAAAATAGTCCTGCAAAGGAAGAAGGAAAGTCCACAAGGAAAGGGAAATCTATGGGGATGGGAAAGTCTCACTGCAAAAAATCAGTGACTTTGTTTGGAGATTCAGAGGTGTGTACATGCCTGCAGTTAACCTATGTCATACGGATGGAAGTTCATGTGGAGCTCATCCTGTGGAGACAAGAAAAAAACCCAACCAACCTGCTGAGCAGAAGGGGAACAAATAACACAACCAGGCTGTGCTGGAGAGGAGCAAAGATGGCATACTCAGCTGGCTGAGGAGCTTTAAGCAATGGTACCTCTTCACCAAAATTTTGTCAAGTCCCAGAGAAGGAAAGAAAATGCATAGCAATGTAATGAGACCTTTAGAGGTCTCAGTTATAGGGCTTTTCTGATACTGAGATAGATTTTTCCAAAGGTGGGAGTTTATCTGGTTATCAGAGACATGACCTCCCTTTACTAATGAGTGTGGAATCATTATAAAAATCTATTTAGATTAGGAAACACTTATGTAATTTCAGTATTTCTTCCTGAGAAGAATACAGAAACAGAAGGCAGGTCTTCAGGTGGACAACATTATGCAATTGATAAAGAAATTGACTGCAAATAGATGACATTAACATTGAAAACACAATATATTGAGTATTTGATGAAGTTTTTGCTAATAAGATATTTACAGTAGAATAGTATTCCTTTCTGGGTATTAAAGGGAAAAAAAGTGTTCAGGAGAAATAGAAATAAAGGTAAGGATAGAATAATATACAATTAGTTCAGATCACAGTCATTTGGTCAAATAACTTCATGGAATAGGGATGCTGTGTTGGATCTTAAGGGTGAGAGAAGGGCATCAGGGATACCAATGGGTATGGGTAGATACTGCAACAGTGTTAAGGAGACACAGATTACTGGGGATTGTGTTAAGCTTTATGAAATACCCTGAATTATCTGGAGTAGGCTGAAGGACAAGTGGTACTGATGACAGCAGCACCCAGGTATTCCAGGTTTTGAGTGGCCACAAATTTCTCTGTTGAAGTGACAGAATTCTGTATTCCAGACACGAGGAAAATCTTACAGAGAAACTCTCCAGGTTCAGTAAGATAACTTACTGCCTTAAGAAGGGGATTAGAGGAAAGAGAGATTTCAAAGAGTGGAAAAAGGGTCATCAGCAGTCATAGAGGTCAAAATGGGGTGAAATGAAGTGCAAATTGCTAAATGCCTGACTGAGACACACCAGCAAAGGACATTAAAACAATTGATAGAAAGTTCTTGAGTCACGCAGGAAGAGAAACGAGTCTGCTATCCAGTAAGAATTTTACAAGCGTTAAGGATAACAAAATGTGACACAAAAATTAAATGATTACTTGGATTCAATTTTCAATAGCAACTTTGGCACTGATGGTGAAGTAAAGTCATAACAGCCAATGGGAAAGAAAAGAGAAGTTTTACTACTAATAAGCTACAGCTCTCATAATACTGAGGACGGGAGAAAATTAAGCATGGGTTTGTCAAAGGTGTATAGCAGCTCTGTAAATGGATAGGCTCCTATCTAAAAATGAAGAAATGCAGTCCTGAACAGAAACCTGTCCTGAACTCCAGGTTTCTTAGTGAGCTGAGAGGCATGTCCAATGTTGCAGGGTATGCTGTTGTCTTTGAGAAGAGCTGGGTGCTCTGGCAGACTACCTACAGAAGAGGTGACATTCATCTACTCAATTAGACAAAATTCAAATCTCTGTCTTTGCAAACTAATTGAAACTTCTGCTAATAAGCTGGGAATTTGTTATGTGTGTGGATTCATACATCAATCACAGGATGCTCATGTACAGCTTATCTGCTAAATAAAAAAAAAAGAAAGGAAACTTGTTCTAAAAGGCATCGAAAGGCAGTAGAGAATATATTTTCAACTGACTTTATACACACAGAATTGGAACAGAAGATTCTGGAGAGATCTTTAGGTGGGATGCTACTCTCGCTTCTGGCCATAGACAACCAGAGCTGAGTTGTAGAGGAGGACTGCTAAAGGTAATTGAGAAAACTAAAAGAAATTGTCCTACTTAGTCTAAACCACTGAAATCTTAGGAGAGGACAATACATGAGAGAAAGGGAAAATACACTTAAACAGCTCTGTTAAAGGCATGCAAATAGGGGTTGTGAATATGATGAACACCTTTTTCCTAGAAAATAGGAATGTATTCCTAACGCAAAGAGGTGCTGAACTTTGAGAAATCATTAAAAACCTGAATGACTTTTAAGATGGAGCTGGCAGTTTCTGAAATGGTTTATACAATGCTGCTACCTGCACCACCAAAGGATTGGATAAAGATCTGTTTGTCAGTTGAAAATACCAACATAAGAAAATATGGGAACATCTTTTACACATTTGTTATTTTTTATATCTCTGAAATCTGCTAAATCAGTCAGAATAAAAATGAATACAATTAATTCCTGAGGGTTTTTTTTCCTTAAGTTTTAGGCATTTCTGAAGGCAAAGTCAACAGTTATGGTTAATTTAGTTGAAAAGTGTGTATTTCATAACCGAAACTGTGATGCAAGGAAAAAATAATGGACAACATTTCCTTTATCCAAAAATGAAAAACAAAATAATCTGCAATGCTGCTGGCCATCATTACCAGTGATAAGTCTCTACTCATGCTTAATTATGCATTGGCATTAAATGTCATCTTGTACACACCCTGCCAATATAACATTACTCTTCAGCTGACAGAGTGCCCTCACCATAAGGGTACATGAGTGCTACATACCCATTGCAGCATTGTTTACTAGCTTCTCCTCCTTGTAGAAAAAAGCCTGGTGGGATAAATTTGGGTACTGAATCTGAACCTTGTCTGATGTAAAAAATACACGTCTACTCACGATTTTAGGTGAAAAGCAAAATTTATGAAGGAAGTATCAATGTGTCTCCAGAAGCAGAATTCTTTAGGCAACTGAAATGTTGTTCTTCAGATTTGCTATCTACTTAAACCATAACATATTACATCTTCTAAACACTTTGTTTCGCCTTAACAAGTGGGACATGCCCTATTTGTATTTTTCCCTTTCTGACTATGCTTAGTGCACATTTTGTGTTCATAATGTCTAGATCCCTTTAAAACCAGGAAAAAAAAAAGAAAAAATTTTCCCTTCTTTGACTCCTGGGATGTGATTTGCTCATAGCTTTTTTTTCTCTCCGAAAGGTTTAACATGGATTCCTCCCTTTTGAATTGATAAAACACAGCTGGTTATACTGTCAAACTGCAAATATCAATGCATGCTGGCTAACCTTTAAACTGAAAAAGGAAGAAATTCAGAGAAATGTGCATTTCAAAATGTAAAGTATACCTGGACATTCTCTTTATGTTCTTCGTTCAGAACTTCAGCTTTTACATTTTTGTTCATTCCTATCTCCAGGATCATAAACAGATTCTTTCTGCATGCAGGAGATAGAAATACATATGCTTACTATTTTCATTAATACCTTGTCTCCTTTTGGGACTATGCTCTCGTGTCTGCTGTTCCTTTCACCTTGTCATATGCTTTCTGCTATGCATTTTCCCCACATCCAAAGAACTTGTGTAACCTTTCCTATTGCTGCTCTTAATCTCTCCCATTCACTCTTCTGTCAGCCATCCTGGCTCTGATCTTTCTTTAAGGCAAAATTTCTTTTCTCTCAATCAAAATCACACTTTACCTGGCTCTTCTTTAGTAATTCTGTATTTTTAGATCATGTGCTGTTAGCCAATTTTGTTTCCAGGACAGTGGTCTTCCTAATGTCTGTCTTCTGCTCCTGCTTCAAGGAAGTGATCTCACAAGCAGTCAGAAGTCAGAAGCTGCTCTTTCTGTCCTCAGTTTGTATAATTTCTTCATTCTTTTTTCTTCTACTTTTTTCCTAATTCTGCCTCGAGAAGTTCCCTGTATTCTCTTCTGTGGCAACTTCAGAGGTTTAAGAGGTAGCTGTCTCTTCTAAGGTGAGATGAATCCACCCTGGTTGTGAACAACCTATACTATTAAGAGAAAATTTTTTCACATCATTATGTTCCTTCCTCTTTTGCACAGGATTATTATAACTCAGGTCATAAGGATTCTGTTTTTTAAAAGTATATTAATCAATCTATCCCAGAAACCCTGGAAAAAGCCTCTATGATCCACAGCAGCTCTTGGTACAACTCAGGAGATGTAATTGTTGGGCTGTCCAAATTATAAAATAAGCTCAGTGATCACAGATGACCATCACATCCCTCACCAGGCTGTATTCTAAGCAGAAAGTTCCCTGACTTTGCCTTTCTTGTATATAAAAGCAAACATGCATTTTAAAAATTAACAAAACATTCAAAACTATTAAATTAGTTATAAAATTAATACTAGGTCACTCGCTTTTTCATTGTTCTTTGCTTTAGCTCAGTGATACAAGCTTCTTTCCTGACCTTTTTATCCTAATAATCTGCCTGCTACTCTTCAAAAACTCCCACTAGAATAGGAGTTTCCACAAACAATTATTTTGAATTTAGACACCTCACTCTCTTCCCTTTTGCTGCAAGTTAGGTTTTGCTGCATCTTTCAGATAAATCTTTTCTTATTTTTATCTCCCAGATGAATTTGCAGCAATGTTTCTCTGTTAGGAAAGATTATTTTGCCTCTGCCCATTTTTTTTGCAGACAATTGTAATAGAAAGGCTAAGATTGGTGTGGATGGAGAATGTCTGGGTGTACTGCCTCTCAGCTGAGAGGACCTCCCAGAATGGCCAGTGTTAATGGCATCCAGATTAGTACTTCATCAAGACCCCATCAAATCCACCTGCAGTTTCATGACCTGCTTGTAAAATCCAGCTTGTAGAAAGGACATCAGCACTATGCAGTTCTGGATTGTTATGTTCAGTGATCGCTTCCTTTGCTTTCTAGACCTGATGAGATAGTTCTGGGAGCAATTCCAAAATGAAGGCTTTGTTGGGGTTCAGTGAGAAAGGCTCTGTGTTTCACAATGTGGTTTTGTTCCCTTATAAAAATTTAAGAAACTCACTGTAACAACCCCAAATCATGCTGCACACAGTATGATTTTCAGAGCTCCCTCTGGGAAGACCTCTGCATCATTTTGCTGTGGCAACCAGATAATACTGAACAACCCATGCAGTGAGTGTTTCTACAAACTGTTGACACACCTCACAACAATAGATCTATCTGCCTGCTTGTGAAAATTGCATAAAGCCAGGAAAAGCTTAAAGCAACACAGGGTGATTAGTCCTCCCTGTAACATACTTAGGTGAAGAAGTTATAATAAGTGAATTCGCAGTAAAAAATCCGCTTTTTAAAAAAAAGTGTAGCTTTTGCAAAATCTTGTTTCAACACAGGTTTCTCAGGATAATTAATAAACCTTACAAATAATTGTAAGGAAAATTTAGGGGAGACTCAGGTGGGTGGTTTTTTTCATGCTTACAGGCTAAAATGAGACCTGGTTGACATTGAGCTGTCCAGAAATATGAGTGATCTTACTTGTCTCTCCTTTGCTAGGAACAGGTGAGCTCACTCGAAGCTGGCAAGAGCCAGATGTCCATGAGAGGCAAGAACCAGGTGTCCACCAGAGGCAAACACTGGGTACTGTTTAAAGAATTTGGCCAACACTACTTAGAAAAAAAGGGTGAACAAGAAACCCTAGAGCATGTTCTGTACTCCTTGGAGAAGATTTAACTCATGCCATTGATGACATCGTTTCCAGGCAGCAGCAAGTCTGAAATCAGTATAACCTTCACTTTATCTCACCACAGGTGGTGGTCTCAAATGACTTTTGTGTGAGATAACCAAAGGCTCTGGGAAGGACGCTGGTGGGATGTTACACAGTAAAATATGGATAATACAGATTGAAAACTGCCTGCAAATAGCCCAGAGGCAGCAGCAACTGGATGCAGTATTCTGAATCTAATGGATTTCTTATTGTCACTTAGAGGAAATCATGCTGCTTCTCTTTGTGGTAGGTCTCATAATGTATTTTGTGCCATCTAAGCCATTTTGTACCTGTCTATCTTCAATACTGACAAAACCAAAAGAGAAGAAATGATTGCTATTGGACTCCTTTGGGAGATCTAGTTTGGCTGGGACAAAGTGATATTCAAATTTTTTTTTTTTATTTTGCATATTTTCTTGCAGAGTCCTACAGACATTTGTCCTGGTTGACACTTTCCTATGAAAAACAACTAGAAAGGACTGGGCCACCACTTGGGCAGAGCTGGGACATACTGGGATGCATCTGGGAAGACTATTTTCTACACTGTATTGTCAGCCTGGCACTGGATGACTGATGCCAAATTATTTAATTGAAAAAGAGAAACGTAGTTTTTCATACCAGTATCAACCATCAAGAGGGTAAATTTTCTGCTTGTCATTTTGTACCGAGTGAGCCAATAAAAACATCAGCTTTATATTGTCCTTGTGATGCCCTCCTCTTCAGCGAACAGCAGAGCAATGTCCAAACACAAGTCAATGGTGTGAGGAAAAAGGAAAGCTGATTTGAGAGTAATGGGCTGTGATTCCTTTTTCTGGCGGGTTTCAATTCCTGGGAAGATTAAAAATAATTGTATCTCTACTACAGGACTGTAGAATAGTTTAATGGAATTAGAAACCAATGTTTTAAAGTAGGCCTTTCTACAGAAGATTTAACAAGCCCATGATATTTCTATTATTTTATTCTTATTGCATGATGAAATATTTTTCTGTCAGAGTGGAAATAAGATCTTCTCTTTACCATTTTGGTACTAACTCTCAGTTGGGGTGTCAGTTCAAATGGCAGGGCAAACAAAAGCACAGTGCTACCTCTGGGAGGTCCTTCATCTGAGAGATATCTGAGGGACTATGAATCAAGTGAGCAGATTTACAGAACAAATCAAATTATTTCTCTCAGGAAACTTTGTGTCATAGTCATTAAAGTCCCTTTTACACAGTGGAAGATCGGGTAGGATTGTGAGAATTGTACATTCTGTCATTTCTTTTTAACACTAATTTCAATTTATGTTAGAAGAACTTTTCTTTGCACAGCTGATCTCAAATGTCAACAAAGTCTTCCCTGCTAGCAGCTCTGTGCTGCCATAAATCACGTGGTTATTGCACTTCAGGGATGTTTGAAGCTCAGTGCCCAGGAAGACACATTTATATCTGAAAAAAGCCCACCATTTTAGCAGGCAATCTGACAGATGGAGTCTGTCTCCCTATGTATCAAGTAACCATTCCATCGCTTAATCGTTTATTATAACAATAATCACCATGAAAATTTCCCAAAGGGAGGCTTCAATTTTTCACTTCTGAAGCCACAGAAATTGGATCTGATTTTAGTATTCATGTCTTCTCATGAACTGTATCCTTGTGCTCACAGATGGGCATGAATGAAAATGAAATGAATGAGTGCTTACAGAAAAACAGGCTGTCGTAACATATTGGAAGAGGGAAGGAAATTAAAACAGAGAAAACTCCCGGTGACTTCCGGTGGCCTGAGAAAGCACTGTGGCATCAAGCCCTGAATGCATTTCAGTTGTACCTAGGTTATTTATCTGAAGAAAAATATTTTCTTAGTTTTAATATTTCATAGCTGTGAGCTTCTACTGCTGTACAGACATGTGCATTGCGATGCTAACCAATAAAGACAACCTGGACTGAGCTGCAACATGCAGGTCACAAGCTAATGTGATGCCATTTGCTACTCCAGATATTATTTTACAATGAGGTGAAGCCTGTGCATCTTATGAGTGCCCAGCATGGAATAGAGGGTGCCTGGGGACCCACAGGATTGGGCTCAGAATTGTAGCACCTCATGATGGTCCTCTGCCCCTCCACAGCTGTTGCCTTTGGAAGTTCTGGTCCGTGTGAGCTTAGGGGATGCTCAGCCAACTGACTGCAGAAGGGTAAGAGTTCCTCCCTCTCTTGTCCTCTATGTCAATGAAGTCACTTGCAGGGTCCAACAGTCCTGTGGGAAGTGGTCTTGCCCCTGGGAAATTTCTCTTTTTCATGTGGAAGGTAAGCAACCAGACCCTTAAATGAGTTGTTTGGATTTTTAGCCAATTCTTTTATGATACCTGGATATTAATATAATCTTTTTAGCACCTACAGTGTGTGAAGGCCACCTTACTACCATAGCATGTGGTCAATGTCCCTTGTCATTGCAGAGAAGAACAAATGTCCTGAGTTTGATCTTCTTGCTTTGGCAACTGATATCTTCTATGACTAACTGCCTTTTTGGAATTTGATTTTTGGAAGATTGTTTGTGTGAGCAGAACAAGGAACAAAGGCTCATCCTTCTGACTCGTTTGTTCTCACCTGGATGGTGGCTGAGGGAGAGATACAGTGCTGATTCCTGGTACTGTCCAGTGTGTTTCAGTTCTCAGAGGTTCACATGCTGTCAGTTCTCACTGGCACCAGATTTGTGCACAGTTATTTAAATTTCAAAATACTGGGCTTCAGTAGGAGCACATTTTAACAATTTGTTTGACATTACAAGGATATTTTTCTCCCTTTCCTTTTCTTCCCTCATGTGTTGTCTGATTCCTAAGACATCCTCAAAATCCCCCACCTTACCTGCTCACGGAGAGCTCATTTCCTCAGAATTTAAAAGCCACCAAAAAACAGTCATGCACTATAATTTTATTTTTATGTTTTGTGCAGTAGAGACTGAAACACTTGGCTTTCCCCCCAGAAGTTTATTATTCCATTATAAAAGTGAAGTTGAGTGAACAGAGGTATTAGTTCAAAATGAGGGGCAAAGATTTCAACAATGAAATCAGAAAATTGCTTAACTTTAGGGAGATACAGCCAACTCTCCTGTGGAAGCCAGCTGGAAGCCAGTTCTGCTCTATAATGGAGTGATGGGTCTCCAACAGAGTCCTGGTGCCTCCTGCCTATGACCTCCTTCAAGAGGTTTGACTGCTGCAAGGCTGTGTATGGCGGTTTGAGCCTAATGGCTCTGAGCCATACGAAGCTGTTGATGTGTAACTTATGGGGCCAGGAGGATTGGCTCTTCTCAGTCTGTGTTGCCAACTCCCTCCTCTGTTTGAAATGTAAAAGATGTTTCCTAACTTTAGTCAAAGCTTCCAAGACAATCTCAGTGGATGCAACTTAATGTAGTGACAAAAGCATCAATTTTCACCATGCTCTTATCTTTAAAATTCTTCAATTCTGGGCTTAAGGGAGCTAGTAATTTTGAGTAAAATGCATAGCATCACATTACTGAAACCTCTTTTTTGCTCTGCCTGAACCAAGAGGTGCAGAGAGAATGAAGCTAAGGGAAAACAGGGTCTATCTGTTTTCAGCTGGAAAAATGGATTGTTAGATGGGTGAAAAATAGCAAAGACCACCAGGCTCACGGGATGTTAATCAATTGTTCAAAGTCCATTTGGTGAATAAGACATGTACCACCTCAGGGGGCTCACACAAGAAACTTGGGGATTCACATTGACCCCAACACTGGTCCTATTTTCAGCTCTGCATGAGAAGATGGAGTGCAGTTTTAGAAAGTATGAAGATAGCACTTAATTAGAAGAAGGGATTGATTTGACAAATGGAAAAGATTCAAAAGGAATCTGAAAGATGGTGGGCTTTCGCTTGACAGAAATCTTACCTTGTTCAGTGGAGTGGTGCATCTTACTTTGTGGTGCAAAGCTCTGCACATGGAGCAGGATGATCCCCTGCACCAGCTGACCTGACCGGCTGAAAATCCATCCTGCAAGAAACAACCCAGGGCTGTGATGGACACCATGTTGAATACACCAATCAAAAATGCGTTTATACAGGAAGCAAGGCAAGCTGCCCACTGAGATCTGTCTGAGGTAGTGTGGCCGGCAGATCAAGGGCAATCTATGCTCTCATTTGTTTAGCACTGAATGTAGAGCTTGTGAGTTCAAGAGGCATGTGGATGAACTGGAGAGGCTCTAGAGCAGAGCTTCCAAGGTGGTTAGAGGCCCTAGGGAGAGGCTGGGACCTATGAGAACTGAGCTTGTTTGCTCTGCTGAAGAGGTGGCTTCAGAGTGATCAACCAGCAGGCCACAGCTGCTCACTGAGGAGTTACAGGGATGACAGAGACAAACTGCCCTCTGACACTGCAGAAAGAACAATGACAAGCAGTGCCCAATGTTGCCTTTGGAGCAGTTCACATTGGTTATGAATAAAAACTCCTTCACCAGGAAAACAGTGTGGCAGTGGGGAGCCATCATCCTTGGAGATTTTGAAGCTGCAGCACAGCTGACCTAGCGTTAGCCATAGCTGTGTTTTGGCAGGAAAGCTCCTTCTCAGGAGATGGGTTTTGATCTTGCGCTTTCTGATCTTGCCAGTAGTAAGGCCCTGCCAACCGAAGGACTGGAGGGTTTTTCTGCTTCACCTCTTAGCCCAGCTGAAGTTTTTGCTGTTGCTTTTGCTCATGTCTAAAATGACTGTAAAATTATTTTATTGTGATTGGATAAGTGATATGCCCATTTTAAACTTTGCAAATCATGGCAAAGGATTGTCAGGTTGGGAGACTAAGGTATACTAAAGTGCTAATGGCTTTTGAAGCAGTGAGGAGAGGCAGGGTGAGGTGTGAGAGGCACTGAGGTGAAGGGGGTGAGACAGGGCCAGGGGAAGGGATTAAGCAGTATATAGATGAGGCATAGCTATAAAGAGGTGAGGTGTGCATGAGACATAAATAGGAAAACCATTACTCTGAAACAATTCTGTGAGAAAAATGGAAAGGTTTAAGGTGTGTTAAAGGCTTTCCAGCCTCAAACTAGTATTTATGGCCAATTGGGAAGAAGGACTTTTATTCTTTTGCATATCAGTTCTTAGTAATTTTAGACTTTTCTCTGAATTTGCCGTAACTATTCATATGTAATGGCACGTTGCAGAGTTTCACAGGGATCTTGTGAAGTACAGTATTACTGGATTATGCACATTGCAAACCAGTGTTTAATGCTGGCTTGAGGAACTTAACCTAGAAATTTGTTAGTGGTTATTGAACACAAGCCTCGTTGAGGTTTCTGAGAGTGCTGTGGCACTCCTGTGGAAGAGCAGACATGCTCTGCTGGCTTTGCAAGCTGTCAGATGGGAAGAGACAGAAGGGCTGAGACTGTCTGGGAAAGGCACCGGCACAGCACCGTGCCCGGGGTTGGGGCTGTGCTGCTCCGAGAGGGCTGAGAACTTGGCGTGGGCTGCGGCGGTGGCTATTGTGCACTATGAATGGCTGCTTCATGCCAACCAGTCTGCGATGGCTATTTTTAATCCCAAATTCTAGCATGTGGGTTTTAGAACAGCGCTTGTCTCAAATGTGAAAGAAACCACAGAGCAAGGGACTAAAGGGCTGTTTTGAAAAAGGTCCGGAAGGGGAGCCACACAGACTGGAAAGCTGCCCCAATAAACCCCAGCTTTAAAGAAAAAAAAAAAAAAAAAGAGAAGATCTCACTTTTTGTGAACACCATTTCTGAAAGGAACAAGGTTCATAAATATCTGAGAAAAAAACAAACTAATAGCTTTGAGGCTTATGTCCATCAATTTGGAGAGGAGCTGCTAATTCGTAATTGAGCAGTACTGGATGTTACCAACACAATTCTCTGTTCAGCCTTATCTTGCTGCAATCCAGGTATTTTCAATCACTGTTGGAATTTGACAAAGACTTCTGCAAGGATGTGAAGAAGTCATTAATATTTAACAAATTCTAATGAGGGGGAAGTGTCTACAGCCTGCTTCAGAAAGCTTCTCGGCCAGCAGGACTAAGTGAAAGATCCCCTTCCAAAATGTGGCTTTGTCAGGACCACAGTCATTTATACCCCTAACTCCAGAATGTTTCTTACTCATAAGTTGTGCACAGGTTACAGCTTTGTCCTTCAGCTCTGAAAGAACATAGTGCTGGTTAGCTATTCTTAATGTCATATTAATTACTCTTTGAGCTATATTCCTTATTAATCAAGGTCAAGGCAATCTTGGGTTAGCAAGTTTAGAATTAAAATATCACAATGGTATACATAATTAGGAGCAACCCAAGCATCTGACCCAGCCTTGAATCCCTGACTCTATCTGGCAGCCTTAAAAAGGATTATTTCCTTTTCTTCAGGAGATGTATCTCTTTTTTTTTTTTTTTTTTAATTAATGAATCAGTTGTCTGAAAATTTATATTCACTTATGGAAGAAGCTTGGCTGAGGCATATCTGGCACATATATGTTAGTCAGGGATATCTTGAACTGCTGCAGAACTTTCCTATTTACAATAAGGGAAGCTTTGGCCCCAAGCACTTACTAACAGCTTTAAAAAAGGTTATAAATAACAATTACTTGGATAACTCAGTCAGACCTGACTGTGCTCATGAGCCTTTAATGTTCCTTTTTTCTTAATTCTGTGGAATTTTT